>NC_091137.1:39175589-39534339 GCF_041381155.1 Argopecten irradians | reverse complement strand
TACATCAGTAGACTGTACTTATTCATTTTCAGAGTGGCATTACACCTTACTGCAAGAGATTATGTGGAGGTATAGCACTCTTCAATGGAAAGCTACGAGAACCGACAGAATCTCTGGACCAGTCAGAATCAAAAGGTCGTGGTAAAGGTCGTGATAAGGGGCAGCCAACCCAGCAAATACAAGAAATTGAATTTTGTATAAAGCCAGTAAGTTAATGGAAGTAAACTAGAAATGGTAGTTACAGATTTATCTAGCAGTTTATATAGGAACATCATTGAATATTGATCAATTATCTAAAAATTCTAATATCCAACTTGTTTACAAAACATTATGCAATATGAAATAAAATATTATATTGTATTTCACATTTCATAATGTATATAATATTAAGTTTATTATTTTACTTTACATATAATCTGATTCTAACTGTTATAACTAAACCGTTGGGTTATGAGATGTTATTGTCAAATTATTCTATTTTGAATATGAGACAGTGGATTATAATTACATGTATAGGTAATCATATAATGTTGGCCATCTTGTACATCAATTTGTCTCCTGATAGTCTTGTGATATATGTTACCATGGTTATACATCTGTTTTCTTGTGTTATTATTAGGAAGCTGATAATGAGTCTGAAGCAAGAGTTGTTGAAAATGTAGCCAAGATGGCAGTTTGTGGCTGCATTCACAGCAGGGCATATGTATATGGAAAAGCAGAAGTTCGAGATGGAATAAAGGTAAAACTGTGCTGACATACCGGAACATTTATCTAGATTTGATACGTACAATATTATCAACCGGGAAGCCAGCAAAAGTTCTTAGTTTGTTAAAATAATCAATCCCATAATATTTCTGTTAATGATTTTGAATAAAGGTAAGCTCAACACTATATAAAAGCCATTAAAAGATTATCAAAAACCTATGTAACTGAAAATTTCCTCTTTTGTTACAACAGGCTCTACAAGCAGATGTGGTGAGAAGCCTGATGGCGCGATGTGAACTTTTATATGAGGATGTCATTGATGTAGTTGAAGAAGAATCTGGTATGTTTTAATTGTCAATGTTATGATTTCAAACCTACAGTGTTTCAAAAAAGCTTAACAAGCAAACATATTATATTTAAAGGTACTAACTTTCATTAGTGATTGACTTTCACATAGACTTGGGGATAACCAATTCATGGATCATTGCACAAGTATTTTATTCACCCCTGAAAATTCATAATGAACTATTCCAGCCTTGGTATAAGAAGAGTTCAAATGTGTCTTCAGGGAACTTGTGCCCCGAAACGTTATATATAGCGTCACGGTACGTAAAACTCTTCACAACAGTCTTCAGGGAGTGAATGAGTGAATGAGTCATGCACTACCAGTATAATTCAACTTTGCTTTAATTGTTTTCCTTTATTTACCGATATTTGGAATCATGTTGAAATTTCTATTTTACAGTGATGAAGGAGCTATATAACACACCTGTACGAGTATTTGGTAAACTCCCCGGCACACAGCTTGACTTCTGTGACTACATGTTCCCAGATGAAAAGATGGAGGAAGTAACAGATCGAATCGAGGAACTGTTAGACCTCAGTATAACAGAGGAAAAACTAGACTTCACCTGTGAACGGATGGCCAGTAAGATATATTAATGTATCAAGGCATCAGATTGATTGGAATTTAGGTTACTGCCCCTAAAATTCAATAAATAAAAACATCTTTCTTCAGACTATTCCTGATGTCCAATCCTATTTTTGTAAAAAGTATCTTGTATTTCTTGGAAGAGTTTGAAAATGGACATAGTTTGTTAGTAAATATTATAAATTTTGGTGAAACAATCTTGATAAGAATAATTAGTATTATATTCTCCTGATCATGTGACTGTCACAGCCTATGGGCCTCTTGTTAAGACAGGACTTGATAATTGCTTATTATATTTTTTACCTTCATCAGCTGAAGAAGATATGGCAACAACAGAAGATATTGATTCAGAATCTAATAGTGAAGATCTCAAGAAAAGTAATCTTGGTTTTAATATTGGTATGTATATTTATTGAACGAAATGTACATTTATAGGTAATTATATGAAACCTATTGGTAATTTGATGTTACAGCCGTGCTACCCCAACTGAGAAAGAAGCGTGTATATTAACCTCTACTGCTCTACCTGTGGATTTGGTGACAGTACCCGAGTCTATAAATAACACGGCTGCAGTACACTCATTCAATACATCGATACAAGTCAGCGGTAGAGCGATAGGGGTTTATATAAACGCGTCGTTCTCAGTTGGGGTAGCATGGCTGTAAGACATATTTTGTTAACCAGATGTATAGGATAATTCCCTTTCCAATGATGCATTTTATTTTTGTAATCACCAGTGAATAAATGATTTATAATTTAGAGAGTACATTGTTCCAGTATCTGAGTGAAAGAGACTCTGGGATCGTTACAGAATATATCACCTTAATTTTATCATTACATTGAATATGTACCAATACATATTTATTATACTCAACATGGCTCTTTAATTTCTTGAAATCCTAAATCTCATGAACATGTGTGAGTATGAATACATGTATTATATATTTTAGAAAAACGTCACAAGCTGAATTATTTTGATGTTGCCATAGAGGGCATGATAGTGTTGCACATTTTCTGTCTAACAAACGTTTACTAACACATATTTTTGTACTTTACACAGGTACTGTAATTGGAGGTGTTGTGGCTGCTGCACTAGCGGGTCTCTCATACTACATCCTCGGGGAAACATGATGAATATGAAATATTAGCACTTGTGAGAGTGAAGATATTTTATTAATAACTAGAACCTTGTGTTAAACACTGAGCAGCTGAAAATGGGATATAATATCAGATACATGTGTGTATCTAAATCACCACCTTTTATCCAATTTGACGGCAATGTGGCACAGAACTGTGTAACAAAAGATAAAATGCTGATGATTTATACTGAATTAAAAACTAGGTGCAATATATGATATTAAATATGATAAATTATGTATTTATGATGGAATCTGATGACAGTGATAGCAATACTAGTCTTACTATAAAAATATAAGCATTCCTACTGAAAGGTCACACAAGTGCATATCGAGTTTGTGATCATGATCAGTACAGTAGCTATGATTTACCGTATTTTCACAGCAACTGCACAAGTAAATATTAAGTGGTAATTATTTGTCCCTGAGAATATCTCGTTAAAACTTTCTTTTGTCAAAGATTCATTGCGATCATGTTTCATTTTGTTGAATGCATTTTTTTTCATTTTTTTCCGTATATTTGCTTGCAATCAACTCTACATAAAATCAGAGACTTATTTGCCAACTACAGAAGGGTATCCCTTCATTATGGCTGTTTTCAGGACAGTACAACAATTGAGTGCAGTTGACAAAGAAAAACAATATTTTTTTAAGTTGATTGATGGTTTATACTGATTGAGGTTGTACACTGTGGTTATTAAATTGTTTTATTTGAAAATCATGACATTGAAATATTTTATCATAATAGCAGACATCTTTTAGTGATCCGAAGTGCTGGCCTTTAATTTTTAAAGTGAAGAAACTGGAACACCAAGTTTAATTAATACTTTTAAAATTTTAGATGTAAAGAGTGAAGATTTCTGTCTTTGCATATTACTGTATTTACAGAGTTAGCTCCCTTGTGGGTAGGTATCACTATTTCAATTTCGACATACTAAAACAATGTGGGTAAAGTATGATTTACCATTGGTGTGAAATTTATGACTATCACCGAAAAGGTTGGACAAATTTACGGTAAATTGTACTTTACCCACATTGTTTTGGTATCTTGAAACACCTGTATTTTGACATCATTACTTGGCAAAAATATGTAGTGTTCAATCAGTACCTACCCACAAGGGCAGATAACTCTAATATGCAATCTAGAACAGGAATTACAATACAACAAAAAAATGTAAATTGTGAATAAAATGCTAGTGTCCATCAGTTGTCCTCTTTAATATATAGGTACATGTTTGAATCATTTGGCAATTTCGATCTCATAGCACATTGTTTTTTTAAGAATAATTGGAAGGACAAGGTCTAGTTCTTTTCTGAACCAGCTCTCTTGAATTTTAGTATTTGAGTTGTACATGGTGCTAGAATTACAAATCAAAATGAAATTGTATCATCACGATACTGAATTAGACAATGTTTTGTGTTCATACAGATTCATAGATATGCAAGGCATGACTGTCAAATATATACACTACATATTATCAATCATGATAAATACCGTGGGTATTTTTTCGCTAATGAAGTTGTTTCCTCTTTAACTGTTCCTCTATTTGTAAAATTGGTATGTGTAATTAGCAAACGAACTGTTAAAAAAAAGTCCATTGTAAGTAATCGTCTATTTTTCAGTACGAGTCAGATTTAGTCTTTTCACAGTTGTAACATCCTCGATACTCCAGGGGTTCTGATAACTAATAATCTCTACACTCCTATCTCATAGTAAAACTAAAAGCAACAGAATAGAATAGGTAATTTAGTCCTTTGATGTACGTCAAAAGAGTCGTATAACGGTACACTGTGGTTAACTATGTGGCTTTGATGTTAAAGTAGGTGTCGCTCTCTCTGTTGTCTTCAATGACAATTTTTGCAGGCCTGTGATTGGTTCAGATTTGTTCCCTGAGCTGCCTTCAATTTTACTATGAGATAGTCCAGGGGTGTAGAGATTGTATGTGATTGGAATCCCTGGACTATCTAGGATGTAGTTGTAATTGCCCTTTAGTTATTTCTTGAAGATTGGCATGTTAATATATTTTTGACAATTCATCTTGTACTATATTATTGAAATATTTTACTAAATACATCTTCTCATATCAGTCTCCATATTTTAGTGTAATTGGGCAAAATTCATTTGAGCTGATTCACTGTAAAAGTTATAGTACTGCTTCTTGCTTCGACACAAAGTTCTATATTGTCAGAGAGGTTATTGTGTCCAACATGCTACCACTATACCTGATCAAGGCCTTCCTGAAATAGCTGCCATGTACTGGCTATACGTTGGTATTTCTGAATGTAGCATTCACATGTTGGAGATAAAAGAAAAGAAGTGTTATGAGATATTAAATATCCGTCTTCAATGTTAAGGCAAGAAGTACGTACACATTCCACAGCAGATTTTGGGGTATTGATGATAACGATGAAGGCTCATAATGGTTATTGCATGTCACATTAGAAACATATACGTTTGTCCTAGACAAAACTTCTTACATTTTTTTTCACCAAATGTTTTAACAGTCAATGAATAAACTTATATTTATTAAATATATTAGACTCAGTTTTAATTACCAGGTTACATCTGAGCTCTGTAGAGTATACTTCAGATTTGCTGACAAACTATAGAGATTGGTCTTATCTATTTGGCCTTGCTAGTCATATGCTGGTCTGTCAGAAACTGAGTGGCTTTTCCAGATTTTAACTAGACTCACCTCCAAAGTTACTGTATAAATCAAATTGATGCCTTTGTTGAAAGGCAACAACTGTTCAATTCTGTATGTCCTTTCCAGGCTGTAACTCCAAAACCTCTCCTCAACATAGCTTATATCAGATGGTGAGCTACTAAATTGCCTTTTCATGGTCTGTCCGTTGTGTAAATTGTGTACAGTATTAAGTCTGTGCTCTACTTGTGTCCCCCCCCCCCTTTTTTTTAAAACAAGAGGCCCAAAGGGCCTTAACGGTCATCTGACTACCTTGGCAATAGTAAATTTAATTTCATATGGTGTCACTTTGTCAGGACCATGTCGGGATCATTTTAAATTTCTTTCAACAAATTTTCTTTCAAACAAAAGGCCAAAGGGCCTTAACATGTAGGAAGTTAATTAGATATAGTGTCATGGTAGCCATCTTCGATTTGGGATCAACCAGAGATGTAACAACACTTTGTTGGGACCATGTCAGGATCATTTCATGCAAGTTTCAGCCAAATCGCACCGGTAGAACTTGAGAAGAAGTTCAAAATGTGCTTTCAAGATGGCGGCTGTGGCGGCCATCTTGGATTTCGGATCGACCCGAAAAATAACAACACTTTGTCGGGACCATGTCAGGATCATTTCATGCAAGTTTCAGCCCAATTGCACCGGTAGAACTTGAGAAGAAGTTCAAAATGTATTTTCAAGATGGCGGCTGTGGCGGCCATCTTGGATTTCGGATCGACCCGAAAAATAAAAACACTTTGTCGGGACCATGTCAGGATCATTTCATGCAAGTTTCAGCCAAATCGCACCAGTAGAACTTGAGAAGAAGTTCAAAATGTGCTTTCAAGATGGCGGCTTTGGCGGCCATCTTGGATTTCGGATCGACCCGAAAAATAACAACACTTTGTCGGGACCATGTCAGGATCATTTCATGCAAGTTTCAGCCAAATCGCACCGGTAGAACTTTAGAAGAAGTTCAAAATGTGTTTTCAAGATGGCGGCTGTGGCGGCCATCTTGGATTTCGGATCGACCCGAAGAGTAACAACACTTTGTCGGGACCATGTCAGGATCATTTCATGCAAGTTTCAGCCTAATTGCACCGGTAGAACTTGAGAAGAAGTTCAAAATGTATTTTCAAGATGGCGGCTGTGGCGGCCATCTTGGATTTCGGATCGACCGAAAAGATAACAACACTTTGTCGGGACCATGTCAGGATCATTTCATGCAAGTTTCAGCCTAATCGCAATGGTAGAACTTGAAAAGTTCAAAATGTGTTTTCAAGATGGCGGCTGTGGCGGCCATCTTGGATTTCGGATCGACCCGAAAAATAACAACACTTTGTCGGGACCATGGCAGTATCATTTCATGCAAGTTTCAGCCAAATCGCACAGGTAGAACTTGAGAAGAAGTTCAAAATGTGAAAAGTTAACGCACGGCGGACGACGACGGACGAAACATGACGACTATAGGTCATCCTGACCCTTCGGGTCAGATGACCTAAAAACAACAGGCATTTAAGTCTATAGCTATATAGACACATTGTATGTAATACTGGGTCAAGGTTAAGAACTCTTCTGGCTAAATAGCACTAATTTCAGAAAAAGTGTATTTGTGAATACAAACGAGTTGTCTGTACAACTATAGAATCCAAAGCCTGTGATGGACAAAAGGAAATTCTTTCACTAGATCAAGAATTCATTTTAGTGTTCCGTCATCATACCTCTAGTGTTCCGCCTATTAAGGTTTCCAGGAAAAATTCCCAGATAAGGCAAGTTTCCAGGTACTAAATTACTAATCATACTAGCATGTTGGTATTTTTCCTCTAGCTTTCCCTAAACTTGTACACATCACATGGTCATTACAAACAGGACCAAAACATTGCTATAGTCACAGGTTTCTTTTGTCAATACACCATTTTGTTGATCTTTCATTGTGCATGAGGGAAGTGTAATGGAATAGGTCACCAGTTTTTGGTTTGTGGGAATATTTCTCACTTGGTAGTGTCTGCCTTGCTACAGCCTACACTCTAGAAACAAGTTGAAGTCCTGTCTGAGTGATGTCCTTTGCTCTCCTGTTTGGAAGGTGGATGTAGTACTGTGAATGTCAATTTACTATTTGGAGAACAGGGTTGGGGTAATTAAAAATGTAATTGTAATTAATTGCAATTAATTACATTTTTTAAAGTAATTGAAAGTAATTTGTAATTAAGAAATATTTCAATTACATGTAATTGTAATTGTAATTAATTACATTCTAAAAATGTGTAATTAACAATTACATTTCAATTACTTTTCAATTACATATATATATTTACTAATGTCTAATACTAAAATTAATGAATGTAAGACATTTATTTGGCTATATAAAAATTTAAACAGGTTACCCTACACGTGCACCTCTTTTTACCTGTAGTTTTCTCCTGAGGCAATATATACAGGTGTGAGTTGTGAACACATAGCCTGTGATTACAAATCACAAAGGTCTTGCTTATATAACACCTATATATACATGTTGATCACCTAATTAGCATATCTAATGAAGGCAAAAATATAGATGATAGCTCAGATTAGTCTTCAACCGCCCCTGCCAAGAAAATTAAAACAGAAGACTTTTTCAGTTCATTCCACTACACCCTCACGAAAGAGACACAACTCTTAAATCCAATGAAGTAGACACCTACGGGTACATTGGTGAATATTGCACAGAGAGATGTTGGGACCCATTTAAGTTCCGGAAAGATAATTCTTGCAGATTTCCACATTTGTGTATTTTACCAGCTCCAGTAGAGAGATTATTTAGTGTTGCTGGCAAAGTATTCCGACCAGACAGAAACAGAATGCATATATGTCTGATGATAATTTTCAGACTCTGATGATGATAAAATGCAATTTATAAATATGAATACCTGGTACCATCATATTTTTAAATTGCATTTTATCATCATCAGAGTCTGAAAAGTTTTAAATGTACATTTTTATTTGACCTAGGTCTAATAAAAATGCACATGTAAAACTAATACACGTACACCCTACCAATACTCAATTGTAACTTGTGAAGCATATGTTCTATCAGAACTTACTGATAGTGACTTATATACTATACAATTGTGTATATATTTGTAAAAATAAACATCTTAAGAAAATGTAATGTGTAATTGTAATTAATTACTTTTTGAATGTAATTGTAATTGTAATTAATTACATTTACAAAACTGAGTAATTGTAATTGTAATTGAGTTTTGACCAAGTAATTGTAATTGTAATTAATTACATTGCAATGTAATTGACCCCAACCCTGTTGGAGAAAGAATTCTTGCTTGCTTTTATTTTGGAAGTTATCAAAATGGTCACCAACAGTCTTATTATAGATTTACAGCCAAACTGGATTATGCCACGAAAGATATAATTTTTACAACAGATTGCTTTAAATCTACACAACAGGTAGTACTATATTAATTTTTTGAAGTCAAGCAATGCTAAATCCAAATCTACAGTAAAAGTTGAGACTCTTCGAACCAGAGTATCAAGCAACTGAAAGTATATCCTCCGACTATCTTACTATACACATTTTCAAAACCTGTTAATTCCAAGCAATCTGTCTACCAAACCAATATGCTTTACATGGCACTTCTGTCATACTCAATATAGCTGTAAATCGATTAATTTCAAGAATATTTAAAGCACCTTTTCGACCAACTGAAAATATTCTCTTAGAATTGATAAGAAAATTCCAACTCCCTTTGAAGACATTTATTAACAGTTGTAGTCTATGAAATAGAACTGGCGTTTGATGCGATACGGGGCCATAAATCTGCACATTCTTTCGCTACAGGACCAGTGATAGCAGACCCTGAAAAACATAATAAATACAATCGTTTAAACCATGCTCCACACAATTATGAATTAAAACAATAATTTTTGAATATACACATACTATAATTATCATCTGCTAGAATTATCACACCAAAAAGAACAATAATTTATTAATTTTCTTGTGCAGTTATCTATAAGATGCGACTTTTCAAGAGTAGCTGATCTAACTGCCCTTTCTAAAAATCACTTTTTTCTATGCACAACGAAAACATCTTGCATTTCAGAACTTTCTAGGATGTTCCATGGTAAGAAGATATTCAACAAGCAAATTTGTGGAATTTCAATCCCCCGCTTTCAGGACATATTGTAGCTAAACATTATTGAGGTTTAACCTTGGTTGAAACATGAAAAAATAAACTGAAGTCTTCTTTGAATGTAAGATGTTTTAGAACTTGGTTAAGCCCTTAAGGCATTTAACTTTGTTACCAAATTTTAACAATATTAGTTTTAACATTTGTTAGTTATTACACAGAAACTGCAGAAAATGACATTTGTAGTAAATTAAAGGGCCATAACTCTGATAAATAACATCCGCTGAAAGAGTTGATCAAACCTGGCCAGGCACTTAAGGCATTCAACCTTGTTACCAAGTTTGAAGAAAATCGGTTAATATTTATTAGAGTTATTGTACGGAAGGGGCAGAAACTGACTTTTTTTATTCAAGCAAAGGGCCATTACTCTGCTAAACAAGGTCCGTTGAAAGTTGCGATTCTAAGTTGTCCTAGTCGTTAAGAGATATAACCTTGTTACTAAGTTTGAAGAAAATTGGTTTACATTTCTTACTTTTAAAGCACGGAAATGGCAGAAAATGACGTTTTTAGTAATTCAAAGGGCTATAACTCTGCTAAATAAGGTCCATCGACAGTTGCGATCAAATTTGGCTAAGCCCTTAAGGCATTTAACCTTGTCACCAAGTTTGAAGAAAATCGCTTTACATTTGTTACATTTATTGCACGGAAACGAAGTGTTACAGACAGACGGACAAACCCAAATTAATATCCCCCATTTCAGAGAAAGCGGGAGATAATTAATTAAAGACGTACAAAAAGTTATTAATATTTTTTACCTTTCATTTCTCCCTTGTTATTCACTATCACCCCTGCATTGTCTTCAAAGTATATAAACACCCCGTTCTTCCTCCGTACTGATTTACGTTGCCGCACCACCACAGCAGGCATTACTGAAAAACAAAGTCATCACATATAGATCATATTCATTGCTTGTTAGTTTGAACTTCTCCATGTGTGTATTTACAATATATGGATATTTCATGAGCAATGAACTTTCCCCCAACATGATTTATCAGGTAGATGATTAATTAGGAACAACACAGTTCAATTAATTCAAATTCTCCATAATACACAGATTTCGAGATCTTGAAACGACGTCGGTAAAGTATGATTTACCATCAATTAGCCCCACATTCTTGTGATTGACGCAGGGTTCTCGTTAAAAGCCGGTTGCCGGCAAAAACAGCTGTGTATTTCATTGTTTACAACTGGCTATTTTTGTCAGAAATACGTATTGGCCCCCATGGGGGCTTGTGGCCATCAATCACCTATTATTAATTTTCAACCATCTATTCAAAAACTTAGTGAGAACCCTGATGACGTCACAAAAATCACATCAAATGATGACGTCCTAACACCTTAACATGGCCCCTAAGGTTAATAGCCAATCAGCCTGTCGCCTACAAAATCTTCAGTAAACGGCTAACAGTACCTCGCAAGATGTTCTGATTTTAGGCCGGGGGTCATGCTAAGGTGTGCTGTGGGGTGTTGTTTCGATCTTGTATTGGGCGTAACACAGCACATTTTTATTGGAGCGGTCTAATTTTAATTAGATTGGGTTCATTTGTGGAGGAAAGTTGGAGTACCCGAAGAAAAACCACCGACCAGCAGTCAGTAACTGGCATCTTCCCCACAAGGGATTCAAACTCACCACCCAGAGATGGAGAGCTTTATGGTAATATGTCAAGACATCTTTACCACTCAGCCAACGCGGCCCTTTGAGTAGCGATTCTAAAAAGAGACATCTGACAAATGTTCGAATATAAATAAGTCTCAGACCAACATTTTTGCATAAAATAGATAGAGATTAAATAGGCTACCAATGGGATGAATTATCTATATATAGTGTTTTACCTGCATATGGGTTATAAGGAAATATATTGGGTCCATGAAAAAAAAGTAACAGTATTGGGTCTTAGTCGTCTTAGTCTTGGCTTTCCCTTGCCCAATACGACATTTTCAAGGACCCTATATATTTCCAGAAACATATATACATAGAGATTGGCAACTTCGCCATTTTTACGATGGGCAGATGTACCTCTGTATGTCCCTAGGGACTTTTAGATAAACTCTTAAATAGTTAAATACAGCAGAACAACTTTGATATGTTATAAAAGTTAAGTAATTTTCAGATGGTTTGAGTACAATTTTGGAAAGAAAAAATAATATGTTATATATTAATAAAAACAAAATGCACTTCTGGTTTTGAATGCCTGATTTTCGAAAAACCAGGTAAAATTGCTCATTTTCATACTTTTAAAAATCACATTAAATAACATCAATTGGGAAAACTGTTCACATCATGATCAAACCATGATATAATTTTTAAACTTTATGTTTATGCAAAAATATCATGTTTAAAAGAATACACTTAAAAGAAGTTAGCCAAGGGAAAATGCCTACAAACTGGAGGTCCTACTGCCTGTCAACATAGACAAAGAAAAGAGTTTCCAATCTCTATGTATATATGTTTCTGATATTTCACTATCACCCCTAAACACACTTCTAAAATGATATCCCAAAGCTATTTTTATAGCAGCTCAATTAAATTTGATTTTATAATCATCTTTTTTTCAATATAATTACCTTTTTTTCGAAGTTCTGGCTTGCCCTTTTTGACGGTGGCTACTATCATGTCACCTGCTCCAGCTGCTGGCATTCTGTTCAGACGACCTTTGATGCCTTTTACAGCAATAACATACAGGTTCTTTGCACCTAAAAGAAAGTTTAGACAATACAATATTATATTTATCAGAGTCTATACAGAAGTGACAAAATTTCTATTTGATCTCAAAACTAAAATAAAATGTGTTCTATTAAGTTGTTTTTATTTTTGTGAAGATAATTAATCATCAAATGAAAAGATGTAAATCACCAGTTCCATCACAGATCTCAATATATCTAGCCACAGAATCACAGTGATAGTATTATGGAAGTATTTAAATTATCCAGGTTTTTTTGTACAACTGCTTATAACATACCTGTGTTGTCGGCACAGTTGATAACTGCTCCGACTGGCAGAGCCAGCGAGATACGGAATTTTCCTCCCGCGGAACCTCCACGTCCTGAAATAAGGAAAGTGTTCTCCCGTTACTTTTCATTCGAACAAAACTTTATGCATACATGTAATTGCTATCATCACATACATTGAGCACATTCATAAACATCTTGCACTGGTAATAAAATGGTTTGTTGTCATAGCATATAATTATTTTCAAAAACTCGAATATCAATCATGACCAGTGTCAGTGACACTAGTCCAACCTTCGCCGGTTGTTTACCAATGGGAGGTCGATTTGAATTGTTTAGATTATATAAAAACCAAAACACAACATCCTTATTTTCATAGCAACGTTCTAGATAATACTAAAGGCTGATATCCTATCTCTCATTCTGGCAAACGGAAATATACACACATTGCAACGATCGCCAGACACATGCAAACCAATGTTTACGATTTAAAGAGATCGTTTTCAAACATTTATTCGACAAGCAGCATAGAAATTACGAACTCCATGTTGAAACTAAGATTAAATTATTGCAGAAATTGAGTTTATTTGAAATTAAGATATAAAATGGTGTCGATGTTGTGGGATTTAAAAAGGTACATATATTTTTCATACCTCTCTTCGACATAGTGGATTGAAAAAAGGAAGTAGCTTCTGCGCAAGTGTACCGGAAGTAAGTGTGTAATAATGAAAACAGCATGGAATTAAGGTTCCGGGTGTGCAATTGCGTATCTTTTTCATGCTAATATACGAACAATTTCTTTTTCTTCAAACTCTATGATTTCATTATTCTAAACAATGAAAGGAGGGAAATGATTAAAGTGCCCATGAGGGTGTATATCAAACTTTGTCCGCTAAACCTGCCTATATTATATACATGTCATCCTCGATACTCCAGGGGTTCCGATCACTTACGATCTCTACACCCCTGGACTATCTCATAGTAAAACTGGAGGCAACAGAATAGAACAGGTAATTTAGTCATTTGATGTACATCAAAAGAACCGTATAACGGTACACTGTGGTTGACTGTGTGGCTTTGATGTTAGGCGTCGCTCTCTCTGTAGTCTTCAAAGGAAATCTTTGCTGGCCTGTGATTGGTCAAATGTTTTCAGCTGAGCTGCCTTCAATTTCACTATGAGATAGTCCAGGGGTGTAGAGATCGTAAGTAATCGGAACCCCTGGAATATCGAGGATGTATACATGTAGGCTTTTTAATTTTTTAATTTTTGTTTGCCTATTATTAAAAAAAATAATAATATAGGCGGGTTTAGAGGACTATATCAAACTATGAAAACAGATTTGTATCTTTCTCAGGTTTGTAATACATTATTCATTTTCACGGCAATGTGATTTGTTTATTGACAATTGATGTAAAAAATAATGTTCAAGTTCATTTTTATTCAGTAACTAAATATCATTAAAGGCCGACTACCTTTCCGAAACGGCTTTTAATTTTTGAAATGGGAATGTAAAACGAGATCGATAATTTTGTATAGTCGCAAGAGTTATTAACTTACCGTTAATACTACATGTATCATCACCTTCTGAACAATTTGATTTAAATAAATAAAACGTTAATTTTCATAACGCGGGTCGTCTTATGTTTCCCGCCGTCGTCCTAAATACCGCCTGGTAGTTGACTATCACTGCGCCAGACGGCAAAACAGCGAAATGACTCTCAGCTGTTGTCATATATTACGCAGGAAATCTTGCATATGTTTGGTGTTGTAACCTCATCTTAGGCCATCGATATGTATTTTCTGATGTTATTAATGTTTTTAATAAACCTTTATATTTTGCTCCGGAAAGGTAGTGGGCCTTTAAACAGAAACAACACCAGGCCTACATTGCTTGCATGTACATATAATCGGGGGAGTTGGAGAGGGTGGGGCGGGGACGGGAAAATCGTCACTCAATGACTAAAATCAGCTGTCGCTACAACACGAAGTAATCAGATTGATATGCAGGCCTGTGATTGATTGGTCTTTTCCTTGATGACTGATAGTTACCCCTTGTGTAACGAGGATGGAAAATGAAGAGCGTTTAACAAATTAACCAACAATTAAACACAGACTATGAGAACTAGAGTTTTGAAAACTCGTTTACGGTTATAGTAATGAATATCTGGAATGGTTTGCCAGAATCAGTTGTGAGCGCAGAAACCATGACTAATTATGAAGCTTATACCTATTTCACTGCTTTATAAACTATTAAATGTATTAATGTGTTCTCCTAAGACATTACTCTATTCTGTGATTTATTTTTAACAGTATGCAGCTAGTCTTCATAGTACTTACCTTTTCAAAATCACAAAGATGAGCACGCTTGCCAAATAGGATGGGAATTGTAAAATCTGGACAAAAACAGTTTAAATATATTCTCGTGCATTCAAAAGCGATGTAAGTCATTAATTAACAAAACGCCTTCGCACATTATCTTTTTTTTAATTATTAAAGGGACCATTCACTCAGGCTAATTCTTTTACATGACCAAAAAGCAAACTATGGCATAGATGTACTGTTCTACATTTCTTATGAAATATGTAACATAAAATATTGACAAATTCCACGTCATTGTTTAGTATTTTAATTGATACCGTTGTAATAAGCAGGTACAATATTGACGCTGTATCCATACCCGAGCCAAAGTCACTCACGTTAAACAAATGAACTACATAACCACTGAGGAGGTGATAAACTGATTTTTTAGGCAAGACAATTGACATAATTTAAGGTAAACACACTACTGTCAGAGTGATATGAGCAGTTCTAGACAAAAGTAGCATTACTCTGCTTTTCTAGCATATCACAGTAAAACCGACTGATCTAATTTTCATTTGAACTTGGCTTTTTCCGATATATGTACAAATCTCTTAGACTGAATCGCGTTATTATGGCATTATATTGTTGTCTAATGGTACATTTAACTTGGATCATCTTGGGTGTAAATAAAAATTATCAAGACATATGAATTTCCCCCACTTGTAAGGATTCAACTTTATGCAAATTGCATTTTCAATACGGAAATAAAGTTAACTTCGCTCTCAGAATACCAGAACATCCATAACTTTTGCTGGGGAGAAGGTAGGCTAGGTTCGACAGGGAATAAGATTTGCATTCACATTGTTTCAACCCAGGCATAAGTATATCAATGGACTATTTTTTCTGAATCCTTACATTTGTAATTTGATGACTTTGCATTGAAAATAAGATATAGTTTAATCTAAAATCGTATTTTTTATATCACAGAAAACCACTGCGTTGCAACTCAATTACCGACTCTCAAGACAGAGTTGTCTTTCTTTGCACATCTAAGGTTTACCGGGCACTTTCTGTCGGTACTTGACGCCTTTAGTGGACAATAATAGCTCCGATTATACTATTTATTTTCAATGATATACAATAAAATATTTTATATAGTTTTATTTTTAACACAAAACATAAGTTATTGCTGAATATTATGATAATTAATTAACGGGTAATATCATTTTTTGGAGAAAATATGCCATTCTGCCCGGTCCTGTAATGTTTGCTTGGAGCTCAAAAAAAAAATGGTGACATTTAGAAGCACATTGCTGCGGTTTTCAACCTAAATTATGACATAAAAACTATCTATACAGAGACAAACTCATAGACTAATGGAGTTTCCATTTAATATCAACAATTTACTCGGCAGTGACATTTCTAAATTAGATAGAAATGTTGTTCCATTCAGGAAAAATGCCGACGGGTAAGACTGTTTTATTTTGAATTATTTTATTTGGTTGTCATGTTTGCTAAGTATATCATGTAAAATTGAGATGAATATTTTCAATAACATATTTTATGCATATGACATATCAGACAAACGGTAAAACGGGTGTAAATCGTCAATATAGACGAAGCAGATAAACTACAAGGGGAAAAAACAATAGTACAGTACCTATAAAGATTACAGCTAGTATTGTACATGTATCAATGACACTTGCATAGGCAAGTTATGTTAAGATGACTTAGTAAACTTCCTTTTCTTTCAAGGTTCACCTATACTGAGCTACGGTCTCAACTCTTTACTGTCATTGACAAGATGGGGGAGGCTTCCTCTCGGGTAAACATTATTTTAAACATGTATTTGGATCTCAAAGTAAACATCAGTAGTTGAGATTAATTTATGCATTGGCAGATTATATTTTAATGCTCCTTTGATCTATTCCAAAAGTATAATTATAAAAATTATTTATATTTCATAATGCATATACAGTTTGAGTAAAACCTATAGCTACCTTTTCGAACCCCTCAGCTCTGTATTACAACCACCTGTTTAATGATACAATTTTCTTCACATCTTGGGGTAGTAAATGGTCAGTTTTAACACAACTTGATCGATGCATAACAACCATATGACTATAATACAGTTTTCTTTGTCTCTTATATGACTGTGTACTATAATAATAGGAAATATTTCCACTAGATAACATATAACTGTCAAATATCATAGACTCAAGTAAATCATGTTTAAAGAAAGAATGGAAAATTATTAAAAAAAAATAATAATGATTCTGTATATACCAGTAACTATGATATCTAAACCTTGAAATATTTATTGAATTTTTAGGCCCAAGGACTCCATGGAACCATTACAGGGGGACGGAAACTTCAGCTGTCTGATCACACCCTGTATTGTATGAAGGATTCTAACAGTAATAATAAGTGAGTACATCAGTTTATCATCAATTTATTATATTTAACAAAACTAATAATGAAGTTAATTAATTAGGCCTGTGTTTAAATGTAAGTCTGAAGTGAAATTTCTTTCCACTACAACATTATGGTTCAAATAATGAGTATCGTTTATGCTATATTGGCAGCAGAGCATTTTGAACATTTAAGATGATAAACATGTATTTATACAGGTATTTAACTAACAACTTGCATGCCATGTTAAATGTGTTCTACAATGTATATATCTCTTAATGTTGTAGTGGTCCTGGAGCTGTTGTGGGCATTCTAAAGATTGGACGCAAAAAATTATTTGTGTATGACAGAAATGGAGGTGTACATGAACTGGAACCAATATGTGTGCTGGATTTTTATGTCCACGAGTCTAGACAGAGGATGGGCTGTGGGCGTAAATTGTTTGACTATATGCTCAGAGTAAGTCCCAACAAATGAGCTTGTAAGCTTTCTGGAACTTGACAATTTGAATACAGTGTATGTCTTAAAACATTATTATGAGATTATTGTATATACAAACTGGTATGTAGGTGTTAAAGAAAAAGCTAATGCTGACATACTGTTATATGCAATTTAGTTTGGTTTGTTCTGAACACTGTCTGTAAAGTCTGCTTCCACTGTACATACAATTTACTGTACTTTATCAAATAAGTGCCCGGGGAGCCTTTCAAAACTTGACAGTAATTTTCTTACTTGATAATTTCAGGGGCCAGTACCTCATGAAATGGGAAAAACAACATTTCATCTTTCTTGAAACATATATATTTTGGAGAATTTTTGTTTATTGGGAAAATGTTTATATAAAATTGGAAAATACAGCAAAATATGTCTAGGGGAAGGGGCCTTTATTTGGCCCCAAATTTACTTAGAAAATCACTGCATGAGAAAATGGATGGGGAGCATATTATGACAAAATTGATACCTTTCAGCAAATCATTTTACAAAGAAAGTTACAAATTAGTTTGCAAAAGAAATAAAAGAAATAGCTTATATAGAAACTGTATTCATATTTCTACTTTTAAAGAATTTAATTCAATGTGCTCATTAATGAACTTGAGGTATTGAAAAAGGGGAATGGCATTTATAGAGATAGTGACACTTGTTTGGTTGAATATTGTATTTTTAATTATCATGTTTCATGTTAGATATCAATAGACTTTAGGTGATTTTTAATCAAAGAAATATATATGAAATAACATTTGGATCTACATAATGTTTCTTGTGTGTTTCATTTAAATGTTACATTTTTTGTATATCTACATTTTCTAATTATCATGTTATTTATACAGGACACGAATGTCAAACCACATCATATGGCTATTGACAAGCCATCATTCAAGTTCAGTGAGTTTTTAAAGAAGCACTACAACCTGAAAGCAGAGATTCCCCAGGTGAATAACTTTGTGGTGTTTGAGGGTTTTTTCAACAACCGTCCAGGCACGGGTACGGGTAACGCCAGGCGGAGA
The DNA here is from genome assembly GCF_041381155.1 of Argopecten irradians. Taxonomy (NCBI): domain Eukaryota; kingdom Metazoa; phylum Mollusca; class Bivalvia; order Pectinida; family Pectinidae; genus Argopecten; species Argopecten irradians. The sequence goes on along the minus strand of NC_091137.1, from coordinate 39,515,533 downwards.
TTTGGAGGCAGGCCTCCAGTACATCCTGATTCAAACTGTAAGTATCTGAAAATCACTCACTCCACTGTATGTAAGACTCTTTCATATTAGAGTAGGAATATCATGTCACTAAGTTAAGTAAAATCAGAGGCTTTGCCCACAGGTACCTGGTACAAATTTAATACTGTTGGTTAGAAATTTGTGCCAGGTCCCTGTGGCTTTGCCAAGGGTTTTACCAAATTAGTGACTCTTTATCAGGTTTGTTACCTTAGACAGGTCTATATGAGATAGAATAACAAGTGAAAATCATATACATATAACTTATATATTGACATTATGTACATGTGTTTAATAAGAAAAATGCATATGTTCCAGATTTCTTGCTTTCTTGATTTTCTTTATACATACTGCTATAATCAAGAATAACTTTATTAAAATTTCCTTATATAAATGTTTTACCACTTTTTGATCACCATATTAAACTGTAAATCTATGCAGTCATTTTGTTGAAGATGAAAGGAAGAGTTGAAAGGTTTGTCTCGTTTTTTAGTTGGTGATGGAGATATAATTGTACAACATGGTCGAAGTTCTAGTCATTATGGGCGCTTTAAGCGACATTACAGTCGACCAAATTCTGGTCAGCTGTCCAGCAGGAGTGCACCACCTAACAGACAAGAGGAGGTCAGTAGGAGGAGATGTGGATTGTTGTTGGGAATAAAAATGTAGAGTATAACCACAGGCATTTGGCTTTATAGATTTATTTATACTCTATATATGCATAATGCTTTGTATATGGAGCCAAAAGCCTGTGATATAACTTTCTAAAACTGACCAGTATAATATTTGGCCAGTGTAGACAGATTTGTGGCATATAAAGGTTTTTGGAAAATTCCTAAACAATGGCAATGACCAGTTATGTACACTAGCCGTGTCCTTATACTGTTATTTCATTGCATTGGTAAAAGAGTGATGTACATAGTGAATTCATATTTAAATAAAGCTTAATTCGTGCAATTTAGAAATAGGATTTTAAACAATATCTCTAGTACTATAGATTTCTATATGACAATGGCAAATTAATAGGCTTATATGATTAAAAAAAATAATTTGAAAACTATCAAAACTAGGAATATCCATATGGCTACAATGACCATTTGGACAACTGCGAATTAGGACAGTCAACAGCAAGTCTTAGCCATCAGGGCACTGGTCATTTTTACACCATGGATCACGTAAGTGACCATATATATATGTGGTCAAGGCATGTTGTGGTCAAGGCATATTATGATGGACTTTGGTTGCTGAATTGACTAGTGCAAGCCTAACTTTATATGTTTGTACATGTGAACATGTGACTGTTATAAAGGGGATAACAAATGTAGTAGTGTGTTGAGTTATCCTAATCCTAAAGACGAAGCTGTTAACTCAGATAACTTAAATTTTACACTGCGTGGTATGTCACAGTTAGAGAATATAACAAATAATGATGTTGTATGTCTTATTCTAATCATAAAAACATTATCCATGTGATAGCATGCAATGCTAAATATGACTGATGATTATGGTATATTTGGTAGATATATAGATATAAGTAACACAATAGTATGTATGTAATATTACATGTATTCGACCTAACATTATAAGCACCCCTTCTTCCCAATGCCTGAAGTTCACTTAGCTATCAAAATCTCTATTTTTAAGCATTGATGTCACTATTTTTTAACTTTATTGGGGTATGTAAGAAATTTTGTTTGCAAGCTGTGTGAATCTGTGTAGCAGATTCTCACAAAAGTTTGTAAACAAAATTTATTTCATACCCCGATGAAGTTAAAAAATAGTGACATCAATGCTTTTAATAATTTTTCAGACAACTTGATAACATAAAACACGTTTAAACGTATGATTCCATTGACTTTCCAATGGATTATTTTTTCCAAATCAATACACAACATTGACTTCTCTATTCTGATGTCAAGATAACGTCGGGCTTTCGTGCCGTTCTCAGATTTTTTTCTCATAGTATATGAAGAAAAAGTATCTGCCAATCAGACAGTTGGATTTAGTATGAAAACAAATAAAAATTAATTATATGAATATTATAAAAAGTTATACAAAGTTTCTTTTGTAAATGAATTTGTAGTTTACCTTGTACAATAACTTTGTGAAAGGTTATGAATGCCCTGCCCTCAATTGTCATGATTTTTAAGTACTAGGGTTTCATACATGTATATGATATTTGGTCAAATACAGCACATTGTATGTAATAAAACAAATTGAATTCAAAATATCTGTTTAGCTGTTGAACCTCAAATACCACAATGCCTAATTAAACTCCACTATGTTCTGTTCAGACCATAGGCTGAGTAACATGGGTAATAAACAAAGGTTGAACCTCCTTGATCTAGGCAATCTATGGATGATTTATGCTGAAACAAATAGTTGATTGGGTTTTGAAAATCACTTAAGTTACCAAAGGTTTGATGCTCCTTTAAAATACAGCCAGAAATAGATTAAACTTCTAATGTACTTAACCGGTAGATATAATGTGAGCTAATTATATGGTAATCTGGCATTTCTCTGGTTATTTCCTACCAATTTTGATTTGTTAAATAATGTTGCTATTCATATTAATACTAAACATGTGCATGAATATGAACAATGAGTGCAAGTCCTAATCGAATTCCGAATGGATAATGAAAAAAAGATACATTGGAATGCTATAATTCTCACTGCTGCTGCAATCATTTGCAGTTAAAATACCAAGTATTGTATCTGTATCCATGGCAAAATTAAGACAATTATGTCCATCAGACATAAATTTCTTACAACGTAAGATTCGACTATATACATGTAGCTCTGAAAGTCTTAATAGCAATAATTTAAGAAACATAAGAACTGGACCAGCTTTTGTAGCCTTAGTAGAAACCTTACAAGTAAAGTGTACAATGGTTTGATAAAATCTTGCATTTATCTTTACAGCCAAATTTAAGAGAACTGGAGATGCAAGTACCAGTTGGAATAAAAGATCTCGAAATTGATCCACTGCGGAAAACACCGGACCAAAGGTATGCCTATGAGAAAATATGTTCATCATCGAAAGTAAGACATTATTATTTCAAAGTACAGTTAAATTTTGTAAACTCAAACTCCCATAACTCAAAGAGCCTACTAAGTTTGATAATTTTTGGAATGGCTAAACTTTCTATTTAGTTTTTTCAATTTTGTTTATTGGCCCATTGATATTTGACATATTTGTTCTTTCCAAAACTTTTCTAAGATAATTTCACTTTAAAAAGTAAATTTGTCTTGATATCAATAAATCTAAGCTTTCTGTATTCAAAACCAGGAACTTTAAGGATGTACAGTAATTTCCTACAATAGAAAAAAAAGGATTTTGGTTGACTATAAATCGGAATGGGGAAATATTGCCATGAATTAAATTTGGTTTGTTCAAAACATTTTTCCCATACTTTTTAACAGCAATACTAAATACATTTATTCGTATAAATATTGTTTTAAATCTATTGTTTTATTTTCACTCTGTATCACATTGTATTTGTTTCACTATATTTAGGATAATTGAAAGATATTCTTTAGTATGCAGAATGTAATTAATTGCTTGTAGAAAATTGACAATAACACAAAAATATTATCATTGGTTTGCTTTTGTACACAATGTATACTCTTATTTACTTTCACCTAACTTTTCACTCAATCTTTAACTACATGTATGAGCATGATTATCCTTCTAATTCAGTCAGATGATCACCGTTCCCTTTAAACCAAAAAGAAGAGGCCAGTTTTCCTTTAGTTCAATCCTCTAAACAGATGAGTTATTCCATCATTAACTGGAACAAATGAGACATCTTCCTTGTAGGGGGGTGTAAGACAGCTCACACGCGCTAGACAATAATGTGACGTCATCAATACATGCGGCGTAACTGCTACGCGCATTGTATATGACGTCATCAATTTTTACGCATAACGACGTTCCTGCGATCATAGCGCGATGAAAAAGCTGGAAACTAAGTGGAATTTCATCATTTTTTCTACTAAGTATGGGAGAAAAAGAATCAAACATGGGTCTGTGAAGTGGACATGGATATCTCAACCCTCTTGAAAGATTTTGGCCATCAACCCTCGGCTAAATCTTTCACTCCGGTTGAGATATCCCTATCCACTTCACAGACCCATATAAGATTCTATTAATTCCACCTAAGTCCAGAAAGAATTTTTAAAAAGGATACTTTTGTTTGATTCCAATATCCCAACTATTGGTATTTCTATCTGATGCCATAACATTTCATATTACAGAACATCAATTCAGAATTTAATATTTACCTAAAGAACTCCTTGTAGTAAACGCTGTAGCTAATGACTACCTTACATACATGCATGTTAATTTCCATCACATTCCTGCAAATAAATGAACTATGTTTATCTGTTTTGTCCAAAGACATATTTGTCAGTTTCAGGGAAACACTAACTGTGTCAGATGCTTATTACAAGTAAAACCCACATGATTAAATATGCCCAAAAAATAAACCCATAGTCTTCTGCTTCTGACTTTGAGATGATCACTTGAATTACCAACATAATTAAACCCTCACAACATGTATTCTTCTTTAAATAAGGCATATAATCATTATGTTTAATATCAACATCTATGACTTATTGTACACTGAAATACCAAAGGTATACCATTCTGTGTTATTCATTCTGAACTTAATTAACCTTGTCTTCTTTCACTAATTTTTTTTTTGAAGTGTGCACTTGAACCTACAACCTCTAACAACCACATATAACTCACGAGCTTATGGCGCCGGGGCTAACTTATACAGCCGTCACGCCAATACACCTCCTGAGGGGAGCTTTCGCTCTCGCCCTAATAGCGGTTCCTACAACCACAGGGAAGGAAGCAGAGCCAACAGTCGTACGAGTAGCGGGAGTCGTGCCAACAGTCGGAATCGGGAAGTGCGCCGAGAACCATCTCCACCCATTCTGAAGAGAATGGACCCGCCACAAAGTTACAAAGAACAGCTCAACCTTCACCAGGACTATCAAGGTCGTGGAGGTCATCTTAAAGTGCACATCACACCAGACACTCTCCCAAGGTGAGAATGGCTCATTACCTTACACATGGCTATAGCTCTTCTGTTGCATTTGTGTAGAATTATTATTAAGGAATTTAATTTTGTATTTTATCAAAGCTTTATGATAATAAAATAACCTTGAAGACATGTTACCTGTAAAGCACTTCATCAGCCATAAACTAAGCTAAAAAGAGAATATATTGATTTTCATGTTGATTTATACATTATATATTTGACAGTTTTGAATGCAGTTGAACCTTGCTAATTATCATGAAACCAACAAAACAGGATAAAACTTCAAAAGTTATTCAATTAATTGAATTTCATTAAGTAGATTAGATTACCTGATGCAAATGTACAAGCGAGGCTGCGTGGAAATGTAACCACGGACATAGTCAGCCGGGAGGACGTTTTAGGATTCCTATACTTTAAATTAATTTCTACGTACACAGACAGATTTTGACGAGAAAGTTTATTTTTCTATTCCATAAGAAATTATACTGGATACATTCACACCATTTTTACCGACTTTAGCCATCCAATTAATTGAATTTCATTAAGTAGATTAGATTACCTGATGCAAATGTACAAGATATGTGAGGTTTTGCAGGAACCAATGGAAAGGGGTTTATAGGATTTTCAGATTACAAGGTTCAACTTCTTCATTTGTCCTGTCCTTGCATATTACAGAGTTATCTACCCTTGGCCTTGCAGGTCTTTCTCTGAAAAAAGTTTTGCTCACAAAAAATTGATGTAACAATCAATACCTACCAACAAGGGTATCTGTTTATTGTATACAAATACATAATAAGGAATGTATTAATGTTTTAAGTTTGATTTTCTGTTTCCAGTAATTTACCAACCTTTCAAACATACACGAAACCATCAATTCTTCCTGACATCACCAGTAAAGCATACAACCCGGGTAGCACTGTCGATCGGTGCAAGCCCATGCACAATATGTCAAACTGGGTACCAGGTGCACCGAGTCCATCCCATCAAACAATTGGAGCACGGCATTACTCTCATACAAGACTATGGTAGTATCATCTTCACTCAGGAATAATGTGATCTTCTAAAGATAAAATCACCAGCTGGAACTATATGTGTGGGCATTACTCTGGACAAAATTAGAAAACTAAAGAATTTAAAGAAGTTTGCTTACATTTCAACGATTGAAATTCTGTTGATCATAGCTGTTAACTTATAAACATTTGCCACTTTATGTACAGGTAAAGTCCATTCGTGATGTTCATTTAGGATTGATAACTTATCATCATAATACACCTCTGGACTATGTCATAGCAAAACTAAAGCCTGACTATATGAGATAATAGTGGAAGATGAGATAGTATTGTTTGGTCCTGAACACCAAAAGAAAATGTTTGATTGAATAATACTAGATATACTGTATTGGCTTAGACAGTGGGCATCACTCCTGAGTTATCTTTGAAAGAAATCTCTGTTGGCCAGTGATTGGTCAAGTTATTTTTCCTTTCCTGAAAAGCCTTCAGTTTCAAAACAACATGGTCCAGGGGTGGATATGATGACACTGGCAATAAATTCTGAAGTATCAAGAATATGACAAGATGGTAAAAAATGTCTTTACGAAGACTCTACCTCTTAACAAGGAGTGTGAGCTTTACATTTTACTAGGTTTAATGCAAGGAAGCCTGGTTTTCTAACCAACTTATTGGATATACTCCAGTAACACATTTGGTTATAAAAATAAACAAAAACAAAAGCAAACAAAAACATGCAGGTCGTGCGTGGTGGCCATGGTTATCAGCAATTTTGTATTGAGGTGTACACACATATAGTCCAAGTTTTCTTTTATTATACCATTCCTAGATAACCTGGCAGACAGACATCTGCTGTAGATTGGTTAGATGTCATATTCTAATGCCAGGATCAGAGGAAACTCAGGCCATGATAGAGGAAATAATGTAGGGGTTTATTTTCTGTATTTCTTTCTTCAAGTATAAATTTTCAATACTTTCAATGTCCATTTTCTAATGCTTACAATTCAATTTTCTGTTTTGATCACTCTTAAATATCACTTTATTGTTATTGATTATACATTACTTGTTAATGTCTTTAAAAGATTTTGAGTGTGAATAGCATTGTGAAACATGATATAAATTGTGTGAAATTTCTACTGCTAGAACAAGTCTTGGTATTGAATCGTTTCAAGATAACATATCTACTGTACTGCTGGCTGGGTATGTGTAGACAAATCTGAATACAGATTAATTAATGTAATTACATGTTATTAGTTACAAGTACATAATATATTTTGATGGATGATAGATTGATAGATAACTTGCTGAGATCAAAAGAAACAATTCATGTTAAATGATGCTGTATAATGTACATATGATTTAATTGTTATCTGTTATAGAATTGTACCTACCGGTAAATTAACTGTGATATATATATATATACATTGTATATAATGTATACATTTTATACTTACATTGGTTATATGTTTAATACATAGTAAAATGACAAAGCTACCGGGTAGATATAATTGAAGTTTACATGGTGAACCCTTCCATGTAACTGTTACAGTTAACATGTGTACCTGGTGTACAGATTTAGTTTTACTATGAAATACAAAGCTGTGATATTGATGCGGTTGAATCCTTGTTCCAAATCCACTGAAGTTGGTTTGATGAGAAACCTGTGATGCGATAGTGCTAACATCATCTTCCAAGTCAACACCACAGGGAATTGTAAAAGGGAGTTAGGGTCTGCTGAGTACATATACTATATTACATGCCAAGAAAAAAGTACGTGTCCATGTAGAGTTGAATATATAAAAAATAAAAGTCAACGAGTTACATATACATGTACACATCAGACCTACCCCCTTCTACGTTACAATTCCCTGTGGTCTACATACGCTTCAGAGTTTGCCAAGCATTCCTAATTACACTTGACATGTATATCATTTTCATTTCACTTTAAAACATTTCTCTTGCATATAAGCAATTCTGAGGAAATTGTCACCACTTAATGTAAAATTTGACATGAAGTTATAAAATATGGTTTTAATTTTAATAAAACACTGCTTGTTTAATTAATCAACCTCATGATACCCAGTAATTCTAATGTGGTTACCAGGTTTTTGAGGCAATGATTGAATACTGAAGGTCATGATCAATTATCATTTTGATTAATTTCACATCGTTTACATTTTGAACTGAAAGCAGCGACATCTAGAGTTTTCTAATTCCTTCAATATTGTGATGAACCAAAATATCAATTTCTAAGCAGCACTTTATAGGTTAAACTTGTCAAAAAAAGAATAGTGTCAAGTTCTATTTTAATATATTACTTTTTTGTCCTAGATGGACTTTTGTATAGTTTTGATATCTGAATCACAGTTGTACTTTCTTACAAGCCCAATAAACTTATAATAAATAATTTATTTTAATTAATTTCTCATTCATTTTAACTACATAAGATATATCATAATGAGATACCTCTAACATGTTCTTTATGTAATTCAGTATCATTAATACATTATTTATTATCCCCTGTACACATTATATCATTATTATATGTAATATATTAATCATATCATTAGGTAGTACTCTGCTATTGGTGTTGGTTTTAAACCATACTGAATGTACCATTACCATATTCGCTGTAATTAGCACCCAGGGGGCTTGACAAATTGTAATAAAGAGGGGGGCTTATTAGGTAACAAAAATGTAAGTTATGGAAGAAAAACATCTAAAAATTACAGTCATATTTTAGCTGTTTTCACACCCATGGCACATTAATCTGTCGCAGTAAACATGCATATATTTTTTTGCCCTTGATACACATTATTACATCGTGATTAACATGTATAGAATGCAATGCTGATGTTCATATTATAAGCATCACACGGAAACATTGTTAAATCCGTGAGATTGGGCTTTCAGAAAACTTCAAATCCTCCAGAAGATGGGAGAGCTTCTTATTAGGGAAGGGGCGCTAATTATGGCCAATATGGTTTATCATCAAATTCTAAAATCTACTTCTGCATACTTGCACTATTTATTGACATACAGTTAAGTACACATGTATAGAAAACATATGTACATGTTGGCTAGTACAAATGTTAATCATAACACAAACAGATTCACTTGTTATTTTTCAAAACTTGCAAGTAAACAACAAGCAGTAGTGTGTTTTAGGTAGGACTCTGTACAATTCACTTCTGATTTGCTGTTTTGATATTATATTGTGAGTTTGAAAAGGAGAATGTGGAGTGTCACTTGCATTAATATTTCCAACCTTGTGTCACATTTCCTTTAGCAGTTGGCATCTCATGCGAGTTTTGTGGTACTTATTATTATGTCATTTTTTCTTGAAAATAACAAGATTATATTTATGAAAATTATATATTTTTCTCGCATAACAATCAATACCTACTCAAAGGGTAGGTAACTGTATAACAAAAGACCTCAAGCAAGTACATCAGGAATTTTTATTTTATCAAAATGTGTGTATACTTGGAGTGACCTCTTCAAGAACAGTTTGCCAGAAGATCATTTATCAGCATAATTGGAGTGTTATTTTGTATTGAATGAGTTGATTTAATAGAGAACATTGTATATATAAATACATTTATATATATCTGAGAAATATCTCTGCTTAGAACTCACAATCTACAGCACCAAATCGCTGTAGCGAAACATACCTGCAGCAGTCACAGCAGTGTGCCACATCCACATCCTCAAAAAAGATCCCTCCAGGCAAATCGACGAACAAAAACATAGACTTTCTACAAGGTCTTTTACTTTCTTTCTGGGTGTTTATATACCAGTATTAATCACCCTTGTAACCCAGGCAATATACATACTCTAACATTAATTTACATCTAAAGTAAATTATATATTTCTGTACCTTTGAGGACATGGATGTTAACTTTCTGTGAAGTCAGGCCGTCTTTTCTGGAATCTCCCATTAATAAGAAATTAAGCGAAGTAGATGATCATCATGCATACCCGGTAATCCAATTTGGATTTCAAATCCTAGTTTATTGATATCTTATTTTAGTTAGTAACAAATATTGATATAGAAGATTTTTAGCTTTTGACTAGTCAGTAATGAATTACCTCCCCTTGTGCCTTAAGCAAACACAGATAATGATAAAAATGTTGATTTTGCCTAGTCAGAATAATCACCAGTAATGAATTTTCTGTTACATATTCTCAGAATCGCCAGTAGTTGTCTCCCTTTGTGTCCAAGTACCTGAACAGCACTTATACTTGTTATTATTTGCATACATGTAAAACAATTGTAAAAGAAGCAGTTTAAAATAAATGTACATGTAGATATATGACTTGAGACTTCTTGTTAGTACCATTTTAAAATTATTTAATAGTATGTTGCTTCTAATTGTTTTTACATAAAAAAGAGACTAAGAAGGCAAGTTGGGAAATAACAGTTTAGCCTTTTTCTTACAATATGTTGGAATTATGTAAAGTACAGAAATTTTGAAATTATTCACAATGCTTTTAATCTTAAAAGTTACAAATTTGATAGAGGATGTAAGTTTGCATGTAAAACATGTAGCAGTTGATGTTTTTATGGTGGCAGTGTAACTCCAGGTCTATGAATAAATTTAATAAATACATGTAATTTAAGCTAATATTTTCACTGATCACTGAATGTCAAAGTCTTCATGCATGATAAAAACAAATAAAGAATGATATTTTGTTCACAACATGAGTTTGTTTTATGGTCAATGTTTCTTTTTTCTTCATCTCTTCCGAAAAATATCTTGGATGTAAACAGGATGGTGAGTGACCGTCTTGTATCATCCTCAGTTGTGATCGTAACCCTGGAGTTTCAAGGATGGTCTTATATTTGAGTCACATATAACACAGTAAAAGGTAACATATTGGACAGTTACAAGTAATGGTCCCATACTCCAGGAGTTAAAGTAAATCACAACTATGTTTTAATGCACTAACTATCAGTGCAACTTCACATGTGGGACTAAGTGTGCGTTATCAAGATGATGAAAAAAAGCATTTTAGATTCAAGATTAACCAATAACCATGAGGTCCTTACTCTACAGACCTAGGTGATTCATAACATACCAGGATGATCATATAGTATAACTATACTACAGATGGGTTCAATTAAACCCAACTTGAACGCCACATGTAGGCCAAGTAAGCTGAAATATTATATGATAATCATAACCTGTTGAAAAAACATATAGTTCCAATATCAATGAGCTACACATTTTATTCTATCAAAAGAGTCAAAGGTTCCATTAAGCTGATTTGAAGGACTTCATCAAAACCAAGAACTTGGGAAGCTAGTGATAGATTTTTGTGCTTTTCCTTTTTTGGCAGAGACATTCATTGAATAAAACATCTTTACATGTAGGCTAGCTCTACCATCTGTACATGCAGAATAGCTCTTCTATGTACACAAGCCGTCTTCATGCTCCAAACTAAAAATACTGCGGTCTCCAAAAACATGCACCTTACACTTCACATATATGAAAAAAGACACTCCATACATGGGAGACCGCCCATACATGACCCTGGCTGCTAATAGGAGGTTAATGATTTTCTCAAAAAAAGTTCAATATAACAAAAATTCCATGGAAGTGGATGTGTCGCCTGCACAGCATCACAAAAGTTATTTACAGTTGAAAATATTGTTAATAATTTGGTGAAGTCATCAAGTCTCGTAAATCTTGCAAATATTGATGGATTTTGACCAGTATCAAACCCATTTATGATCTCATGTTATAAAGCAATATACCAAATTTGTTTTAAATCAAACAATAAATACTAAAGTTATCGAACGGAAACCATGTTTGACGAATTTGAAGTCCCCTAACTCTTGCAAATATTGACGGATTACAACCAGTATCAAACCCATCTAAGATCTTATTGATATAAAGCAATATACCAAATTTTGTTGATATCGGACAATAAATACTGAAGTTATCGAGCAGGAACCATGGATTTATCTGGTTTGACGATTTTAAAGTCCCGTAACTCTTGCAAATATATACGGATTTTGACCATTATTGAACTCATCTGTTATCTCATTGATATAACAATTTCTAAAATTTGGTTGAAATTGGACGATTAATTTTTAAGTTATCAAGCGGAAACCATGAATTTTTCTGTTTTGATGATTTTAAAGTCCCGTAACTCTTGCAAATATTGAATTGAACTCATCTGAGATCTCATTGATATAAAGCCTTATACCAAATTTGGTTGAAATCAGACAATAATTACTGTAAGTTATAGCACAGAAACCATTTCCCGGACACTGTTTCCCGGAAGCTGACGCTGACTCCAACATAGTGATACCCAAGTGTTGTCCCTGCCTTGCAGCTAGGCGACACAAAAACCGACAATATAGCTGTTACATATGATAGAGGAAGTCTGAGACAAAAGGTCATCACATGTACATTGTCTTGTTAATTAATGCATCATGGAAATGACTTAAAACATCATGATCACTATCAAAGAAAATTTTATTATGTACAGTTACTAAAAGTATAATATACAATTAAACAAATGTACTCATTTGTATAAAATACATTCATGATCACATCATACATAATTATTAATAATGCACTTGTACTTCCACACTTTCATCAATTTTTCATAGTAATAACATTTTCTTTTAAATAAATAAAATGCAATAAATGTGTCCATAAGTCACAACTATCATAGTCCTAAATATATATGATCAAGTCAAATATCTCTAGTTTAAATTTGAAGTTACAAACACTACATACATTTTTAGTTTTGTAATTTCTTTGTTGGATTTAATCATCCCATTGTCATTTTGAAGGTATGTTCTTTTTTTCCACTGTTCACTTATATAATTATTATAAGTGGAGACAAACTGCTAGTTCACCACTGGCCTGTAGTAAATATTAGGGAATGTCTTTAGCCCAAACCTGTTGGAAACATTTATATATCAAATTGCAGCCATGAGAGAAAGTTGTTGCCCAAAGCACAAAGCTAGAATTTTTAGGCAATATCAGAAGTGAACCGTTGATCCTTAGTGGAAACTTTGAAATGTTTTTTTATAGCTGGACTTCTTCCCTCAGAAGTCAATTACATCTTTTCCATCTTCACATTCTGAACCAAGCTTCATCCACATCATGTGTAACCTGCCAAGATAAACAGGTAACAAAACTATGAGTATAATTTAACTACATAATTTAAACTGATTGATTCTTTCCAGTGCATTTCACGACAATTTTTTACACCATTGCACTAAAAAGGATAGAAACCCTCAAGATTTAGAAGAATACATGACAATAAACATACCCTCTATAGATTTAGGCTTATTTGAAAAAAAAAAAAAGAAAAAAACCTTTTTGTTGAAAGTATCATATTACCCAGAAAGTGTGTTTCAGTATTTATACATGTAGGAAAGTATTCACACATGAAAAAACAATATAATATTCTAAATTTCAGTCTCATGGTATATAAATCATTCTAAGAGACATAATATGTAAAACCGAACCTAACTTTAGTAATTTTTATAACATGTTAAGCTCATATAACTGTAGCATTTGGTTTGTTTTTAGTTTTACGTCCTATTAACAGCCAGGGTCATGTAAGGACGTGCCAGGTTTGTTGGTGGAGGAAAGCCGGAGTTACCGGAGAAAAACCACCGGCCAGCGGTCAGTACCTGGCAACTGCCCCACATAGGATTCGAACCCGCATCCCAGAGGTGGAGGGCTTGTGGTAATATGTCGGGACATCTTAACCACTCGGCCACCGCGGCCCTAAAAAACTGTAGCAGGTTTAAATTGTAGGCAGTAATACGGTCGCCTTCTAGATTCACACTAGGGGTAAATTTCCCTTTAGACCAGTCAGTAGAGCTGGGGACCAGTAAGTCAAGGGTCACGGGGTCGAGCCCCGCTGGCGACACACTACTCACACCCTGTTACATTTGGTACCGTAGACCACTCCAAGCGAAAGGTATACAAGATTTAGAGGCTTCGTTAGAGACAGAAGCTGGGCTGGTCTGTGTACAGGGGCGAACACATTTGAAAGTGGGGATTAATGCAGCAGGTATAAATTGTAAATAGTAATTAGCGCTGTGGGGGAGGGGGGTGTATTCCCTATACCTCAGACGGTAGAGTGGTGGACCAGTAAGTTCGGGGTTGCGTTTTCGAGCACCAAGGCCGTTTTCGTTTATTCGGAACAACCAGTTCGACTGTTGGTTAAAGTCATTATTTCAAGTATAAATCCTGACAGACCTTCAGTTTTTGATACAGGCCTGTGAGGGATTGCCAAGGCTCGTCTGAAAACAGTATAAAATCACCAGGGCCGTTTTCGATAATACGGTTTGACTGGTTGGACCTAGTAGTTCGTTTATTAATTAAAGACGGACCTAGTGATTTTATATTGTTTTCAGACGAGCCTTGACAAATCCCTCGCAGGGAGCCTGTATCAAAAACTGCAGGTCCGTCAGGATTTATACTTAAAATAATCACTTTAACCAACGGTCGAACCGAAAACGGCCTAGGTCTGTCTTCAATTAATAAACGAACTACTAGGTCCAAACAGACAAACCGTATTATCGAAAACGGCCCTTGAGTCCGTTACATAACACTTGTCTCCCTTCCTTCCAAGGTTACAGAGCGCATTGTACACGAGTGTCGGTATAATGCCTCATATCAGATTGTCGTTAACGAGAACTGAAAAGAAAATTTCAAAAACTTCTGAAATAATTAAAACAGCCAATATGCTTACAATTTGACGATTTGCTATCCCTGCTGTGTCTGAGGAGTTGTGGGTAAATCGATGTCCTCTAGCTCCAACTTGGACTTTTTCGGCGGGGGTAAATTTCTTTGTGTGAAATTGTTGAACCAAATTCCAAATGCCAAAGTTAACACTGTGAGTCTTAAAATCTTCCAATTTTCTATCGTTCGAGGATGCACTTTCTGACCATGCACGAAATAATTGTAAATTCCAACTAATCCTTTCCTCTTTGGAAGCGGCATGTTTACTTTTTTCACTCTAAGTCTTCGACGCGCTTTAAATGATCTCAGTCTTAAATGCGCTTCCTTCGAACGTATAATCGCAACAAAATACGTGTATATGGACTGAAAGCACCCGGAGCCTGGGAGGCCTAAATGTTAGTACATAATGGCTTTCAAATAATTATAACATTTAAATAATTGATTTTATTTAAACGCTTCAAAATAAATAAAATTGTTTCAAGTAGAAATAACGAATATCTACATGACTTCTACAGGCCTAGGTGATCCAGCGCACCTGTTTGCTCGATGAATTTGAGTTTTGGCGCGCTTTGACGTGCTCAGACAACACGCATGCGCACTTTGAAAGCTTCATGTTGTCAAGAACATGGAGAACTACAAGGTATGGCTGCTTATACGCTGAGTGTGAATAGTGTATCTCGCGCTGAACTAAGCGTTGTAGTTGTGTTTGGATTATCTTAATTTATTACGGAAAATAAATTCACTATTTTTGTTTATTTCAGATTCTTCGAGAGCTGGGTCATGGTGCCCAGGCGACAATATACCTTGCCGAAAAATTGGACACGGGAAAATCATGTGTCCTCAAAAAGGTAAACATTGTCGACGAACACACTGGCAAAGTTGATAGATCACTTCGAAGATTTGTTACAACACAATTGTATGACACTACGACATAAGTACAGATCCAATATTCAATGCATAGACCGCATTGTTAATGTTTCATGCGTTTGCATGATTATGTATTTTTATGAGGTCAGAACTTCGATCAAGCGCAGTTACACAGACTGTATTCATACTGTACGGCACAGTAAGTTTTAAAGTCCAACTATCTTTCCGAAATGGCTTTAAATCTTTAAAACGTGAATGCAACACGAGATTGATAATTTTGTAGAGTATCTAAAGCTATACTGTGTCAGTATAGATTAACATTAATATTAGTCTACACTTACTATGAACTTCTGAACAATTTAATCAAAATATATTAAATGTTAATTTTCATAAACTGAAATATAATCACTATATACATCATTATTATGTTGAATTCAGACCTAGCATGGAGTTATAGCCTACTACAACAGAGTGCATTATGTCTAAATTTATACCTGGTATGTAAAATGTAATTAATTTATTGATCATGCCTGATTTTACAATGAGTTGATTCCTTTCCTGCGTAGTTAACTTAATATATCTAAATTATACTGTCATATAAATATCAAGTAACAGCACTATAAATTAAGTGGTATTATATCTAATATTACTTTGCTTTTTAAGGTGGAATGCTTCGATGAAAGTGAGGCTAACAAGGCATTCAGAGAGGTAATGTTAATGATTATTTATTAAGATACTAAATTATGCATGTTCAACAATACAATTTCTGTTTGGATAACATTGTGTTTATAAAGCAAAGTTGCAAAGAGGGTTTATAAAAACCTCAGAATGAAGTCAAGACTGTGTACCCTAAACATTCAGATTCATATTTAGTTGTTTCAATGTTTCTGAATATAAGTAAACATTTTTACTAATTAAAATTTTTGTTACAGTCTCAGGACCTGCTAAGTTTGGACCATCCCTATGTCTCCGGCTACAATGAGTTCTTTGTTATGTGGGAGAAGGAGGTAATTTAAACAAATATTTCTGATTTTTCGACAGTGGATGAAATCATGTAGTGAATGACAATAATTTACTCAATAATTTGTGCTTTATATTAAATACTTTGGTATGTATGTAATTTCTATTTCTGGAGTTTGTAATAATTATCATTTCTTTATACAGAACACATATTTGATTAATATATGTCAATTATTATAGTAAATTACTTATCTATAGCATCATAAAATTATTTAAACATAATATATGGTATGTACAATTTACTAAACATTAATACATTCTCTGCTTAACTATAACATTAACTAAGTATATATTTTGAAGATTTTGAATGATTAATGATATTTGAACTGGTTAATTTTCTTGCATTACCTGATTTTATTCCATTATAACATTACTGTATGACTGTTTTATTCCCATTTTGTTTGTTTTGTTTTAGAACTCCTCTGTTTTCATGACAATAAGTATGGATTACTTCCCCCTTGGTACACTTGGCACGATGTTACAGAAACACAGAGAGAGCAAGGAAGCCATACCAGAAGAGGTATTTTTAGTGGAAAGGTTATGAAGGATCCTAGTGTTGGGAATCAGTTTGTAAAGTTAAAATCAACAATCAGTTGAGAACACCCTGATAATTGTCGATTACAATGTACACGACTACACAAATGTACATAATTGGTCACCATTCTTTTGGATCAAGATTTATACACTTTTGCTTCCTGTTTCTCTGGTGAGGTGAAACAGTAGTATGAAGAAGCAAATTAATTGTTTGATGTACTACATATCTGAGATCTTTAAATTGAGTTTTGCACATAAATTCTGTGTAACATGAACAATCTCCCCTTTGATAATCAATTATTGTCTTTCATAAGGAAAATAATAAAATAAAATGATTGGTCCAATAAATGATTCAATGCCTGTATCTGCAGAAACCTGTGTATAAATCTATATCATCACTATATTTATTGAGGACAAACTTTGTACGTTAGATAGGTTGATAATTATAACCGTCACTCAGACTGTAAAATTAAGAAGTAATATTTGCTTCACTTGAAAAGATTCAGACAGATATATAAGAGGATGAATTGTGTTAACTCTTGGTTCATATGCACCAGTATACTTTATAGCCACCAGACCATGTGTTGTTGATATTATTTTCTCAGCTTGATATAATAACTGTAATATATTATCTCCCTTTAGTTTGAAACTCTAAAACTTTGATAATGGATAAGTTAGACATGATGTAAAGACACAAATCATCAAGCCAATTTTTTTTAATCATTAGTCTTTTGCACCAAGGGTAGATCTTAAATGTTAAGAATATTCCAACTGATAAGAGGATTGTATCGTGACTGTTGGATGATGTAAAATAATTGCTTCAATAGCATACAAACAACAGAAAAGTAGGATATTATTTGTTGGTGACTAAAATGTCCCATTATGAAGTATGTAAATTCAATTCAAATAGAGACCTAAGTGACAAGTTAATTTTCCCTTTGTTAAAGAAAAGTATTATAATCAACCTGTAAAAATAAATACACACTTTGAATTTCAGACAATCAAGACCTGGGTGGGCCAAGTGATTGAAGGTTTGGTGTATGTGCATCAGAGAGGAATTATCCACAGGTATGAATTGACAACAAACTCTCGACTCTATTAAGCCACAGTTTATTACGGTAGATATTTGATGCTCTTTCTGAACTTCAATAGACTTCTTAACCCCTTTATGTGCTTATAGCAAAAAGAAGTCATATGCAAGAAATATGTATCAGGAAATTTATAGATTTTGTAAAAGTCTTTGCCTATTACAGGTGAATGTTTTGTGTAGTTGTGACAAATATTGTGAAATAGTTTACATGTACAGTCTCATTTATATACGTAATTCAATATAAGAATTTACTACGATTTTAAGAGAACATGCTGCTGCTGCTATAGAAATTATTTATTATCATTTATCGTTACAATAGTTTATTTATTACTTTTATTCATTAATGTTCATTTATTTTGTAATTGGGATTTTACAGAGATTTGCGGCCAAATAACCTTTACTTGCATGAGGATGGAAGTTTAAAGATTGGAGATTTCTCTGTAGCAACAGTGATGGGAGATACTCAGACATGCACCAGGGCTACACTCAGTCAGTACCAGCTCATTTTATCTCACAATATTGTATAAAAATCCGCTTTCAGTTTGTGTTAAATAATATGGATAATTGTGTTAATTGTTGAAATTTATACCATTGTAATATACCAAAACATTACTTATCATAACTTAATTTATTTTTTATTTGTCTTAAAGGACTTTCTGTTGTCAAAGATTTTTCTTGTGTTGACCGTTTCATTTCTGATGGGTAAGGCTTTCCTTGTGTTTCAGGCAGTGCTAACTACCTTGCTCCTGAACTTGAGGACACAGGCTTTACTGCAGTCACAGATATCTGGTCCCTGGGCTGTATCCTGTTTGAGCTGACCTCGTCTCCATTTTTTGACGAGAAACAAGCCACAGAAACGATGAAGGAAGCAAAGGAGGATGCCTATGTGATGGAGGAAGTGTTTGAGGACGTGGCTAAGGTGAGTGGTGCAGGTCATTAACAAAAGGAAATTTAGATTTAAAAAAAATCAGCATTATCATGGAAAGGATTACCATAATGGAAATTTTAATTTTATTATAACAAAATTCCAAAACGCTTGTTATGATCAATGAAAACTAAGGCATTCAATTATGTCATAGAGTGATTTGTCTAAAAATTAGAATGTCTATCAAAGCAGTTTTGACTTTGATCATTTTTATATTGACCTTTTCAGCATTACTCTGGAGAACTGATCAGCTTAATTCGTTTGATGTTAAAGAGGAAAGACAGACCATCTGCTTTGTAAGGATGAATGAACAAACACAAAATAACATGATAATACAATGTTTCAGAAATGAAAAAGCATTTAATATGCTTCAAAAATAAATCATAGATATTATATTTGTATATTGTGCTTCAAGTCATGGCTTCACGTTTTTAAGTAACATACATTATAATGCTAATTGTAATTTAATGTTTGAGAATTAATCAAAATGTCCTTGTGTTTAAAGTGAAGTACATGTATAACACCTTACAGAGACCTAAAGAAGAACAATAACTATGTGAAAGCTTGTGTGGAGATGACAGATGCCACTCAGCTGGAGAAGAGGAAACGACAAAAGTCTGCAAGAAGAGACAAACGTAATATTTCTAAATCACCTTTCGATTACTTACACTGATGGAATTACTGAGATTTATTTCTAATATTAATTGAATTATTTTATACAATATTAATAAGGTTATTACTATGTTTTATGAATCCCAGGAAAAAATGACCCGGGGAAAAAGTAAGTTAGAAGTACCTACTAAAAGATATTTGTTTTTTAACCAGGGTTGGACAATACCAATTAGTGGGAGATCATTCATCATTTCCAATTGATCTAAGGAAATACAATCATTAGCATTTTTCAACGATTTCAGTCAATCAGAAAGTTTGAAAATATCATTTATGACAAACAGGTTTTTTTGATTGTGCCATAAATTCATAAATAAGATCATTGAATTGATGTTATAATTTAGGATCGATACCAAAGGACGGAGGCCTGATCAGAATTCTGGAACACTTGGCTCACTATATAGACTATGAGGAGCAAGTTTTGGAGTCTCTCTGCCTTATCCTGGACATGTGTAAGGAATCTGAGACATTCCAGGTGGACGCCAGCGGTAAACGTCTCATTAGTATTGCCATGCGTAACCACCTACAGAATGAACAAATCCAGATCACAGGATGTAGCATATTTAACCGACTGCTTGTGACAGGAAGCTCAGGTGAGTACAGAATATATGTGGTATGGGGTTAGTAAAGATGAACAATATGGTTTTTACCGGGTTATTTGATTTGATACAATGAAGTTTTGTTTCTTATGGAATTTCAGCGGTCTATAAAATTTCATCTGACATTGGTTTGTTCATATTGTCCTGCATCTGCTGCTTCTACCATTTTTGTAATCAAAATTCCCCACAGATCATATTTTGAAATAATCTATTTGAAGTTTATGATTTTGTAGATGAAGAATTTAAATGGTTTGGAAGAATTAAAAAAGAAAAAACTTTAAAAAAAGCAATAAATTTTGGTAAATGATGTTTTCTCCAACTTGGTTTTGCTTTATTTTGCGTCGTAAGCACAACTGTTATAGGTCACTAAGGATGTCCTGGGTTTCCAAACAGTTTTTTGGACAACCCTTTTTGAACCATTTCTTTACAATAATGTCAATTCAATTCATGACCAGAAAAACATTGGCCCACTAGTGACATTTATAGATCCATATAGTCTTTAGCTTATCTTCTGTATGTTTTGACAGACATTTTTATCACTCGTCACAAGGTTAAGAAAAGGTTAAGTTTGCGTGGTAAGTCCAACACGGTTACGGAACGTAGATATCGTGTAGAGAGTATTCTATCATACTGCATTTGTATCTTACTAACTGGAATGTTTTGATTTTCCTTATCTGCAATTTACTCCATTTTTTAAAGAAAAAAACCCAACTATTGTTCATCAAGTTCAGTGTTACGTATACCATTGAAAGCTACATGATGTTTTGTTATAACACCACTTACTAAACAGAACTGACTTTGAAATGTAACTTTGATATATTATAACAGAGTATCGTCCCCGTTAAGATCAACATGAAAAATATATCTTGCTTTGGTGTAGGCTGATATTCAAATGCTTCTAACCCTATTGGTTTGACTTTATTATTTTTCATAATCCTTCTAAAAAAATTTTTTTTTTAAATACTAAAATATTTTGTAATCAAACTTTACATGGGGATAATTTGTATATTAACACCATGGTTACATGTTTAATTTCCTTAATTTTCTGGTGATAAAAATAGTTACTTTGGGTCTAGATAGTAAATATCAAATAAAAAATGATAAAACATTAAACTCTAATACCCAGGTCATTTTTTAACTTGATATTTTTTAAACTATATAATTTGACCAAACATTCTTGGGAATGGCTTTTAATCGGTTTCAAATTATAAACATGTACATGTACTTTTTATACCTTGATAAATATTCAGAATGAGCTAAAAATTGCCAATGAAAATCTGTACTGCATTGATTGATTTACTACCAAACTCTGTAGACGATATGGTATACTGTACTCTGACTTACTGGAACTTGTTTTGTTATCTCCCCTTACGTACAATTTACCTGTCTGTTATTGTATTTCTTTCTACAGTAGCATTGTTTTCTTCAAATGACAAATGAGAGTGTGTAAAAGTGATTTTGGGAATCCCCACAAGAGTTTCTGTTGTATTGATTTCTTCTATTGGTAGTGGTTTTCATTCTTCAACTGAAGGTTTTAAAAAAAATGTTAGAAGTCGGAATACTAAACTGCTTGTCCAGTGCTTAGACAAATCAACACATTGACTTTGAAATGAAATAAAGCTTCACTGTACATAACTGAAAATTTTATAAAGGAGAGACGAGCATACTTTATCATTGCTGTGTTTAGTTGACTCTTTGGTATCTGTTGCTTTGAAGCAAACAGATACAACCCCTTTATTCTACCAGAATCTTTCAAATGTCAAGTTTCTGACATTATAAAGAACAGCTGCTTTTAGAACAAATTAATCCTTACCTAGTATTAAAATCACTTTTCAAGTAGTTGATATACATTGCACCCTATCTATCTTCACTAAAAAGAACATTTCATACATATCTGACACATTTGATTTTATATATATACCTGGTATACATATGTTTTTTTATATATATTTTTAATATTGATAACAATAGACTAGTGTATTTTGTGAATACCAGTAAATACCTTTTTAATACCACATCTTGTTTAGGCCAAAAAAAATTATATGCATGTTTCAGGTTACATGACTGAAAAATATAGGGTAGGTCGGTCGGGATTTTTATTTTTTTATTTTATTTTTTATAGGAGGGGTTGAGGAGGAGTTGAGTGGCTTTATTACTACATTGCAAAGTAATCTAATAATACATTTATTTTGTCATTCAGGTTTTAGGCTAGCTAGAAGTCTTTAATTTCTCATTACCCTATTCGAAATTGAACTTTATCTTGATAAACTTAAAGCATGCGTAAAAATCTAAGTTGACAACTTCACACACAACATTTCTGTTTTGAAAAAGTGTGATACAATAGCTAGGGTCGGAATTTAAAACTAGGGTAGGTAGGGGTACCTGAAACATACATATTTTTTTTAGGCCTTAGCAGTTTACCAAAACTTGTTGTAAATATTTGATATTGTTAAAATTGTCCTATCTGTATATTGTTTCTTGTTGTGAAGTAGATCTTGTTTGCCTTCTCAACAGACAAATAGTTATATAGTGTAGAATATGTAAATTGTATGTCCATATATTACGATGTTTTTCTTTTTAAACAATTTCTTTTCCATTACATTAAAGGTCAGCTATTGGTTCCCTTTCATGTTTCAGTAAAGGATTTTGAAGTTTAACCAAAGTATAATCTTACTAAAGGGTCATAAGATTGTGTTCAAAACCCCAAACAATCTCTAAGTAACCAATAAGCCTGTACTAGAGTGCTGACATTGGACCTTAAAGATGCCTGTACTAAATGCTGACAAATGGTATTTTTTCCACTATTAAAAAGAGGAACAGACAATTTAGTATTTTTCTTCAGTTACAAAAGTAACTACTTTACACCATTACCACCATTGAAAAGTTTGAGCTTCTAATTTTACTTCAAGTTAAAAATATGAAAAATAATTAATTGCATCCCGAAAAAATTCTGTGTCACTATATACAATATGGAAGGAAGTACTGATTGCGCATGCACCAAAGGCGAAATAAATTATTTTATATTATCTTTTGTGTTAATTAGACATATATATACGTGATCAAAGACCAATTATTGTTCAACTAATGAATATCATTTATGCTTTGTCGGCGGTGGAGCATCTTTAAGCATATTTATTGATAGAAATGACTACCAGATTTACTCAAATGAAAGACCTAGTTGTTTGACTTTATTAGTGTTAAGCCACAAGAGTTATATACTGTAACCTGTGTTCTGAAATTTGGGATGTAATATGCTAAGATAATAGGCTACCAGTTTCATTCAAATAAATACCTCTTTCATGACCAGAGCAGTCAATGTACATGTTTCAAAGTATTCAAATCATTTTCATAAAATCCTGTCTACCATTGTCAGAAAAGTGCATATCTTTTTGATGAAATATCAAACAAGAATATATGTGTTTCTACAATTCAAATCAACAAGCATGAAAAACTTCATCATTGCACATTTGACCATTCCATCTTGTAAACGAGGCTGAAATCCAAAATGTTTAATAATGTATTTTTTTGTGAAAGTGAAAAAGAATTTGTACTAAATGATGATGGGTACAGTAATGGTATTTGGAGATGTATGCTATAGTTAATAGACTGTGTATTATGTTCCAGATAAGCCTAATGATGCCATATTTTCCTCGGATGTCATCAGCATATTCCCAAGAGCTATGGAGGTAAGACTTTACATGTATATACTTACGAGCATGTTCATAAAACAAAGTTTTCTGGGGAATAATTGATTGTATTTATTAAGATAATGCAAAGGCAATGTTTAAATCAAATTTTATCACTTTGCTTTGTTTTACATGCATATCACAAGTTATCTGAAATGATCTAAAAAATGATCTAAAATGTTTGTACATTGAATTTCAAACTAGTTCAGCTTAGCTTGATATGACATGAAAGATGTATTAATATATCTTGCTATGCTTCCCATATCCACCAGACTTCTGTTATCAGATGTGATTTTGGGAAACTTGTAATTAGAGGTAATAAGTATGAAATGTTTTCCAGGAACATATTACCAGTGCTGAAGTACAGCAGGTAGCTGCAGCATCCCTGATGGCACTGGCCTCCAACAGTATGTTATTTACTTTGTAGAACAATAGATGTTATGTATAGTTATTCAAACTTTTCCCACTGATGAGGACTATCTTAATATAATGTGACCAATACATAATTACATTTTTCACAGAAAATTACCATGTTAGAAATAAATTTTACGG
Organism: Argopecten irradians; assembly: GCF_041381155.1. Classification (NCBI taxonomy): domain Eukaryota; kingdom Metazoa; phylum Mollusca; class Bivalvia; order Pectinida; family Pectinidae; genus Argopecten; species Argopecten irradians. The sequence goes on along the minus strand of NC_091137.1, from coordinate 39,490,774 downwards.
TTAAAATGTCCCAGTAATCACGATCCTGACCTTGCATCCCATCATGTCCCGTTGCATCTCATCCTTTCTAATGGAGACAGAGGTACATCAGAGGTACATCTGTCTTACCAGACTGGCTACCAGTTATTGACAAGATTTTCTCAGCAGAGTTCTAATACTAGATTATCTCCCCCTAGTTTGAAGCTCTAGAAACCGCCATATCACCAAGTCATAAGTAATCAAACAAACTGTAAATAGTTAAATTCTATTTATGTGTTGCAAACATACATGATCCAAAACGCTTAAATTTCTACTGGGCTATATATCACAGCACCAAAAGTATGTTCATAGCTAAGACTTACATCACTGTTATAATAGCAATGCCAGGGGATCTTTAACCAACTATAATTCAAGCAGTGTACAATAACCTAATACAAAACTGCCTACCTTTAGCCCATTATTACAGTCTATTGTAATTCAAGATGACATTGGTGTTGCTTCTTTTTGTCATCTATAGCTGGAAGCTCAAGTGGGAAAGCCATCATATTAAAGAACTATGAACATATTTAACGTCTTCACTATCAGAGTCTTGGATCACAGTTGATGCGATGACTTTTTTTGCGCGGGTCCCAGTACACTTTGAATGTTCATACTTACATGTGACCTGGTGTATACAGAGGTCACTCGGGTTTTGATGACCTTGACCTTCAGTGTCTTCAAAGGTCGACTTTATCTGATTCACTGAATCATCAAGCCATCTGACAGAATATTCCCAAGCAGTTTCTTTTTCTACTGGAATATAAAAAAGCACCTATATTATTATCAAAGATGAAAAAATCTGGTCTATAAGTAGCATGCAATATTTTTCTTTCAAAGCATATTTAAAAGTTGTAGCGGTAGATTGATATTGGAAAAACATTTGAGAACAGAATATTTTTTTAAGGTTAACTGGACACGAGAATTCTGAACTAGGGTTTACCCAAATATTATAACTAATTAATTGTATCTTATTTCACCCAAAAGGCTTATGTCAGGACGCTTCTGATATCAAAGTTTGGAATTGTCCTTTATATACATTTTAGTGGGGTTTAAGAGTCAACTTAAATTAATACAAACAGTGAATTCTACGGATGTGGCGATCTATCAGCTCTTGGGCTGCATTACTAATCCCCCTTATCACTGCAATGGTCAGTTGTTTACGCCTATAAAGGTTTTAACCTCTCAAATCCTTTCTGCAAGTTTTCTTGATTAGAAATTCTATAAATGATCTCCACCTCCGTGGCTTCACAGTATTTCTATCGAGTTTGCTGGATGCAGGTGGTCTCTAGGACTTGCCTGGTATGGGCATGACTTGGGACCCATGGTCATCGATGATGTGCCCCTGGCACCAACTGTGGTCTAGATGGGCCGGGCTCCAGTCACCAGGGATCACCGCTTGAACATCTTCTGTCAGTTGCACCCTAAATCAGACATATGTCTTTTGTCTTACTAGACTTGGCTAATAAGCCCACATTTGTTGGTCCCATATGAGTGAACCTTCAACAAACCATTTATTTGAACTTCTCTTACAGATTGGACTTTAACAGGTACCTGGTAGAGGAGTTCAGTATATTGGACATAACAGAGGATTCCGCTTATTTGCTTAGGTACTATTTTCCAGAAGAAAAATATGACAAATAACCGGAGTAGATCGGAAAAGGCAGAGATGACATTTTGCACCTCCGTTTGACCCCTACACCTACACAATGTATGAGGTGGAATAGGCAAATCGATATCGTTTCGCTTTTCTTGATAAATATGTAAAATTATTTAGAGACTCTTAAAACGTAAAACTACAAGTAATTAGATTTTCGAAGTTGTACATCGATTTTAATTTGTTTAAATAACAAAAAAAAATATTCCAATATTAGGATTCTTTTTTTACGTTAGATCTCGGACATGGTGTGATATATTTGAGGAACAGCTAACCCATCGATCCTCAAATGCAATTTGATTCTACTAAGAACAGGATTCGGTTTTGTTGTTCTTACCATTATAAACCGAAATAATAAAACTAAATTTAACCTACATTTGCCTGGCAAAATACGAAACTTACGAGCGTGGGTTAAAAGACATCAAAGTCGCCGGATCAACTAGTAGTGTTGCTTTTACTCACTGTGCATATGAAATTCTCGAAAATGGCGGCAGCAGTGATGAAGCCATGCAGTTCACTTCGACCTAATATTGTCTTTTGAGAATTCTCACCTGTATTGTTGATCTAGCCGGCGATATAAGCTTAATAACATTTGCAGAAATTAATGCATATTCAAAGTATGCAATGAAAAAATTCAACGTAGGCAAGTATCTTTTGTATCCTAAGCTTACATACTGTACGAGAAACTTGCGGAAGTCATTGCACGCCGACTTTGCTGCTTTTATGTCTCGTTCCTCGAGGTTGACTCATCCGGAATTCGACTCAAACGTAATGCCATTAGGTTTGGTCAGAACGTGGTTTTCAACGGTCCTTATATCTTATGACAGCCGGATACATGCCTATTTCCGTGATCAGCATATTATCGTGATTTTCCAACTTATAAGGTTTGTATTAAATCTTTTTAGTTATATGTTTTCAGATGTTTTGGGATTTTTTTTAAATACATTTGTAAATAAAAAAAATTGAATTACGATTATAGGCATGAACACTAATTTCCTGGTGGTTATACGTATACTGACTTCAATGGTTCATACATCAAACTTATACGGAATGTAGTACCTGAACAAATAAAAACAAACATCTTTCTTATTTCAGAATTTTATGGTATTTCGAAAAAGTAAAATAAACAATAGTTTTTCACCTACCGTGAGCAGACTACACTCTCTGTTTCTACCGGTTAATATAATTTACGGTAAATGAAACGAAAGTAGATTTCTATACCAACGAAGAAATACATTGTATGACTACTGTAGGATAAGATACTAGTACATCTGCAACAACTAGTTAAACATTTAACATTGTGGGTTTGTTAAATTATTTTGCACTATCAACATTCCATACAAACCTTAGAAAACACTTTCGTTTCTAATGATTCCTAAACAAACACGCTTCCGGTCATGATCAGCCACGCTGATCGAGCCATGCTGAGTGCGATTGTGTAAACACACGTCGTGTTTATGTACAGGTAAGTCACAATTGTAAAGTGACACTAATAAGGAAGCCAGACTTGAGAGGATTATTAAACAATTATTAATTAGCAATCATTGTTGTAGTATGTTCCCATAGGCCTGAATCTGCAAATACTGATCGCGATATGTGCAGGTAAACCAATCACGTGTTACGACAAAACACAGGTGAATTTCAATCGTTTGTATCAATGTTATATTTACGTAATTGTTTTTGTTTTTTTTTTTTTATTTAAAATTTTGACTAAAATTAAATTCGAGATAGCGACTATTTTTTTCGTTGAATATACGTTCTAGGGACCAGGAATTGACTTTGACACAACAGGAGTTTCGAGTCATCGAAATTCGAGTCTTCCGATCTTAAAATACATACACAAAGAAGGACAAAAAACGGGACTTGAAAATTAATTCGACTCAACCGGAATTTCGACTCAAGTGATTTCGAGATAACGAGTTTCGACTGTATATGAAGAAAAAGGATCTACCAATAAGAAAGTTTTTTTTTTTTTTTTTTTTTTTTTTGTTTGATTAATTAACGTCCTATTAACAGCTATGGTCATGTAAGGACGGCCTCCCATGTATGCGTTGTGTTGCGTGTATGTTGTGCAAGGTGCGTGTTTTGGGAGACTGCGGAAAATTCATGTTATGTCTTCTTGTATAGTGGAACTATTGCCCTTTTTATAGTGCTATATCACTGAATAAGAAAGTTGGATATAGTATGAAAATTTATCATATTACATTGAAGAAAATGTAAAACAAGTTATTGTATCACCAATTTTGTCTCAACTTTGGCAAAAGTGGAGGAAGTTGTTGCTTTTCTGGTGACAGCGGTGTCAACATTTAACAATGTAAATCACAGCCAGTGTGAACAAAAACTTGTCGAGTTAACTTTTAAATATTGAAAAAAAAATAAACAATTTAAGCATTAAATTCAATATTTTTGGTGGATTGGGAGAATTTGCATTAAAGTCTACATTGAGACTTTGTTAAGTTTTTCATACTATCATTACATACATTTGGATCATTATTATGCAGAATTATTTATTCTGTTCGTCTTTTGCAAAACAGTGCAAATGAGACAAATATTATAATGAAGTTTGTGAATTCTTATTATGAAAACAACCTTGTCTTGTGTTTACAGAGGAAAGCGCCTACAGAGTATTAGCAAATGAGGCTACCGGTGGAGGTCATGTAGCCGGCATCCCCAAGGTCATGAGTGCATACGAACTCCACAAAGATAATGCTGAGGTGGTAGAAAGCATAGCCACACTGCTAATGGAGCTCGCAGAATATGGTAAGGGTTGGGGCCAAAGGTGATATTGTCATGGAAATTCCTGAGGCAAGATGGTAATTAATCTAAATACATGTCTATTGTGTAACTTGAATCTAGGACCTTGTACAGAAGTTGCACAGCAGTTTTGTTTTTTTGTAGAAGCAATTTTTTTAATTGTAAACTGGAAATAATGACAATAATGAGTTTTGAAACAATGCACACTTTGTTCATATGATACAATATGCTGGTGCTCTAAACGTTTCTTATAAAAGTTTGAGGTCAAAAAAGATATGATAATTCTCGAAATGCAGTAGCAATTAGCTGTCAAGTTTTAATTATTCAAACAATATCAGTAGGAAAAATACCAAATTTTCATTAGAAGAGAACAAAGAGCATACTACTAGGATTATAAGGATTTCTTGGACATATTCACTGTAGTCAAATTACCTGTACCAAGGATTATGTTTTATGCTTTTCAAACCTTAACCTTACTGTATGGTATTCCCAGTAGTTGATTTTGTGTTCTAAAAAGCATAGGTCAACATATATTGAATATAATTGTGTTAACCCTTGGTTGATGTAGATGGAGGATTGGTGAAAAGTAAACCTGAGGCTTCTGGTAAAATTATTTACACAAGTCATGTAGTTTATATCATTGCCAAAACAGTATATGCATACATTTAGATTTAGAAAACCATTTATCTGTGTCATTCAATTTATGTAAAATACAACACACTACGTTTGTTGAAATCAACAGCCATGTGAACATTACTTATCATGATGCTAAAATATTCATATTTAACAGTACACTACTATCATCAATCTCTAAAGCCACAAAAATAATTTATGTACAGATTCTTAAGATCATCTTTATAATTCTTCTTTATGTAGACTCTGCATAACTCATATTTAGACACAGTACAAAGATAAATAATTGAAAAATTGAACAAATTGCTCCTGAATAAGTATTGATCACTGCCAATGGAAAGTTTTTCTTTCTAGACATTTTGTTTGATCTTGTTGAATCAAAAGTTTTCATAAGACATTGATGTCATTTTCTGCCAAAACTCAATTATCATACTTTAATAATAATAATAAAAAAAAGATAAAATTCAAAATAGATCTGCTATTCTTTCACAAGCACATTTACTCTGCAATTAGAAAGGTCAATGTTGCATTAGATTTATTTGTTACATAGCATAGTATGGGATGATACAATATGCTGAAAATCACAAGATTTGTGTATAAGCATTCACAAACTGAAAAAAAATACTTTGGAAGCAAAATTAGATCATAATCATCAAACAGTATGAATATTGGCTTAAACATGTTAAACATTCTACAAATCGCTACAAATCTTCGTTCTAGATGAGATTTGCTACGACTTAGTGAGTTTTAAGATTCATAATCAGATGACTGAAATACAACAAAAGTTTGCGAGAAATGAGGTGAGCAGCTGATGCGATGTACTGGTGCCTGCGGTTGGGATGTGTGTTGTGTTGGGGCTGCGTGTATTACCGCTTCAGAAGGGAACCTTGGTACCTTACCAAAAGCTTGCTACTAGTTGCCTTAAAATACCATAGGGACATTGTGCATTTACAAGAAATAGGACACAAATGAACATCAAAAACAGTTTGATTTTATTTACACATTTTAAATATACGTGTAGTTATATATTATAAAATGATAAAGGGCTTGGACAAATTGGTAATGTCTAGTTTCACTATCTGTATTTTTAAATGGCCACCATGATTTCCCGGAATTAAAATCCATGTAATTTTATGATTGACTTCTCTTTAAATTAGCATGCTGTATTTTGGTAGTTGTCTTATCAACTAGTTATAGCATGAAAAGGTCTGGTGTTAGAAATGATAAGACTTAGCCACAAGTGTAAATGCTGAATGGTAGATCAATGGATCTTATCGGATATATATACAATGTAAATGCATGTACTGGTAGATAGTAGCAGGCCCAACAATAGATAAGTCATGTTGTTGAACCGTTTTGAGACTTGACTGTTCTGCTGTGATCATATGTGATGTACTGATATATAAATGTAACAAAGAAATTGTATAAAGGTTTGGGTAACAAATCCAGGATGTCTTCTGCTATTGAATTGTGCATAATGTATTTGAGGTGCAATTAAATTTGTATGTATACTGTTTGAATATGTAATGTGTGTATCTTAACTATGCTAGTTTATGTTGTATGTTAATGCTGTAGAAAAGCCAACATGACCCTGGCCCAAGTTGTAGTCTGCCTTGTGCAAACAGCTTCTTAATGCCAGGTGTTTATTAAGCTTGACATCATGTTTGTTCTTCAACCAGAAGTATTGATGCAACTTTTCTTTTATTCTTTTTTTTTTTTCATTCTAGACTTTCTAAAAAGTCAAGGCATTCCAAAAAATTAATTGTTATGAGATGGAATACTATCAATAGTTAACATCCAAAATTTCCTCAACTTTGATTGGCTAAATGAAAGTCACTTGGGAACTGATATTTGATTCTGCCAGGATAGTATAACATCATATTGACTTCACCAAAGGTCTATAATGATAAATATTATGTCAAGCTAATAAAGTGTTTACTGGTGTGGCTTGCCATATAATGCTTGTTTTTTGTGTTGTGTTCGTGTAACAGATGATGTGAGAGCAGAGTTGAAACATTTGAATGTTGGACCCAAAGTACTCTCAGAAATTTTCAAACGATTCAAAGACAATGTGGTAAGAAAGTATTGCAGAATGCTTGATTATTATGATTTATTAAATTGATATAAACATATCTTCTTTTCAATCTAGTTTATCAGACTTACTCTTAAATGTCTATCATAACATGATAATAACTATATCATATCTATACTTTTGTTAGGAAATTATACATAATTCACTTTCATTCATTTTGTATAATAACAATCAATTTTATGAAATTTTTAGATGCTCTTAATATCATTATCAACTTACCTTGATTGAAATTTAAAACTCTGATTTAAAGGAAAACAATTCAGGTAAATGTCTTTTGTTCTGTCAATTCTGGTCTCAAATAAGATTGATATATTTCTAATATTGGTGCCTGGAAGAAAAGAAATAAAACATTTGTATGCTGTAGAGCTGCACAACATCAAAACTTTATGTTACTGAATCATTTACTAGGTCAACAGTTTAAAGTATTTGTCTTTGCATATCACATAATTAGCTCCCCTGTGGGTCATTGTTTTGTGTGTGAAATTCTCATCATTTCCTCTGAAAAGTATGACATTATGCTCCCAAACACATAACATCGAAATCAATACCTATTACGGTACCATCAATGGCAGATAACTCTGTAGTATGCAAAATCAGAATTAATATACATGTATTGTTAGATAATTATATATATAAGTGTACTGTGCTGTAGGATATTCTACAAGAACTGTAATACATGTATAATAATTGTATATTCTTACACATCTGTTTTCTATTGACAGGACATCATGACGCCGTGTGAGAAAGCACTTTGCCGTTTACAAGCAACGATTCAACAAAAAAGCCAAAAGACCATCAAAACATAGATGATCTAATAACACATGCTTGTTGTCGGGGGAATTATAAATGTATTTCACATGGCGACTTGTTGAAACTGGGGTAAAATTCCCTGTACGGTTTTGACATTATAAATACAGTCGTGTATTACAGAAGACAACTGGTCATTGGTGCCGGATGCTTACAAGGATTGAATATTAAACACTGACATTGATTTGAACAATTCTTTGAATCGACTGTTTGCTATGTTAAAGGTATTGGTTGATAAACATTTTCTGTTCCAGAAGAGTGCGGGGATCAATTTGAGAAATTAAAGAGGACACTTCTAAATTCCTGAATATTTTTGAGGATAAATTGTATATCCAATATAAGTACAAATAACTCATTGACACTTTCACTTGTTTATTATCAATCACTTGTAGATATGATTTTATATTTAAAGAAAATCACATCAAATTTTATCCTTTCTCTAAAATACTTTAATTTAACATGGGTGTATATCACAACTAAACACGAACTTCTCTGATACAAATTTTGTGTGGAATAACAACAGCAAGAAAATATGTATAATGATTATATATCCACTGTTTTGTTTGACTGTGATACCATTTTATCTATCTGTGCAATATACATTCACAGTTCTGTGATAGTAGGTGTTCACCTATAATATCGACTGAAACAAGTACGACAGTATTTAAGATTGTTAGAGGGTTTTTTTACAAGATGTGCTTTTATATCAACAAATGATATATAGATCTATTAAAATTTGCTTTCCAACATATATTTTCAAATTATATTTTAGCTTAACAATTACAAATTTAAATTTCATTGATAATGTGAATGACTGAAATGCATAATTTTATTTATCTCCGCCTTAATATCACACCATTGTCTCTGTAAGAGACCATTGTCTCTGTAAGAGATAGATACATCCGTTGTATTAATTTGCATATTAAAGAGTTATCTTCTCTTGGTTTCAGCAATGAATCTAATGACATAAGTCATCAATAAGGAGTAGATAACTCTGTAATATTCAATGACAGAATATCTGTGGATGAACCTTCTTTACACAGGAAATGAAAATAAAAATAATAAATCCCCTCATGTGCCGGAAAACATTGTTTTGAGTAGTAATGATCTAATGTTGTATTTTCTGTAACAAACTCTCTCTTTAACGAATCTATTTTTAAGTATTCAGAGATTCCTTACAATATGTTTCACTGTGCATTATATGTATATTATAATGATGTTGCCAAATATGTTAAGACATGAACATTAATGATATTAATCATATGCTCTGGATGATTTCATTGTTGCCTCTTTGTAAAGCAAACAATTTTATTTATGAACATTGAATTTGTAGATATCAAAAGGGTAATAACCAGCCATGTGTGAGGACTATGTTAAAAAAATCTTTGATTTGGTCCGATATCACAATCGGATATGTATATCTTGATTCCATCCATAGGAAATGCATTTATATATATAAATGAACGTAAATTTTGGAGGTGGTAGTTCTTGGTAACACATACCCCATCCTAGGACATTTACGTAAAATTTCTACACCTGGTAATAAAATTAAGTGTTCAAAATAAAGGAACATGGAGTCCTGGAATGGGGTTGAAATACAGTGTACTATGAATGATCCTTAATGTTTCTTAAGGTTTTATTAAAGCTGCAAAATCTTCCAATACATGGTACTGTCAACAATATTGTATTGTAGAGCTTATTAATTGTTAAAGATGTTAAAGAATATGATGTATAAATTTCACTATTTAAGTTATATTAATTTGAAATGAATTTAGTGTCTTTATCTTGAAAATAATAATTTTAAGACAAAGGATTTTGTTTCTGTTCTTTATTATGATAACTTCAGTTTTCATTGTTTATAACTGATATCATATATCATATGTTACTCTTTCAAAATAGCCTGCTGAAACATATCAAAACTGTCTCAACATTAAAATCAATTTCATGCTATATTGCACTCAGAAGATAATTCTGTCTACAGAGTTCTTCATTTGCTTGAAGTTTAATGTGATAAATGTTAAAAAGTGTCAATAAGATATTATAATTTTGATAATTAGAAAGGTATCAAAAAATCAGCACATCTTCAACTGTAGACAATAGAAACCATATTTTCGATAAAAATGTTTTTATATCGAGTTGCTTAAGTTATCAAACAACCACATATTCCTGATTGAGCAGTAGAATGTTCTATCAATAAGATTTCATTCTGTGAATCATTTACATAGAGTAAAAAGTACTGATCATAATTACAGACATATTTTGAGACATCAAAAATTCGTGTAATACAGGATCACTTATAACTTGATGAGTAATATTCATCCTCCAGTTCGAACAGGTCCACAGCCATATCATCTCTTAGAGTTAACAATTTTGTGTCGCATTCACTCTGTAAATCTTTGTACAGTTTACTGTTTTTCGTAATTGAGTCATTCACAGATGGGAAGTCGTTAAGAATAAGAAACTGTTTCAGGTCCGACACTAGTTTCATCAGAGATTCTCCGGCTCTTACCTAGCAACAGCAAATCAGAGGTACAATTTAAGACACAAACATACTGACGAGTAAAATACAAAATATCGACTGTATTCAACCCAAAAAGCGCCCCTCTCTTTTTTTGTCTCATTTTCACTTAATGTGAATTAAATGCACAATGAATATATGAAAACCAAGGACCATTTTTCAGCATATACCAGTAAAGCCACATGCACAAATTCAAAGATAAAAAAAATTCTTTGATTTCTTTATAGCTTACTCCTGTGAAATATATTAGTCAAAATATGGCCTTATGAAGTGCCCTCTCATTTTCAAAATACCCTTGGAGCTTATTTGGTCGAATGCATGTACAGTGCACATGTAATTCTCTATAAAAAGGTGTGCACTCTTAATAACTTATTTTATCTGGTGCACAAATTGAGTTATTTCCCTTTTATGAAAATCTTGATTAAACTGTTTGAAAAGAGACAGGTTTATTAAGATAAATAATTACCATATTAAAATAATTATCTTTATATGTATGAGCACATTTTAACTTACAATGTTAGAGCCCCGGACCTGCATTTCATACTGATCTTGTTCTATCTGTGTGGTCTTTGACACTTGAGATTCCTCTTCTCCCTAAAAGGAAATTCACATATTTATAAATGAAATACATGTGCATAGATTTCAAAATTCCCAATAACAAGATCTTGATATACTAGAAAATTCATTTTGCTTAAACAGCATCTGACTTAATTCCATTATTTAAGCCCACAAAGGCTAAATATATTTTATTCTGTAGGCAAATATTATTTGAATTAGACTGCCAAGGTTGGGGCCTTGGGGTTAGCCTTCATATAAACATTGCTCCCTCACTAAGGTGTTAGTTATGTATATGGATTTATGGGTTTAAGTAGATTATATAATAATATTGTACTGTCTAAGGACAAAATAGTTTAACCCTTGTTGTATGTGGGTTATTCTCCTTTATCGAATCTCTGAAGTTTTTGGAGTTGGAACAAGCAAGATGTTGTGTTATCATTTCTCTGACAAACTGAAGTGAATTCCCCAAATATATTTAACTTCTAAATCATGCAACCAGGGGACAAAAACACTCACTCTTGCAAGCTTGATGATTTCTGTAAAATTATCCAACATGGATTTGATGTCGTCTTTGAGGTTTTTATTGTAGGATTTAAGTAGAGCCTCCTTGCTCTGAGGAAGGGCACGTTGACTGGCCATGATTCAGGCTAGCATGAAACAGTCATTACCACAGCATCCTACAAAATAAAGAAGAAATATCTTATTACCAATTTGTATCTTACACAAACATCAGTCAGGCTGAGAGATATATCTATTGCCAAAACAACATCCTGAGTTCACTAGGCCTAAAAATGCATTCATATTTTGCTCTCGATCATCTAAAGATAATTCAAGTCAGAACTTTACTCAACTGTCTATAGGAATCCCAAGTCAATTTTATTAAAGCATCCTAAGTCAAGTATATATAGTTCAAACATCTTCAATCACCAATCAGGGCCTACTTGCACAAATATTTCTTACATAATTGATGGAATTCCTTAACTTAAAATTATGCATTAGAAAGCATACACATGTATGTACAGATTTTATGGAAGGAAGATTTTTCCTTCACTTCTGTAATGCTTTGTAGACTGGCCATACCAGACCTTAGTTGTTGATAAGACTTTCTTAACAGAGTTTATTACTAGATTATCCCCCTAGTTTGAAACTTAGGAAATCAGACATGTAGTAGAGACAAAAATAATCAAGCCAAATTTAAGTGATTTTTTTTTTTATATTCTAGAGACTGGTGACCAGTCTATATTGTTTGTGAAACTGGGCCAAGGCTCTTGAAACATCAATACATATAAGTACTGGTATGTATGTGTCCGCCGATAAATTAAGATGGAAGAATCAATACCCTCCACCTTTGAGTAGCAAATATGAATCATGATCAATGGCCGTAGGTATTAAAGGAGGTTTTGAATGTACTTTAATTAAAACTCTTCATCCTGGCATTTAAAACGACCTACATGATTATTATACCAGATATGACATTGTCCATCAATCGTAAACTTGAATTATCTGGAGATTTCTTCCTACACACAGGTTTTGGTAAAGTATGGCTTGAGACCTACTGCCATTTCAGACAAAGCCTATCTCGTAATAGACAGAGTCATGTAGGTGATAAACTAGTAAATGCTCCCATATACCAGTGTCCGACATGTCCCTTTGTTTCATTTAGTGTCATTGTTTAGTATATTAATTAATTATTAATTTTGACAATTAATTATTAATTTTGACTATTAAGTTACTTATTTGTGACAATTTTAGGTGGCTTCCAAATACAATATCTATCGGAATTGCACTGGGTTGATTGTTGGAGTCATAATATGGTAGCTCTACATTTGTTTTCATCACCTTGCCAGTGTTTCTGCTGTTTCAGGATTGAATCACGGTCTGACTGTTCTGTTTCAAGCAATTGTCTTTGGAAGAAGACTTGGAGAATGATCAAGGGAGTCAGCGTTACATATGTAATGTAGGTTTGCTGACTGGGTTGATCCTCGGTGACTAGGCCTAGGTACAACTCAATCTGGCTAACGTTCTTAGGTCCCGGGTACGAACCACGATTTGGCCTATGAGTGACATCATTATCATTTTTTTTCTATATGTATTTTTTTTATTTGTCAGGACATTTTATAATGCATCCGGAAATAACACCCTCATGATAATAATTAGTATATATATATGTTAGTAACATTCCGTAGATGCATAATCAGTCTACTAGCCTAGACGTAGATATACAGTCGTGTGCCAAAAGTCTTCGTAATTATTATTTTTTCCCTATATATTCTATGTATTTTTAAATTTTTTCTTAGATTTTTCCCGATCTCATCTAGGCGCAGATTTTAATCAAATTTGGTATACCGGTACTTGTAGAAAATTATCTACACTTTCAGCTAATAATATTTACATAATTTTCCTTTATGCACTTTTTTAGAAAACCGTATTACCTTAGGATACCTTAGGATACCTTAGGATGATTTCTGAACACAGGCTATGGCCTCTATATTCAGCTCCTTCTTTAGCATCTTTCCCGGTGGGTGGGGGGGGGGGGATCGATAGTCATACAGTATATTTTCATTTCCCAGTAACTGTCACGCAATACTTTTTTGTTGCCTTTTTGATATTAACAAAGAAGGAAATGACGTCATAAGTGTAAGTAGTTCACAAAAAAGATATATATTTTGAAAACAAAATATAGGAAAATTATACAATTATTATGAGCTGAAAGTGTAGATAATTCTCTACAAGTATGCCAAAATTGAGTAAATTCCGCCAATAGACGAGATAAGGAAAAATCAAAGAAAAAATGTAAAATACATAGAATATATATAGGGAAAAATAAAAATTACGAAGACTTTTGGCACGTTACTGTATGTGAATCACAAATTAAACGGAGTCTAAATACACCGGTCCGTCAAAACAGGTTTCGTCTCTGTGAAAATGAACTAGATTCAACTAGTAGTCTACCAATACAGTACTGCATCTGTTCTGGCTTTCAATGAAAACAATTTATCGATGTCATCTATATATGCTCAGCTTCTCTAGGCCTACTTAAGTGATTATAAAGCACATATCGATTCAAACCTTTTGTGTTTCGATGTCGAATGTAAACCAATATTTACCGTCATCACAATGTTTGTCGACTTGGAATATGTGAAAGCGTTTTCATGACCCGGAATAATATCTACATCCGGAAAGTGGGAACGAGAATCACCCTTTTTCCGGGGTTAGCCATCATGGTTAGTGAGCGATTCCAGTGACCGTACTGTTTATCGAGCGGTTATCGTTGACATCATTGAGTTTTGATGTTCAAAAACCACGTAAAATAAAGATTAAATATTCATTTAATTTGTTCGCTCATTATGACAAAGTTTAAATTGATATTGAGGTGAAATTAAACGTTTTAATTGGAAACATGTTCATGGTGATCGGTTTTGTTGACGTTGAATGAAACTGCATAACATGCTTTTTCGGGTCATTTATTTATCTTGGCAAACTATGGAGATACGTTAATTTGTAACTATATGGTGGATTTTGGTAAATGACAATTAAATTTAACACTTTCCTGTAAGACAGTTTTCATGTTTCTGTAACAAGATCACACGATACATATCAATATTACATGGAAAGTTGTAATCTGTTGATGTTATTTCATTTAACTATCGTATGTTTCATTTATATTCGATGGCGGATAGTGTAAAGAATTTGCTAGGATGATTTTAGCTTCTTCTTGATCAGATGTTCTCTTGCAGTGAATGTAACTTGTATGAAAGGGAAACAACTCTTGATTAAAAAACTCCTGAGACACAAATGCAAATGTAGTATTGCTCCTGTAAATCTAGTGTAATACTAACAGTAACTATAAAAAACTAAAACTCTCGTCGAGCTCTTAAGTGAATTTCGAAATGCATCCTTGATTGGCTTCTGCCTGCGTAAAAAAAATCACTTCAACCTTTTTTTGCACCCATTGATATAGATCTATGATAGATATGCAATTAATTTTTTGTTCCAGCCGATGAAAAAAAAGGGGAAGAAGAAGGTGGCCGCGCCCCCTTTGATGGCCAAAAGGGCTGTCGAACAGAAGAAAGTTGTTAATCCCCTTATTGAGAAACGACCAAGAAACTTTGGAATTGGTAATTATGAGCCACTCATACATATAAAATTAATTATATGGAATGAAACCATAGACCATGTGAAGCAGCACATTAAAGCAATAATATTTTGTAAATTTGGTTCTCAATAGTGTATCAAATGGCAGAAATAATAGTTTCTTTTACTATCAAAATAAGAAACGTAATTTATTATTTATTATGCGTCTACATTGTGAACAGGTCAGGATATTCAGCCCAAGAGAGATCTTAGCCGTTTTGTCAAGTGGCCCAAGTACATCCGTCTCCAGAGACAAAAGGCAGTACTCCTACAACGTCTGAAGGTTCCTCCACCAATCAACCAGTTCAAACAGACTTTAGATGGAAAGACCGGTGTGTAGAATCAAGTTTAATGATTAAACTAGTTTGTCTAATTTAATAATTTTTAGGTCATCTGACCCGAAGGGTCAGGATGACCTATAGTCATCATGTTTCGTCCGTCGTCGTGCGCCGTCCGCCGTGCGCCGTGCGCCGTCCGCCGTGCGCCGTGCCGCCGTCCGCCGTGCGTTAACTTTTCACATTTTGAACTTTTTGAAACTTACCTGAAATGATCCTGAGATGGTCCCGACAAAGTGTTGTTATTTTTTCGGGTCGATCCGAAATCCAAGATGGCCGCCACAGCCGCCATCTTGAAAACACATTTTGAACTTCTTCTCAAGTTCTACCGGTGCGTTTTGGCTGAAACTTGCATGAAATGATCCTGACATGGTCCCGACAAAGTGTTGTTATTTTTCGGGTTGATCCGAAATCCAAGATGGCCGCCACAGGCGCCATCTTGAAAACACATTTTGAACTTCTTCTCAAGTTCTACCGGTGCGATTTGGCTGAAACTTGCATGAAATGATCCTGACATGGTCCCGACAAAGTGTTGTTATTTTTCGGGTCGATCCGAAATCCAAGATGGCCGCCACAGCCGCCATCTTGAAAACACATTTTAAACTTCTTCTCAAGTTCTACCGGTGCGATTTGGCTGAAACTTGCATGAAATGATCCTGACATGGTCCCGACAAAGTGTTGTTATTTTTCGGGTCGATCCGAAATCCAAGATGGCCGCCACAGGCGCCATCTTGAAAACACATTTTGAACTTCTTCTCAAGTTCTACCGGTGCGATTTGGCTGAAACTTGCATGAAATGATCCTGACATGGTCCCGACAAAGTGTTTTTATTTTTCGGGTCGATCCGAAATCCAAGATGGCCGCCACAGCCGCCATCTTGAAAACACATTTTGAACTTCTTCTCAAGTTCTACCAGTGCGATTTGGCTGAAACTTGCATGAAATGATCCTGACATGGTCCCGACAAAGTGTTGTTATTTTTCGGGTCGATCCGAAATCCAAGATGGCCGCCACAGGCGCCATCTTGAAAACACATTTTGAACTTCTTCTCAAGTTCTACCGGTGCGATTTGGCTGAAACTTGCATGAAATGATCCTGACATGGTCCCGACAAAGTGTTGTTATTTTTCGGGTCGATCCGAAATCCAAGATGGCCGCCACAGCCGCCATCTTGAAAACACATTTTAAACTTCTTCTCAAGTTCTACCGGTGCGATTTGGCTGAAACTTGCATGAAATGATCCTGACATGGTCCCGACAAAGTGTTGTTATTTTTCGGGTCGATCCGAAATCCAAGATGGCCGCCACAGGCGCCATCTTGAAAACACATTTTGAACTTCTTCTCAAGTTCTACCGGTGCGATTTGGCTGAAACTTGCATGAAATGATCCTGACATGGTCCCGACAAAGTGTTGTTATTTTTCGGGTCGATCCGAAATCCAAGATGGCCGCCACAGCCGCCATCTTGAAAACACATTTTAAACTTCTTCTCAAGTTCTACCAGTGCGATTTGGCTGAAACTTGCATGAAATGATCCTGACATGGTCCCGACAAAGTGTTGTTATTATTCGGGTCGATCCGAAATCCAAGATGGCCGCCACAGGCGCCATCTTGAAAACACATTTTGAACTTTCTCAAGTTCTACTGGTGCGATTTGGCTGAAACTTGCATGAAATGATCCTGACATGGTCCCGACAAAGTGTTGTTATTTTTCGGGTCGATCCGAAATCCAAGATGGCCGCCACAGCCGCCATCTTGAAAACACATTTTGAACTTCTTCTCAAGTTCTACAGGTGCGATTTGGCTGAAACTTGCATGAAATGATCCTGACATGGTCCCGACAAAGTGTTGTTATTTTTCGGGTCGATCCGAAATCCAAGATGGCCGCCACAGCCGCCATCTTGAAAACACATTTTGAAATTATTCTCAAGTTCAACTCGTGCGATTTGGCTGAAACTTGCATGAAATGATCCTGACATGGTCCCGACAAAGTGTTGTTATTTTTCGGGTCAATCCGAAATCCAAGATGACCGGCACATCTGCCATATTGAAAACACATTTTGAACTTCTTCTCAAGTTTTACTGGTTCGATTTGGCTGAAACTTGCATGAAATGATCCTGACATGGTCCCGACAAAGTGTTGTTATTTTTCGGGTCGATCCGAAATCCAAGATGGCCGCCACAGCCGCCATCTTGAAAACACATTTTGAACTTCTTCTCAAGTTCTGCCTATGTGATTTGGCTGAAACTTGCCTGAGATGATCCTGACATGGATCGACAAAGTATTGTTACATCTCTGGTTGATCCCAAATTGAAGAAGGCTACTATGACACTATATCTAATTAATTTCCTACATGTTAAGGCCCTTGGGCCTCTTGTTTGAAATAAAATTTGTTGAAGGAAATGGAAAATGATCCTGACATGGTCCTGACAAAGTGACACCATATGAAATTAATTTTACTATTGCCAAGGTAGTCAGATGACCGTTAAGGCCCTTTGGGCCTCTTGTTGTCAAATATCTTTAAGACTGCATATAGAAATGTTGGTGATTATTTGATTAATGCGGTGATGAGAGAAAGATTTTGCTGTCTGATGCACATATGCTGTTAGCAAATCTACCACCTTGATCTCTGAGCAAGTTATTCTAGTACTGTCCATTTTAAATGATCATAATCCGATTTCAATTCTTTCATGACAATAAGTTTCATATGCTGGTTAGGAATTTTCCGTAATATGTCATTAAGTTCTTGAGTAGTAAAATCTTGTGTTATTGTCCAACTTTCTAGACTAGATTATATGTGGGACATTTAATAGCCTCACTAATCCATCATTTATCTCATCAAGATGTGAATTCAGCACCATTTCTAGAAAAGGAAAAGGGGGGAGGTAGGGAGAGATAAAGAAAAGTATGCAAGATGCATATTCAGATATATTGGAAAGTATGAACAGTATACTATTAAGAGTAAAATAAGCATAGTTTATTTTCTGATATGATGAAATCTAATATCTTATTTGGTCTTTTGGAACCATGAACTAAATGCAATGATGAGAGAAAGATTTTATTGTCTGATTTGTATGATGTTAACAAATCTACCACCTAGATCTCTGAGCAAAAACTAACCCTGAATTGTTCATGGTTAAAACCCTTCTTAAACCTAGTGGCTGTCCCCATATCCCTTTTAAGCAGGGATCAATCTAGGTATTGGGGGAAACTACCCTTTTTCAAAATAGGGGGAAAGTTTGGTGAAATATAGGGGAATTTGAAACTTCTTTTTTTGGTCCAAAATTGTATTCATTTTCACAAAAAGAACTGTAAAACAACTAATTCTATTTTAAGATTTAGTAAAGCAAGATTTTAAGCTCAATAATGAAAAATTGGATATTATCATAAAATATACAGTAGCTGTATGATAAACATGAAGAAATTTGCAAACAAAAGTCTTAAAAAAATAATGGAAAATAAGTCACAGGGGAAATTGTGTTACAAAAGCAGTCATTTTTTAGCTTCAAATGGGGAATTTAAGGCCAGAGGGGAATTGTCTCCTTGAGGGGAAATTTACCCATAAACAGTTATAAATCAGAGCTAGATTGATCCCTGGTAAGCATAGAAAATCAAATGGAACCAACTATTTTTCAGGAACTTCATTTCAATTACATTATAGGGGACCCTATTTTATCCAAGAAAGACCCTATTTATGAAATGCCAAGTGCAAACTCTGACCATTCACGTAAAACAACAGTGTTCACAAAGATGGCCAGAGGCTATAGAAAATCTGGTTGGTCTTTGTAAAATCTTATCATGAAGGTCCTATTGGCTATGCAATTTTGACATAAATTCTTTTATTCTGCATCCCTTGACAAATTCTAATTTTGATGTATATTAAGTTAAATGCATCACAAGGATAAAGAATAAAATTCATTATGAAAAATCCGTAAATTTAGCAATTTTCATAATCCATTGGCTTTTGTTGCTTTAGTATGTACATGTATGTGATAATAAAATGGGTCTGTGAAAAAATGGCTGGGGCAATAGAATTTTCTTTCCTTGTAGACTGATTGTCTATGGAAAATTCAGAGTCACTTTCAGACACTGAAACAAATGCTGTGATGAATATTTACCGGATTCTGAATATACTTTGAAGTCAGAATATTCGCATCTGAGCATTTTAATAAAAGTGTATTGTGTAACTGTTATGATCATTTCTTTAAAGATGCTCCACCGCTGACAGCGCATAAATGATATTCATTATATGAACAATAATTGGTGTTTAATCGTGTATATATATGTCTAATTAACACAAAAAATAACACAAAATAATTTATTTTGCCTTAGGTACATGCGCAATCAGTACTTCATTACATATAGGATATAGTGCCAAGGAATTTTTTCGGGATGCAATTAATTATTTTTCATATTTTTAACTTGAAGAAAAAATTAGAAACTCAAACTTGCCCATGGTGGTAATGGTGTAAAGTAAGTAACTTTTGTAACTGAAGAAAAATACAAAATCGTCTGCTCTTGTTTTTGATAGTGAAAAAGACCATTTGTCGGCGGTGGAGCATCTTTAAAAAAAAAAAAAAGTTTTATGACAAGAAATTTGTGAAAATATATTTGATAGCTATCATAATCTTTAGAATATATTCTTTCTGTGACCGTACATAAAGTATTAGAAAATTTGTTTTCAGTTATTTGATTTTACCATTTTTGAATTTAAGCCTCAACAACTTTCCATATCTCTTAATCAAATTTCTTGCAAGTTCACTTTAGTGAAAAATTCAGTTGTCATAATAGTGGTTTGCAATGATGCTTGAATTTCTTCACCTGACCAAGTAATGAAGATCACAAACGAGCTTTTTAAATCTGAGCAAACTTACTAAAATGTAAACTATTGTGTATCAGAAAATTTGCGTTTCATTTAATACCAAAAATTTTACTTTCTCAATCAGCAACACAAGTTTTCCGTCTAATGGACAAGTACAAGCCAGAATCGAAACAGGCCAGGAAGGCTAGGTTAAAGGCTCGTGCTGAGCAGCGTGCCAGCGGTGGTGAAGATGTACCAACAAAGCGTCCCCCAGTTGTGAGGTCAGGAGTTAACAACATCACTTGTCTAGTGGAACAAAAAAAAGCACAGTTGGTCGTCATCGCCCATGATGTGGATCCATTAGAAGTATGTCCAAAAAAAGTAGTATGATAGAAAGTAGTGGATAGTGAGTTCTGATGGATCAGTTCTATTTTGGTGCTGTTCAGTGATCATTGTTGTAAAATGTCAAAGTTGCAGTGATGAGTAATTGAATTTCTTCACCTGAGAAATCTATGAAGACCTCCAAACGAGCTTTTTAAACCTGAGCAATTTGACATTTTGGCAACATTTCTAAAATTTAAAAGAAGAAAAATGGTCAATAGGTACAAATGTATATCAATTTTCAAAAATGGGTAATATATACTACAGGTGCATAAGGGAAATGTTAAATACGGTATCTTAGTAATATCCTAAAGTTACTTGTGTGCACATCTAATTTATTGAATAACAAATTGAGTGGATTGTTTTTCTTAACCACCCTAAATTCCATGGGTGAATATGTTTTATTTGTTTTCTCTGGCTAGAAAATACTATTCATACTAGAATGTTTTATAAGTAGTGTACAAATTAATTTTATACTTTAACTTTTAATATGAAACCCAAATCTAGAGTATTATAAAAAGCCAAGTTCAATCACACATTAAGTGAGTTTTATGAGATTCTATATTAAAGTGGGAAGCTTGAAGCAGACCCAAGAGTTATTAACTTATATGTGATATTCCTCGTGCTTTTATGCCAGGTTTGTGATGATGATTTAATGAATTTCTTCACCTGAGAAATTATGAAGATTTTCAAACGAGCTTTTTAAACCTGAGCAAACTAGGGCATATTTAATTCATGGAATAATCATTTACATTAAGAATTGAATTAATACAAAGAATTTTCTTTTCTGAATTTAGAAATAAAAGCCTGAGAATCGATATGTATTTAAATTGCTAGCTACTGTAATGAAAAATCTACTATAAACACATCTTGTGTCCTGTTTCCATAGAATGCATTATTTTAATATTACAAGGGAAATAAACACTTATATTATTAGGGCTGTAACGAGTATCCGAGTACTCGAGTATTCACGAATTATTGAGAAAGATCTGATACGAGTATTCGTTACTCCTGATATTTGTGGATCGCGATCTTTCAAAAGCAAAAAATAATACCTTCTTTAATGCTGTCATAGCTCAAAAAATGTGAAGGAATGTACACTAAAATCTGAATACTATCGATGTTTTCACTTAGAAGTAGACCGGAAGTACACAAGAGCTGCGTGAAGTAAAAGCTAGCAACATGTTATTTTCGTATCCACGCTTCGATGCAGTGTTATGAATTCTTCATAAAATAATAATGATTTAACATAGTTATTGAATTCTTGAGATGTAAAAGATGATAATTGATTTCGTTTTCATTACGGGTCGGAAATATGTAAAAATACGAATATATTACATTAGGCTACTGAGTATGTAGATGTGAACCCCATGTCAAAAACGAAAGGTACATGTAGGCTTATTATGAGTCAAAATCATAAATCACTTGATTAAAAATAAAAACTATAGGCCTAGAACCAAATTAAATTGTAACTGCTCTTACAGATTTAAACATTTTTTTCTTAATCTCAATGTTTATTCTGTATTTGATCAAAATAACAGTGAAAATATTTTCATATGGTTATTTATGCCTTACCATGATGATTTCATGCCGTAATTGATGTGCAGTAGTATTTTTGAGATGACGTCATTTCAAAATTCAAATAATTTGATGTTTTTAGCTCACCTGGCCCGAAGGGCCGGTGAGCTTATGTCATGGCGCGGCGTCCGTCGTCCGTCGTCCGTCCGTCCGTCCGTCCGTCCGTCAACATTTCCTATAAATCGCTACTTGTCCTAGAGTTCTGCATGGATTGTAACCAAATTTGGCCACAAACATCCTTGGGGGAGGGGGAACAGAACTTGTATAAATTTTGGCTCTGACCCCCCAGGGGCAGGAGGGGCGGGGCCCAATAGGGGAAATAGAGGTAAATCCTTTAAATCGCTACTTGTCCTAGAGTTTGGCATGGATTGTAACCAAAATCGGCCACAAACATCCTTGGGGGAAGGGGAACAGAACTTGTATAAATTTTGGCTCTGATCCCCCAGGGGCAGGAGGGGCGGGGCCCAATAGGGGAAATAGAGGTAAATCCTTTAAATCGCTACTAGTCATAGAGTTCTGCATGGATTGGAACCAAATTTGGCCACAAACATCCTTGGGGGAGGGGGAACAGAACTTGTATAAATTTTGGCTCTGACCCCCGGGGAGAGGGGCGGGCCCAATAGGGGAAATAGAGGTAAATCCTTTAAATCGCTACTTGTCGTAGAGTTCTGAATGAAATGTAACCAAATTTGGCCACAAACATCCTTGGGGGAAGGGGAACAGAACTTGTATAAATTTTGGCTCTGATCCCCCAGGGGCAGGAGGGGCGGGGCCCAATAGGGGAAATAGAGGTAAATCCTTTAAATCGCTACTTGTCCTAGAGTTTGGCATGGAATGTAACCAAAATCAGCCACAAACATCCTTGGGGGAAGGGGAACAGTACTTGTATAAATTTTGGCTCTGATCCCCCAGGGGCAGGAGGGGCGGGGCCCAATAGGGGAAATAGAGGTAAATCCTTTAAATCGCTACTTGTCCTAGAGTTTGGCATGGAATGTAACCAAAATCAGCCACAAACATCCTTGGGGGAAGGGGAACAGTACTTGTATAAATTTTGGCTCTGACCCCCCAGGGGCAGGAGGGGCGGGGCCCAATAGGGGAAATAGAGGTAAATCCTTTAAATCGCTACTTGTCATAGAGTTGTGAATGGAATGTACCCAAATATGGCCACAAACATCCTTGGGGGAAGGGGAACAGAACTTGTATAAATTTTTGCACTGACCCCCCGGGGGCAGGAGGGGCGGGGCCCAAAAGGGGAAATAGAGGTAAATCCTTTAAATCGCTACTAGTCATAGAGTTCTGCAGGGATTGGAACCAAATTTGGCCACAAACATCCTTGGGGGAAGGGGAACAGAACTTGTATAAATTTTGGCTCTGGCCCCCCGGGGGCTGGAGGGGCGGAGCCTAATAGGGGAAATAGAGGTAAATCCTTTAAATAGCTACTAGTCACAGAGTTCCGCATGGAATGTAACCAAATTTGGCCAGAGATATCCTTGGGAGAATAAGAATTGAGTATGTATAAATTTTGGCTCTGGCCGCCCGGGGGCAGGAGGGGCGGGGCCCAATAGGGGAAATAGAGGTAAATTCTTTAAATCGCCACTTGTCATAGAGTTCTATATGGATTGTAACCAAATTTGGCCACAAACATCCTTCGGAGAAGGGGAACAGAACTTGTATAAGTTTTGGCTCTGGCCCCCCAGGGGCAGGACGGGTGGGGCCCAATAGGGGAAATAGAAGTAAATCCTATAAATTGCTACTTGTCCTAGAGTTTTGCTTGGATTGTGACCAAATTTGGCCACAAATATCCTTGGAGGAAGGGGAACAGAACTTGTATAAATTTTGGCTCTGAACCCCTGGGGGCAGGAGGGGTGGGGCCTAATAGGGGATTTAGAGGTTAATATTAAAATTCCTTCAGAAAAGAAACAATGAACCTGTATTCAGAACATTACTTGGCATTACAAACCAGGTGAGCGATTCAGGCCCTCTGGGCCTCTTGTTTTATAGTTACAGTGACTGAATCCTGCTGTACTTCACCTGTAACTCTATTGCTTAGTGATAAGGAATGTAAAATTGCTAAAAATGGTTTTATTATCAATCAAACATTTATCAATATATAAGAGCATTATTGATTTATCAATAAAAACAGTTTCGACTTCAATTGAATCTTTTGCTTGTATCTAACTGGTGATTCGTGGTCCGATCTGTGAATCGTCAACCCCGAATCTTGGATCGGATGGGATCGCCACATGTTCGACAATCCACAGCCCTATATATTATAACGATAAAAAGCTTATTGTAACCATCCTGATACAATTTTATTTTTTCACGATGGGAGCCATGATGATTTTTTTACCGGATTCTGAATAACTTATGAAGTGTTATTTGAGCTTTTTAAATCTGAGCCCCTGTGACTTGCAATCAGGTTGTTGTTGTCCAGACATTTTGTGATTTAAGCAAAGAAATATGTAGCTGAAAATTTGTTTTGTGGTGTTTGTTACAGATTGTGTTGTTCCTGCCCGCTCTCTGCAGAAAAATGGGAGTTCCCTACTGTATTGTGAAAGGAAAGGCACGTTTAGGACGTGTTGTCAACAGGAAAAATGCCACCTGTCTGGCTCTCACAAGTGTCAACCCGTGAGTATTCTGGATTTGTATGTTGCAGAGTTGTCTGCCCTTGCAGGTATTATTGATTGTGACGTGAGCAACAATTAAAGTCTCGCTCATAAAATAATGATGTCACAAGATGGATACCTACCACAAGGGAGGGATCTCTGTAATATGCAAAGATACTATAGCAGTCCCAGTAACATCTTAAGTATTTTTTATGAATATGTGGTAAACTTGAGGTAAAGGTCAGAATTTTTCTGAACATACTCTGCTTTCATTGTTGACACAAGGTAGATAATGATTATTGAGGTCAAAACATTTACGATGTGTTGGTGTAGAAGGTCCAGTAATTATAAGGTCAGTGTTTTTTCAGGGTATTTTGGGGGAAAAGTTTTTGTAACAAATTGGGAATTTTTAATCGCACAAAGAGCAAGTTTGGGAAAAAGTTTCCCATTACTGCACATGGTAGGTGATTAAATATTGTAAAACAGTAAACTGTTTCATTTTATCAAAAGATGATGATCATCACAACAGCTTCAGAGTAGGTTGTTTTAGATTAAACAAGGGGAGAGATTTTCGGGTTTTGTTTGTCTTTCAGAGATTTGATTTGAGAAATTTTCATTGTAATTGAGAAAAAATTGGGGGGTTTGGTATTATATAAAGAGAAGAATCACTGAAGATTTAGATCTTATGACCAGTTATAGATCAAATGTTTTGATTATTTATATATAACAGATAGAATTTAATGTTACTGAAGCAAGTTGTGATGTATACATTTTATTTGCCATGATATTATATAAATGATTATAACCTTGGCTGTGTCTGAACTTGCAATCTTAATCAACTATACAGTAATCACTGTCATTAGTGCTCCTCCCCTTTCTGGAGGAGTTGGACGTTTTTTTAATCCCAATTGCATGGATGTATTCGAATATAAATATCCTAGCTACACAAAAATGAATTGCAGACTATAAATTGGTATAAAAAAGAAAGCTTTGAATACAAGATATATTGCTGTTAGTTTCCAAAATTATTAAAGTCATATGGAATAAAAGATGAACAGTTTCCAAAATTATTGTAGACATTCAGAATATAAAATTCTATTAACTTTAATAGTTGTATATGCCAGTAATCGGTCTAGAAAATACAATATTATATAAAATACTTTTTCACTGGTGAAAAAACATGTCTGATTTGTGAAATACAAATTTAGAATAAAAGCAAGTAATGATGCATATCTTAAAATTGCCATGAAAACTTGATGATTCTAACCTTGGCTGTGTCTGAACTTGCTATTGTAAATGGGTCATTCATATCTTCACTTTGTATTCATAGCTACCTCAATGAATAAGCAAGAGGACAGAGCATGTATACTGCACTGGTGCAGATTCACTGATCTTGATTATCCCCCAATTTAGGGCATTATTTTGATATCAAGTATATATCTGTATCAGAATAAGTTTTAAGATGCATTGATAATGATAATTATTAAGAGTCATTAACATATGTAATAAATCATTAAATGAGAGTTAATGCTGTTGGTAGAAATTTTGGTTCTAATGTATGTGGATAAGTTAATGAAATTAAAAAAAGGCCATATTCATTTTTAATCCTCAAGTCTTGCCTATAAAACCAGGTTAGAGTTGTGTGCTGTAAGTTTTCTGTATGGTTGATGATGACACTGATGACGAGGCTGATGTTCTGTCTGACCCAACCTTATGGTCAGTTTTTGACCGTTTGGCTAAGGTCACCAGTCTTTTGGTGATGCCAGCTGAGGCATTTGTCTGAAACAATTTCTGTGCTATATATTTACAACTTTGATAGCATTAACCATTATAATGAATTGAAGTACATAACCACACTAATTACAAGTATAAATATCCAATGAATTGAAGTACATAACCACACTTATTACAAGTATAGTCTGCACGACAAAGTTTTCATGCTATAGGCCCTTTGGGCCTATGAACTCCAGAATCAACAGGCCCGATCAAAATTTTACAGGTCCGAAAATTTCAAGAAAAAATCTATAAAATAAAAGTAGGAAAAAGAAGCTGAACACTGTATAGATATTACAGTTTTTAATGGTTTTAGTCTCTGGTGTTGAAAAAGAGCATGTTATCAACCTCCCTCTCGCTCATTTCATTATCAGATTCACCGTCATCACTCCCATAATCTGAATCAGAAGATGAATCGTAGCTTTTACGGACATTTTGAAGGAGCTGAAAAAGAGAGTAATAAACAAATTAACAAATGAAATATTATATTAGTTTGAATATTTTGTTGGTTTGAAAGCAAAGTTATTTATTACAGTCATGATTTTTTTTTACAATCTATTTCTGATATATTTTTAAAATCCCTATTAAATATCTGTTCTTGTAGTGATTAATTATTTTTCTTGCACATTGTGGTATAGAAACGAAAACTCTGGTGGGATTTAGCTAGTGCATGGGCTGTCCTAAACTTGATAACAAGTCTGTCATATTCTGCTTTTTTAAACTTCATAAGACAGTCCACTGCCTGGCATTTTTAGTTGTTTTTTTCCACTGTTTTTAGCCACAGCAATTCCAAAGCGTATTTCTTATGAATATTGGTATTCTTATGATGCTTTATAGCAGTCGGCTTAAAATTATTTGTCCCGACACAAAACGCGCCGGTCGTTTCATTTTCACGACAGCATTCACAAAACATGTTACCATTTGCATATTTTAACCAAGGCCTACCTTTATGCCATTCGTCGAGAAACTTGCGGACCCTTTTTCGCATTTTTTGTTTGAAGAAACTGTAGGTTGGCTTTCCGTTTCGATCCTAAGTTTCTTTTCAGGCTTTGCCCCATCAATATATCGAAGCATGCAGGCCATTAGAGGCAAACCGGAAATGTGTATTAGAGTTACGTCCCTTAAACCGGAAAATGAACTGTATGCCTTCGCGATTACTAAACGCGATGTTTCGACATGCAATGACTTCATATTCCAGTTTAACCATTTTATCTGAATGAAAGAGTTCAGTTTCGTGTTTAAAATAGATGTATTATTAACTGATGGATAAATTCTTTGTATAAATTTCATAGGTCCGTCGGGCCTGTAGGTTTGTGGAAACCATAGGCCCGGCCTTATTTTTAGAGGCCCCGGGTCTCGGGCCTGAAGTACATAACCACACTTATTACAAGTATAAATATCCAATGATTCTTTTGCAGAGAGGACAAGTCATCACTCAGTAAATTGGTTGAGGCTGTCAAGACCAACTTCAATGAAAGACATGAAGAGGTATTTAATACTGTGAATGATTTATAAAGAATAGTTACATTACACTGATAGTGTATAGCCTCTAGTTCAAATTCTCTGTAGAGTAAAGGAAGAAATACAGATTCTGTTTTTACCTTGACGTTCCTGCCCCACATCTATCCTATAGTTGAGGGTTGGTATTTTAATTAAACAGACGAAAATAATGTTGTTAATGATGACACTGATGACGAGGCTGATGTTCTGTGTGACCTAACCTTGTGGTCAGTTTTTGATCATTTGGCTATGGCCACCGGTCGTTCAGTGATGCCAATTGAGGCATTTGTCTGAAACTTTCTTAACTGGAAAACTTGCAATAGTTTTAACACCCTTCTTTTGATGGTAAGCTTAAAGCTTTAGACTCATTAGGTAATTTAAAGTAAAACACCTTAATAGATGCAAATTATGCAATCCATAAAATTATTGCACTGATCTAGTATATGTTTAATGAGACCCAGTAGTTCGCAAATTTGGTCAATTGTATGGACTTAACTACTTTGCACTTAAAATAAAACTCATAATACAGTTCATTACCTTTCACCATTGAAGACACTACACTGAAGTAAAATGTAAAAATAAATTTACGTCAATTTTAAAAGATATTTTCACAAGCTAACTCCATCCTTGTGAATTTGAATAATAGTCCACTTTGAAGTTTGGTTGACAAATACTGGAGTTAATGATGACACTGATGACGAGGCTGATGTTCTGTGTGACCTAACCTGGTGGTCAGTTTTTGACCATTTGGCTATGGCCACCGGTCGTTCAGTGATGCCAACTGAGGCATTTGTCTGAAACTTTTTTAACTAGAAAACTTCAGCTTTCAACACTAATTGTGTCTTTGATGGTGACACTAGAGCTTCATATCCAAAAATGATTTTAAGCAAAATACCTTTGACACCATCCATGAAATTATTGCACTGATCTAGTTAGTTGAATGGGACCCAGTAGCCTGCAAATATGACCATTTATATGGATGTAAACTACTTCGATTTATATGGATGTAAACTACTTCGACTTTGTACTGCGCATGACCTTTTATCATCATCAAAGTCATTGTGTGCGCAAAAACGAAATTAAGAAAAGACCACACTTTTCCCATGCTACCGTTAACTGCATCCTCTGGGATTGGAATGCTACAGTTCTGATTTAGTTTTAGTTTTATTAATATCACAAAATTTGTTGAGTTTATAGTATAGATAAAAACACATGACGTTTGAGGTTTATCTGACAAATACTGGAGTTGATGATGACACTGATGACGAGGCTGATGTTCTGTGTGACCTAACCTTGTGGTCAGTTTTTGACCATTTGGCTATGGCCACCGGTCGTTCGGTGATGCCAATTGAGGCATTTGTCTGAAACCATTTCTGTTTTACCCAGTTGGTTCAGTTAATAAAAAGATATATCTGGTGCAAAAATTAATGGATGGTCAATGGTGTGAAGTAAATGTAAAAATAAATTTACGTCAATTTTAAAAGATATTTTCACAAGCTAACTCCATCCTTGTGAATTTGAATAATAGTCCACTTTGAAGTTTGGTTGACAAATACTGGAGTTAAATGATGACACTGATGACGAGGCTGATGTTCTGTGTGACCTAACCTTGTGGTCAGTTTTTGACCATTTGGCTATGGCCACCGTCGTTCAGTGATGCCAACTGAGGCATTTGTCTGAAAAACTTTTTTAACTAGAAAACTTCAGCTTTCAACACTACATTGTGTCTTTGATGGTGGACACTAGAGCTTCATATCCAAAAAGGAGATTTTAAGCAAAATACCTTTGACACCATCCATGATATTATTAGCACTGAATTTAGTATGTTAGAATGGGACCCAGTAGCCTGCAAATATGACCATTTTATATGGATGTAAACTACTTTGACTTAGTACTGCGCATGACCTTTTATCATCATCAAAGTCATTGTGTACGTAAAAACGAAATTAAGAAAAGACCACACTTTTCCCATGCTACCGTTAACTGCATCCTCTGGGATTGGAATGCTAACGGAGTTCTGATTTAGTATTAGTTTTATTAAAATATCACAAAATTTGAGTTGAGTTTATAGTATAGATCAAAACACATGACGTTTGAGGTTTATCTGACAAATACTGGAGTTGATGATGACACTGATGACGAGGCTGATGTTCTGTGTGACCTAACCTTGTGGTCAGTTTTTGACCATTTGGCTATGGCCACCGGTCGTTCGGTGATGCCAATTGAGGCATTTGTCTGAAACCATTTCTGTTTTACCCAGTTGGTTCAGTTAATAAAAAGATATATCTGGTGCAAAAATTAATGGATGGTCAATGGTGTGGCTTGAGATTTCCTGAGATTTACCTCATAAACTTGAAAGCCCATATTATTAGACTAAAGTTGTAGTCATCTGTTAAACCTAATGTTCAGTGCTAAGATATAGATGGCAATGTTAAATTACTTAACTACCAACCCTACCTCACACAACAGTGATTGAATATACAGGGCTGATATTATGATTTGACTTCACATTAATGTAGATCTATATTAAGTACCTTTTGTGTTCCAGATCCGCCGTCACTGGGGTGGAGGACAGATGGGCAGCAAGTCCCAGGCCCGTATCGCCAAGCTGGAGAAGGCCAAAGCAAAGGAACTTGCACAGAAAATGGGCTAACTCTGTAAAACAACTGACAAATAAATTATGGCCAAGAAAAACAAATACTCCATTATTTTTTACCATTCATCTACTGTATAATATGACATTCATAGTGTAAATCCTACTCCTCCTTCATCCTTGGATGGATTTCATCCATATTTGATGTGAAACATCATTTGGGACGGACAATCATATTTGATATAAATGAGCCTGGTCCAACCCCTAGGGGCTGAGAGGTGGGGCCCCAAATGGGGAAATTTTCTTAATTTTAGCTTTAAAATCCTTCTCCTCCTTCATCCTTGGATGGATTTCATCCATATTTGTTGTGAAACATCATTGGGAAAGGACAATCATATTACAAATGAGCCTGGTCCGACCCCTAGGGACTGAGGGGTAGGGCCCCAAATGGGGAAATTTTCTTAATTTTAGCTTTAAAGTCCTACTCCTCCTCCATCCTTGGATGAATTTTATCCATATTTGGTGTGAAGCATCATTGGGGAAACACAATTATATTTTATATAAATGAGTCTGGTCTGAACCCTAGGAACTGAGGGGTGGGGCCCCAAAAGGGCAAATTTTCTTAATTTTAGCTGACTCACTTCCTGTTTTAAAGGTTTCAGTCTCCGATCTCAATAAGAATTGGTTTATAGGAGTTTTAATTGATGCTGAACAACATGCAAACATTTTCGTAAAGATTTTGGTATTCCAAGATGGCCGCTGGCCCACTTCCTGTTTTAAGGTTTCAGTCTCCGATCTCAATGAAAATTGGTCTATAGGGGTTTTAATTGATGCTGAACAACATGCAAACATTTTCGTAAAGATTTTGGTATTCCAAGATGGTCGCTGGCCCACTTCCTGTTTTAAGGTTTCAGTCTCCGATCTCAATGAAAATTGGTCTATAGGGGTTTTAATTGATGCCGAACAACATGCAAACATTTTCGTAAAGATTTTGGTATTCCAAGATGGCCGCTGGCCCACTTCCTGTTTTAAGGTTTCAGTCTCTGATCTCAATGAAAATTGGTCTAAAGGGGTTTTAATTGATTCAGAAGGGGGAACTTTAGGTGAGGACAATCATATTTTATAAAGGACCAGGCTAAGACCCATGGGGATAGTATGGCGGAGGTCCAAACTGGGAGCTTAGCTGAAATTTGGCTTTAAAATCTGACTCCTTATATTAATCCTTGGTTGGAGTTGAACCATGAACAATGACAAAATCAATGGATTTTGATTTATATGTTAATGGAATTGTTGTGTCCTATAATATTACGATTATTTCTACTGACAAACATGTCATGATATACAGCATGCCTTCCAGTAATTGCCTTTTGTCCTTCAGTCTATTTGTCTATTTAATAGATGCTATTCCTATTTTGAAAGAACTTTAGCCTTTTGAAATTATTTTCAAGACTTCTAAAAGAAAATCCTGTTGATTCTTAATTTGAGGGGGGATGGAAAATTTCATAAACGATAGGTTGTTGCAGTTTGGAACTTCACATATTCAAGAGGAGGTTATGCCTGAAGATGCATGTGTCAAATGCAGGATAAATGGATTAGACAGAGAGCTTACTGGAACACAAAAATGAGCATATACTGTGGCTCTGCTTCAGTCGTCATCAATCCAGTGTGAACCTTCAGGCGATCTGACATTGGGTCTGTTGTATACTGGGATTAAAAGTTTCCAATTTTGTTTGAATGGATTAAAATCTTAATCTTCCTAAAGGTCAGATAGATATTAAACCTAGTCAATACCTATAGATGTTGACACAGGGTGGACACAGATCCATGGTATTCTGGCTTGGTCCTTTGGGCCAGTATACTAAGAACAAGAACAATTTGCTATAGTCCAATCACATTTTATTTCAGCACCTTTCCCTTGTACATCATCATACAAGAGCCTCCAACAAACCAGAATATAGTTCTCTCTATTGAATGAAAAAATATTAACTATTCTCAAAACTTTTTTAAAGATGAGGAAATATGTATAAATATTTTAAAAGATGAGAATGTGAAATGCTATCACCACATCTAGTATAGCTATAAGGCAAAGTGCTCCCTAGGACACTTAAAAATTTAGAATGGTATAATAATATGTTTTAAAAATTTTTTAGAATGGTATAATACTATGTTTTAAAGGGACAATTCAGTTTAAGAGAACATAAAATTTGTACATATATCTGAAAAAACCAGTTATAATGGAAATTAGATCAGTCGGTTTTACTGTGATATGCCTGAAAAGCCCATGGTTGTGACATGTGTGTAGATGTACCTGCTTAATCGTTTTGATCGACGATTTTATATTTCAACGATATTAATTAAAATACTAAATAATGACGTGGAATTTGTCAATATTTTATGTTATATGTTTCATTAGAAATATAGAACAATACATTTATGCCATATTTTGCTTCTTGGTTATGAAAAATAATTAGTCTTGAGTGAATTGTCCCTTTAAGAAATATATGGGGGGGGGGGGGGATAATTTGAATAAGAAACTTTTTGGACATGTATAACTGTTGACATGGTTGAAATTTAGCAGAAATACATATTCAATTACACCATATAGCTAGTTATTTTTGTGGTCAAAATTTCAGAGATTTCAAATAAAAACGAAAAAAAATTAATTTTTACAATCTGGCTTAAGGACATGTATGATTCCATTATTGATCAATAATTTGCGGATCAAATTTCATCACTAATCTGTGTCCCGTGTATACACCAAAATAACCGGCTCTATGGTATAATGCTAAATCCATACTACAAATCTAGCTAGCTAACTGATCTTAATTGACGAGAGAATATTTAATATCTAAAATAAGTTTCTTGATCAAAATAAATAATTTCAAGTCTTTATCTTTAGATTTATAATGGAATGTATTGAATCAAGTAAACGAAGCTTGCAAAGTTATTTTCTTTACATAATGTGTTTAAGTGTGTTTGGTGAGAGTATGACCACTTGGTGAGAATTCGTAAAATACAGTATACATTGTAGGTATTTGAGACCAATTTTATAATTATTTAGCAAAGAATTAAATCACTTTCTACACATCCCATTTTGTAAAATGACCTTTGTATATAATTATACAGTATGTAGTACACATATAACTTGTCTAAACCGGAGCTCACCTGGACCAGTATAGACTGCAGGTTTCCAGGGCACAGATTTAAATACTGTAGTTATGAAATAGGAAGGAAAGTGCGGTCAACACTAGAGGTCACCAGACTAGTAAAGACAGCTTTCCAGATTATACAGGTCTCAACAGTTATAGAATATGCCAGTATAGACAAATCCGGATTTGACAACGGTTGGTTTTGACAAGTTATACTGTACAACAGAATAGTTGAAAGTCAAATGATTGTAAGACAAAAGTGCACACTATTGCTTGTTATGGTAAAATAGAACAATAAAATAACTTGCATATAAAACAACTGTCAAAATTTGCTCTCAAAGACCAAGTAACATACAGTACACATTTACTAATGAAGACACTATATCACAATGAAATCGCAAGTGTAAAATAAAATAAATGGATACATTTAAAATACTGTGCAACTCTCTACTGGAATAATCATTTAAAACATGAGCAATTAAATATTGGCAATGATAAGTGTAAACTGGCTAGCTAAAACAAAAGGCATCACAATTCACAAACAAATCAGTGTTCATATATCAAAATATTATATAGATGTCGAATATGACATTTCCAATGAACAAAATATTTCCAATCGATCAATTTAAAACATTTACATAGAAAAGACTTGAGTCTGAAATACACAAGTTCCAATATCTACATTTGTTCAAGGATTAACTGAAAAAGTATTCTATGGCATAAAACTTCAGGATACACTACGAATTTAGTAAGATGAATATAATGGATATAAACTAGAATGAATTTAGTATAAATGAATTATGAATTCTATAACAAAGACGGGTTAAACCTTTTACCTGACCCAAAGTGTCTGTGTTCTGTTTTGAGGTCTCTTTTTAGTCTCTTCTAAATGACAATTAACAAAGAGTGATAAGGACTAAATCCTGTGAAAGTGATTGATAAATATTTTAGATTTATTTGCATCAAAAGATGATATATTTCTCTTTTAAACAAATATTTGTTCAATTTATAATCCATTTGTAATGAGATGGAAATGCTTATTATTCACAAACATCAAATATTGGTAATCATAATATTTACCAAAACAATGATCTTAATCAAAATAAGATATTTTATAACATATATAGTGTGATGAAAAAATATTATTTTAATTTACTTAATAGATAGTATGAACAGTATAGTTGACTAAAAACTCTTGTATCAGTTGGATAATTGCTGATTCGAAACTCAACTGTGTAATTATGAAAACAAATATTGTTTAAGAAAAATGCTTAAACATGTCATTGCAAAATGAAGAAATTGGTATCCGGGAGAATGATCATATAATCTTTTAGACTTCCAGATTACCAGATTTGACCAGTACATATGTTGAGCGACTGTCAGTACATGAATATCATTTCATATTCATGTACGTAGTAAAAGACCGGAGAAAATATCTTAGCACTAAATGAAGACCGCTACACACATTACTTACAATAACCTCTTAACAATATACTTACTGGTAAATAACAACAAACAAAAAATGAATCTGGGAATTTTAAAGCAACTTCTTTCAATATAAGGGACATAACTCAACTCTATCACAGATGTTTGTCTCAGAAGTGGGTATATCTAAAGGGAGATAATTCCCGGACACACAACGGAAGATCACAGACTTGTAATGGTAGTTAATTTGTATGTAACCTTTACTTGTTTGAGTTACAGCCTGTAAATTAAGATACAGTATTGTTCACTCAACGGTGAATATATCAATATGTGTAGGACCACCAATCACAGACATTTATCATACAAGGACATATATCCTAACACCAAAGAGGATAACAAGCATCGATCAATATTGATTTATATGGGACTTTTGAATAGAACAATAATGAAAGATTGTTTAGTTAACATTCAATATAAGCAGGAAAAAAATTATAATGCACATATTGCTTCAGTTCCCTGTAAATCACATGTAGTATTGAACCGTTTCAACGAGGAAAAAAATCACAATACATGAAGTACAAATGTTTTACAGTATTTTGTTGGTCCCAAACAAATTTAAAGTTTACACTAAATATATTATAGTAAGTTCATTCGAATTCTCTGATCATGTACTTCATATTTTTTGCCCGTTGAGTAAATCAGGTTTGACCGCATTTCACGAGGACGACAATGATGAGGAAAGAAAACACAAAAAAAAGAACTCAGGATTTTCAATCCTGAAAAATATGTACGATAAACGAACATAATTCACCTATGCAAATGTAAAAAGCAAGAATTTCTAAGTGTTAACCAAATACTTTGTTAATTTTCACATTAACTCAACAACTCTATAAATACCATCCTCGATATTCCAGGAGTTACTATCACCGTAATTATATCCACCCCTGGACTAGGTATGTCATATTGAAACTGAACGTAACAGGACACACAGATTGTCATGTGCAGTGCCATGCCAAAAATATTCATTATTGTTATTTTTTCCTAATATGTATGTACCATGTATTTTTTCCCTTTTTTCTTACCTCATCTATTGATGGATTTTAACCGAATTTGGCAAACACGTAGAAAATTATCTACACTTTAAGCTCATAATATTTGTATAATTTATCCCTATTTTTTTGCATCACTTTAACTTTATGGCGTCTTTTCCTTCTTTGTTCTTACCAAAATGTCAACGAAAAAGTTTTGCTTGGTATTAAAATATGGCTATCTCAAAAGTAACTTAAGGAAAATTATGTTAAAATATGGCTATCTCAAAAGTACCTGAAGGAAAATTATGTTAAAATATGGCTATCTCAAAAGTACCTGAAGGAAAATTATGTAAGTATCATCAGCTGAAAGTGTAGACAATTCTCTTAAAGTCATCAATTTTGGTTGAAAACGTCAATAGATGAAATTAGGAAAATTAAAAAAAAAATGTGAAAATAGATAGAATATATAGGGAAAAAGTAATAATTACAAATACTTTTGGCACGGTACTGTACATAAAAAAAAATAGAATAATAGTACATTGATATGGCATTGAAGCTGGGTATTGCTCTCTGTACAATAAAAACAAGTCAATAATTCACATTTGTTCTCCTAAAAAGCCTTCAGTTTCACTATGCCATAGTTCAGGGGTGGATATAACAACAGTGATGGTAACCCCTGGAATAACAAGGATGTGTAACTACATATATAACAAATACACTTAATAAAAAATCTTCACACTTGTGTTGATCAGAGCCATATCAAAGAAATCTCTAAATCCAACTTAGCAACATATTTCTTATCAGAGTTTCATAGATTTGAAATTAATTATATAAATAAACAAAACCACAGGACAATTAATTAACAACTGTCTATTGCTCCAGTTAAATACAAAGTAAAGTTACTTTACACATGTTGCTTGACACTTGTATACTATAAACACAACATAAACGTACATGTCTAAAGACCGGCAAGTCTATGGAATTCACAATACAAGCTCCATTTCGTTATACACAAACTTTTATCTGGAATCACATGGATTTAAAAAGTATTGCTCAACTGGGGAGCTTTCATAACATACAACACATCATAAAGTTGTATCAATGATTTGTTGAGCAAGCAATGAAGATAAATAAATAATTTGTATAGTAAAATGATGACAGTATGCCTGAGAGAGAGGACAATGTCACAATTGCAGCCATCAGTGAATAAGCCGCCGAGATCATAGTTGAGCAGAAGTTTAGTTTGTGTCACTGGTTTTATGCTTCTCAAACAGCTATCAGGTTTCCATGTTCAGGAGAGAAAGGTGGGTCTGAAAGAAGAAAACAAAACGTACATACAAATTCAAACTTTATCTGTGTTAGTAAGTGATAGATATCTGGCATAGACATTGACACATTTATACCTTAGCCAAGTCATTTTACCCAAGGATACCTAACCATAGTACAAAGACACTGGACCCTAGCTAAGACACCTGGCCTTGGCATAGCACCCTTATTTAAGTCACCCGACCTTAGCTAAGTTCTTGGCAAAGTACAATTAGTTTAGAAACTTACCTTAGCTTCTAATTTCGACTTTAGTATTGAACACTTAGTTAAGACACATGACCTAGCTATGGATATCTGATCATGATGATATCCAGGAATCCTGACCCAAGCTAACAAAATCTATTACTGAGGTTTAGTTCCCTAACTCAATCTTTTTCACTTGGGCCATAAATGTGAGTCATTCAATCAGAGGCTAGATAACATCATACTTTGTATTCAGTAGTTATCTAATCGGATGTAAGATGCCATGCATAGATACTGCAGTATTATCCAATCGGATACAAGATATTAATACATGTATAGAAATTGCAGTATTATCCAATCGGATACAAGATACTTATACATGTACAGGAACTGCAGTAATATCCAATCAGATGCAAGTTACTTATACATGTACAGTAACTGTAGTATTATCCAATTGGATGCAGGTTACTTATACATGTACAGAAACTGTAGTATTATCCAATTGGATGCAAGTTACTTATACATGTACAGAAACTGCAGTATTATCCAATTGGATGCAAGTTACTTATACATGTACAGTAACTGCAGTATTATCCAATCCGATGCAAGTTACTTATACATGTACAGAAACTGCAGTATTATCCAATTGGATGCAAGTTACTTATACATGTACAGTAACTGCAGTATTATCCAATCCGATGCAAGTTACTTATACATGTGTACAGAAACTGCAGTATTATCCAATTGGATGCAAGTTACTTATACATGTACAGTAACTGCAGTATTATCCAATTGGATGCAAGTTACTTATACATGTACAGAAACTGCAGTATTATCCAATTGGATGCAAGTTACTTATACATGTACAGTAACTGCAGTATTATCCAATTGGATGCAAGTTGCTTATACATGTACAGTAACTGCAGTATTATCCAATTGGATGCAAGTTACTTATACATGTACAGTAACTGCAGTATTATCCAATTGGATGCAAGTTACTTATACATGTACAGAAACTGCAGTATTATCCAATTGGATGCAAGTTACTTATACATGTACAGTAACTGCAGTATTATCCAATTGGATGCAAGTTACTTATACATGTACAGAAACTGCAGTATTATCCAATTGGATGCAAGTTACTTATACATGTACAGAAACTGCAGCATTATCCAATCCGATGCAAGTTACTTATACATGTACAGTAACTGCAGTATTATCCAATCCGATGCAAGTTACTTATACATGTACAGTAACTGCAGTATTATCCGATCAAATGCAAGTTACTTATACATGTACAGAAACTGCAGTATTATCCAACTGGATGCAAGTTACTTATACATGCACAGAAACTGTCGTAATATCCAATCGGATGCAAGTTACTTATACATGTACAGTAACTGCAGTATTATCCAATCCGATGCAAGTTACTTATACATGTACAGAAACTGCAGTATTATCCAATTGGATGCAAGTTACTTATACATGTACAGAAACTGCAGTATTATCCAATTGGATGCAAGTTACTTATACATGTACAGTAACTGCAGTATTATCCAATCAAATGCAAGTTACTTATACATGTACAGAAACTGCAGTATTATCCAATTGGATGCAAGTTACTTATACATGTATAGAAATTGCAGTATTATCCAATCGGATACAAGATACTTATACATGTACAGGAACTGCAGTAATATCCAATCGGATGCAAGTTACTTATACATGTACAGAAACTGCAGTATTGATTGTTTAATGGAATACTCCAACTTACACCTGACTCGTTTATCCTAAAAGTTGGATCCTCTTCATCAGAATCTATTCCCAGTCCTTGATCACGTCCGTCCAATGAGATCATTGGACAATCATCGTCATCCTCATTGCTCAGATGGCTGTTTTCCTCCACAATCTCCACCTGTTTCTTTACAAAGTTTATGAATACCTGCAACAAATAAATGAGTATGTATAGATCACAGTCCTTTATAAATATTATCAAAAGTTATCAAAAGTCAGAAAAAATACTATTTGTCAGCAGTGTATGAAACTTATATATGGCAAAGTTTTGGCACCACAGCTCATACAAAATATCATATTATATATCTGATAACCTGTAACATATGTGAACAACAAGAGAAGTATTTTTTACAGTTACTTTCCATGATATACTCACATTGTCCAGTGTATTCTGGCTGACAGAATAATCCTCTATATCGAGATCCTTCTGAGCTTCCTCTAATTTGTTAAACAGTTGAGCCAATGAAACACCCTGACTTCGTAACTCATACTGTAGTAGATTATAGTGGTGCTCCTGGAATGTGGAAATTTTAGTAAGTAACTTGGTCATAGAATAAGAAATATTTCAATTATAATTGACAGGATAGCAAACTTGGCCACAAGGCTGCGATGTTAAATTTATCTTAGGCCATCAATATAGATTGTTATCATATTAATCAACAAAGTTTTTGTTTCTGAAATGTAGTGGTCCTTGTTTAATTTTATATATCACTATAAGACATATAAGTATATATCATACAGAAACCTAGGATTATAGAAACTTTTACCTTTAATAAAGCCCCAGGGAAATTTCTGTCTACAAATCTCTGAGCTGTTTCACTGGAGCGATCAAAGTCTGGTCCTTTTAGTCGGATACTGAATGTATAACCATCTCCATATCTGTTTTTTAAGTGTTGTGCACTGCCCAGACATTTAAACTGACCGTTCACCATGATGGCCAGTCTGGAGCATAGGACTTCACACTCCTCCATACTGTTAACACAAATCATTATCAACGGTTAGGTTTGTGTTATAATATAAGGTAAAACATGGTTATTCTGTCTTTGCATATGACAGAGTTGCCTCCCTTTCAGGTAGGTATCCATTTCGGCGTCATTATTTCATGAGCGACACTCACATTGTTTCCTTTGAAAAGTATGACGTTACACAAACACATTACATCACAATCAATACCTACTCACAAGGGCAGATAACTCTTTAACATGCAAATACGGAATAACAAACCTTTGGGGACCAACAAAACCACTTTGTTATATGCATAAATTATAAAATATGTAGATATTACAGACATCATATAGGAACCATGACAAGGAATGACCATTACAATGGTATAGCCATGCATGTTTGTTATCAACATGTTTAAACTGTAATGTAAACAAAATTTCAAGCAAACCATACATAAAAAGTTATACCTGAACAAATTCTGTAAAAACATAATGCTCATTTGTAGTCCTTAAGTTAACTGACAAGGAACACGAAAATCTTAGCATAGAAAGAGGGACAAATTACATTGCTTTGCTATAAAAGCATGTGCTCTATATTTTACATGTACCTGGTACTTGTTTTTACCTTTGTAAGGATGATGCTTCATCACTAAAATTTATGTTATATTAACATGTAATAAGAAGTAAGAATTATGTTTACATGTACTTGTTTTTACCTGTGAGAAGTAAGGATTATGTTTACATGTACTTGTTTTTACCTGTGAGAAGTAAGGATTATATTTACATGTACTTGTTTTTACCTGTGAGAAGTAAGGATTATGTTTACATGAGAAGTAAGGATTATGTTTACATGTACTTGTTTTTACCTGTGAGAAGTAAGAATTATGTTAACATGTAATTGTTTTTACCTGTGAGAAGTAAGGATTATGTTAACATGTACTTGTTTTTACCTGTGAGAAGTAAGGATTATGTTTACATGTACTTGTTTTTACCTGTGAGAAGTAAGGATTATGTTTACATGTACTTGTTTTTACCTGTGAGAAGTAAGGATTATGTTTACATGTACTTGTTTTTACCTGTGAGAAGTAAGGATTATGTTTACATGTACTTGTTTTTACCTGTGAGAAGTAAGGATTATGTTTACATGTACTTGTTTTTACCTGTGAGAAGTAAGGATTATGTTTACATGTACTTGTTTTTACCTGTGAGAAGTAAGGATTATGTTTACATGTACTTGTTTTTACCTGTGAGAAGTAAGGATTATGTTTACATGTACTTGTTTTTACCTGTGAGAAGTAAGGATTATGTTTACATGTACTTGTTTTTACCTGTGAGAAGTAAGGATTATGTTTACATGTACTTGTTTTTACCTGTGAGAAGTAAGGATTATGTTAACATGTACTTGTTTTTACCTGTGAGAAGTAAGGATTATGTTTACATGTACTTGTTTTTACCTGTGAGAAGTAAGGATTATGTTTACATGTACTTGTTTTTACCTGTGAGAAGTAAGGATTATGTTTACATGTACTTGTTTTTACCTGTGAGAAGTAAGGATTATGTTAACATGTACTTGTTTTTACCTGTGAGAAGTAAGGATTATGTTTACATGTACTTGTTTTTACCTGTGAGAAGTAAGGATTATGTTTACATGTACTTGTTTTTACCTGTGAGAAGTAAGGATTATGTTTACATGTACTTGTTTTTACCTGTGAGAAGTAAGGATTATGTTTACATGTACTTGTTTTTACCTGTGAGAAGTAAGGATTATGTTTACATGTACTTGTTTTTACCTGTGAGAAGTAAGGATTATGTTAACATGTAATTGTTTTTACCTGTGAGAAGTAAGGATTATGTTTACATGTACTTGTTTTTACCTGTGAGAAGTAAGGATTATGTTAACATGTAATTGTTTTTACCTGTGAGAAGTAAGGATTATGTTTACATGTACTTGTTTTTACCTGTGAGAAGTAAGGATTATGTTAACATGTAATTGTTTTTACCTGTGAGAAGTAAGGATTATGTTTACATGTACTTGTTTTTTACCTGTGAGAAGTGAGGATTATGTTAACATGTAATTGTTTTTACCTGTGAGAAGTAAGGATTATGTTTACATGTACTTGTTTTTACCTGTGAGAAGTAAGGATTATGTTAACATGTAATTGTTTTTACCTGTGAGAAGTAAGGATTATGTTTACATGTACTTGTTTTTTACCTGTGAGAAGTAAGGATTATGTTAACATGTAATTGTTTTTACCTGTGAGAAGTAAGGATTATGTTTACATGTACTTGTTTTTACCTGTGAGAAGTAAGGATTATGTTAACATGTAATTGTTTTTACCTGTGAGAAGTAAGGATTATGTTTACATGTACTTGTTTTTACCTGTGAGAAGTAAGGATTATGTTAACATGTAATTGTTTTTACCTGTGAGAAGTAAGGATTATGTTTACATGTACTTGTTTTTACCTGTGAGAAGTAAGGATTATGTTAACATGTAATTGTTTTTACCTGTGAGAAGTAAGGATTATGTTTACATGTACTTGTTTTTACCTGTGAGAAGTAAGGATTATGTTAACATGTAATTGTTTTTTACCTGTGAGAAGTAAGGATTATGTTTACATGTACTTGTTTTTTACCTGTGAGAAGTAAGGATTATGTTTACATGTACTTGTTTTTACCTGTGAGAAGTAAGGATTATGTTAACATGTACTTGTTTTTACCTGTGAGAAGTAAGGATTATGTTAACATGTACTTGTTTTTACCTGTGAGAAGTAAGGATTATGTTTACATGTACTTGTTTTTACCTGTGAGAAGTAAGGATTATGTTTACATGTACTTGTTTTTTACCTGTGAGAAGTAAGGATTATGTTTACATGTACTTGTTTTTACCTGTGAGAAGTAAGGATTATATTTACATGTACTTGTTTTTTACCTGTGAGAAGTAAGGATTATGTTTACATGTACTTGTTTTTACCTGTGAGAAGTAAGGATTATGTTTACATGTACTTGTTTTTACCTGTTAAGGATTATGTTTACATGTACTTGTTTTTACCTGTGAGAAGTAAGGATTATGTTTACATGTACTTGTTTTTACCTGTGAGAAGTAAGGATTATGTTTACATGTACTTGTTTTTACCTGTGAGAAGTAAGGATTATGTTTACATGTACTTGTTTTTACCTGTGAGAAGTAAGGATTATGTTTACATGTACTTGTTTTTACCTGTGAGAAGTAAGGATTATGTTTACATGTAATTGTTTTTACCTGTGAGAAGTAAGGATTTTACCTGTGAGTTTTTACCTGTGAGAAGTAAGGATTATGTTTACATGTACTTGTTTTTACCTGTGAGAAGTAAGGATTATGTTTACATGTACTTGTTTTTACCTGTGAGAAGTAAGGATTATGTTTACATGTACTTGTTTTTACCTGTGAGAAGTAAGGATTATGTTACATGTACTTGTTTTTACCTGTGAGAAGTAAGGATTATGTTTTACATGTACTTGTTTTTACCTGTGAGAAGTAAGGATTATGTTTACATGTACTTGTTTTTACCTGTGAGAAGTAAGGATTATGTTTTACATGTACTTGTTTTTACCTGTGAGAAGTAAGGATTATGTTTACATTACTTGTTTTTACCTGAGAGAAGTAAGGATTATGTTTACATGTACTTGTTTTTACCTGTGAGAAGTAAGGATTATGTTTACCATGTACTTGTTTTTACCTGTGAGAAGTAAGGATTATGTTTACATGTACTTGTTTTTACCTGTGAGAAGTAAGGATTATGTTAACATGTACTTGTTTTTACCTGTGAGAAGTAAGGATTATGTTTACATGTACTGTGTTTTTACCTGTGAGAAGTAAGGATTATGTTTACATGTACTTGTTTTTACCTGTGAGAAGTAAGGATTATGTTT
The DNA here is from genome assembly GCF_041381155.1 of Argopecten irradians. Lineage (NCBI taxonomy): Eukaryota > Metazoa > Mollusca > Bivalvia > Pectinida > Pectinidae > Argopecten > Argopecten irradians. The sequence goes on along the minus strand of NC_091137.1, from coordinate 39,446,280 downwards.
ACATGTACTTGTTTTTACCTGTGAGAAGTAAGGATTATGTTTACATGTAATTGTTTTTACCTGTGAGAAGTAAGGATTATGTTACATGTACTTGTTTTTTACTGTGAGAAGTAAGGATTATGTTTACATGTACTTGTTTTTACCTGTGAGAAGTAAGGATTATGTTTACATGTACTTGTTTTTACCTGTGAGAAGTAAGGATTATGTTTACATGTACTTGTTTTTACTGTGAGAAGTAAGGATTATGTTTACATTACTTGTTTTTACCTGTGAGAAGTAAGGATTATGTTTACATGTAACTTGTTTTTACCTGTGAGAAGTAAGGATTATGTTTACATGTACTTGTTTTTTACCTGTGAGAAGTAAGGATTATGTTTACATGTACTTGTTTTTTACCTGTGAGAAGTAAGGATTATGTTTACATGTACTTGTTTTTACCTGTGAGAAGTAAGGATTATGTTTACATGTACTTGTTTTTACCTGTGAGAAGTAAGGATTATGTTAACATGTACTTGTTTTTACCTGTGAGAAGTAAGGATTATGTTTTACATGTACTTGTTTTTACCTGTGAGAAGTAAGGATTATGTTTACATGTACTTGTTTTTACCTGTGAGAAGTAAGGATTATGTTTACATGTACTTGTTTTTACCTGTGAGAAGTAAGGATTATGTTTAACATGTAATTGTTTTTACCTGTGAGAAGTAAGGATTATGTTTACATGTACTTGTTTTTACCTGTGAGAAGTAAGGATTATGTTTACATGTACTTGTTTTTACCTGTGAGAAGTAAGGATTATGTTTACATGTACTTGTTTTTACCTGTGAGAAGTAAGGATTATGTTTACATGTACTTGTTTTTACCTGTGAGAAGTAAGGATTATGTTTACATGTACTTGTTTTTACCTGTGAGAAGTAAGGATTATGTTTACATGTACTTGTTTTTACCTGTGAGAAGTAAGGATTAATGTTTACATGTACTTGTTTTTACCTGTGAGAAGTAAGGATTATGTTACATATAATTGTTTTTACCTGTGAGAAGTAAGGATTATGTTAACATGTAATTGTTTTTACCTGTGAGAAGTAAGGATTATGTTTACATGTAATTGTTTTTACCTGTGAGAAGTAAGGATTATGTTTACATGTAATTGTTTTTACCTGTGAGAAGTAAGGATTATGTTTACATGTACTTGTTTTTACCTGTGAGAAGTAAGGATTATGTTAACATGTACTTGTTTTTACCTGTGAGAAGTAAGGATTATGTTTAACATGTACTTGTTTTTTACCTGTGAGAAGTAAGGATTATGTTTTACATGTACTTGTTTTTACCTGTGAGAAGTAAGGATTATGTTTACATGTACTTGTTTTTACTGTGAGAAGTAAGGATTATGTTAACATGTACTTGTTTTTACCTATGAGAAGTAAGGATTATGTTTACATGTACTTGTTTTTACCTGTGAGAAGTAAGGATTATATTTACATGTACTTGTTTTTACCTGTGAGAAGTAAGGATTATGTTTACATGTACTTGTTTTTACCTGTGAGAAGTAAGGATTATGTTTACATGTACTTGTTTTTTACCTGTGAGAAGTAAGGATTATGTTTACATGTACTTGTTTTTACCTGTGAGAAGTAAGGATTATGCTTCGTCCATCTCGTACCAGGCTGAGGATGAGATCCCAGAGGAACCGACGGGAATGGGGATCCATACCAGTGGTGGGCTCATCCTGAATTAGAGATACACATCACACTAAATTAACGTTTGTCTGGTCAACTTTTTACTTTTCTCTTGATTCAAATAATAAGCATAACCTTGTGTTAATGACCTTGTGTTTCTTACCTAACAGATATAAGTGACATCTGGATTGTCTGTATAACATGGCTCCATGTCTGCTAATGTAAAATTGCTTACACAGTAAACTAGATCTAAAACTCAAATGTTACCATTTTAAATAAAACTGAATTTCTGTAGCAAATTTTCTCACTTAAGGATAATAACAGGAACAAATATTAAACTTTACCATGAAGATGACTGGAGGATGGCCGATGAGTGCGATAGCTGTAGAGAGCTTCCTCTTGTTGCCTCCGCTGTAGGTACCAGACGTTTTATCAGCATATTGTGTCAGGCCTAACTTGTTTAGAGCCCACTCTACAACCTATAAACACAAAACAACATTTTATCATTCACTATCATTACAGCAGGAGCAATGAACCTTAATTGTATAATACAAAAGTGAGTAACCCTACATCAGGGACAACCCTTTATGATCTAGCATGGCACTCTAATTTTCGGGTAAATTCCTCTTGATTCAATAATGGTATCTTCCTACCTGCTTTTACCAATGATACAATAATAGGGTTTCCCAACCTGTTTTACCTGTGATACAATAATAAGATCTTCCTACCTGTTTACCCGTGATACAATAATAGGATCTTCCTACCTGTTTTTCCTCCTTCGGGGAATTCCTCGTAGTCTTTTGCGTACAGCTGGATGTGTTCTCTCGCTGTCAACTCATCAAATAAGGCATCAAACTGAGGACAATAGCCGATCTTCTGTTGTACTGACAGCATGTCTTTAAGTACACTGTCAAAAAGTACAAATGTAAATTTTTTTTCTTTACAATTAATCAAAATGCCTGTTACTGCGACTATATTCAACATCCAATCAAATTACAAGTTACAAAGAATATTGAATACAAACCTGTCCCTGTTGAGAAAGGCATCCCCACTCGTTGGCTGTATGTCACCAGTCAACATTTTAAATGTTGTTGTTTTTCCGGCTCCATTCACTCCCAACAGCCCAAAACACTGGAAATAAAGATAGATTTATTTGAATACGTGTATTTTTAATGCAGGCATAAAGGAAATATTCTTTCTGTTAAGAAAACTGCATACTTGGGACTCATTTTTTTTCATGTTTTATATTATATGTACATGTATGACCATTTAATGTAGTGTAACAGGAGAGGAGAAAATGTAGCGGCCAGACCGGGACTCGAACCCGGGTGAGTTGTTTTGGAAGTGGAGAGATACCAGAGTCCCTCAGAAAATCATGCAAGCTAGTTATAGGTACCTCATAAAGGCTCAACACTGGTCTGAAACCATAGTGACCGAAAGCCAAACTGTCTCCACAAGACGTTCCCAGACATTAGAACTAATGCAAATCTTACTTTCGTCAACACTTACCTCCCCTGAAGGTACTCCAAGACATAACCTGTCCACCGCTAGATGGCGCCCTAATTTCCTTGTTTTATAAACCTGAAGGAGATTAATACAGTGACTTACGTCTCATGTCATCTACTCATTCTACTGATCCAATGAATCGATAAATTTGTTCAAACATCTTATTAAGACAAGACATTATACAATATATATCATATTTTAGTGTAATTGCCATATTCAATTACATGGTCAGTACAGCAAGAAGCAATATCATTTCAAATTTAAGACTGGCTACATACTTCAATAACCTAAACTATTATCTTTACTATTGCAAAACTTCTAAACAATTATTCAAACTCATCTAGCTTCAATTATCGAATAATTTTGCCAATAGTCTGTCATTTTCAAAATAGCAAAGTATACCCGTATTATCTGAATATCAGGTTGAATTTTCAATACACTAATCTCTTTTATTATAACTCACCTTTGTAAGGTTCTCCAGCCTTATAAGGTCATAGCGACCACTCCCCCTTAACAGTCGTTTCCTCTCAGCAGCCACATCCACATCCTCATCTGATAAACTGGATGGTGAGCTGGGACTTTGTCTGAATCAAATAAAATTCATGTTAACCAGATCTATGGCCTGTACCTAGCAATTAACTACAACCTAGACATCAAATGACCCAGAATTGATGGTATGATAAACTTTATTGTACATTGGAAATGATTGGTGGAGAGCCGTCACGTGGTGACTACCAAACACTTTTTAGGTGTTATTAATTCAACTTTATGGAGACTTTGTGGAAATAGAACACAGCCTCTTCAACTAAATACAAAAATATATCATTTCATTATGATTATAGATATAGACAATTATGTTAATTACCAGTGGTAAATCATTCTAATACTCCAAATAATGTGAAATGTATTTTTTCTATACAAGTTGTTTCCCCCTACGCCCTTGTCCCCTATATATCTTACTGACCCTCTATGGCTTTTTATCGCCCTTGGACAGAAATGTCCCCAAATTATTGGCAGAGAGCCGTCACCCCCCTATACTTATATAGGGGGTCAGTAAATTTTATTATGGTGCAATATGGCGGCCTCTTTGGTAAAACTATTATAACTTATTAATTTTTGTGTAAAAATAACTTTAATCGTTTTAATACTTCAAATTACATGAAATACATTTTTTAAATACGAGTTGCTTCCCCTACGCCAGTTTGAAAGTTGGTGACGCGGCGAAAGTCAAACGTAACAATTCAAGCGTGTACTAGACTGTGATTATAAACAAATGGAGGTGTTCGTACCTAAAGACCAATCTTCACTATACAATCAATTTATCGGCATAACTTTTAAGTGATTATCTCAGCGAGAATGCACAGATGATCAAGGAGATTGTGCTTAAAATGTTAGATGGATGTTTGTGTCACTCTTGTTTGTGATGCTTTCAATATACGGTACAGACGGTCTGCTGTCGTATTGAGGTAGGCCTAATTTACTGTGCACATAGAAATGTCGAAATTATTGTTGATTTATGAAATATTTATTATTATTCTGTAGGTTCCTTATACAGTATATTTGAAAATTCTTGAAAGAAATACATTGATAAATATTTAGCATAGGCCAATTATTTCAAAAGTGGCAATTGTTTGTTATCATTCGTGCCAGTTTTGATTAAAGTTTGATTTCAGATTCTTGACCAAACAAAAAGGAAACAAAGAATTAATAAAACAAATAAATGGTCCTAGATGCGATAAATTCGTTATATAGTCAGTTACTGACCCCCTATAAAGGCATAGAGGGTCAGTAAGAAGTATAGGAGGCTCGGGCTACGCCCTCACCCCCTATAAATCTTATTGACCCTCTATGCCTTTATAGGGGGGTCAGTAACTGACTATATAACTAATAATAGAGGTCTGCAACTGACTATATAACTAATAATTGATACTTGACATGCGTATAAGATTAATGATAGCATAATTTATACCATAGCTTACCATAAATGAAGATTCTACTCAAAACAGTTTGTGTTTTACAACGCACCTGTGTCTACTTTTGATGAAAAATTTGAATTCACACAGTAATGTGAGAAGAAAGAAGCTGACTCCAACAATAGCCATGGCAACAAGGTTTCTCGAGGTCAGTTCCCAGGTAAATGGACTTTTGATCTGGTCATATTGTCCTGAAGCAGATGAAAATATTATTTTAATGACATATTATACAGTTAAATCAAAGTAATAATTAACGTATGAGGACCAACAACATCACAACGTTATAAACATATATGTTCATTATACATACAATACAAACATTTTACAAGAATCTTTACAGAGAATGAATATTACAATGTTATAACCATTATTTTGTTGCAAGCGTGTTTGTTACTGAAATACTTTTTTTTATAACCTTTTTACCTTTTCATGGCACTTATTAGATGCTATTTTTACTGTAGTTATGATTAAAGACAAAATAATTAAACTGTCAAAAGGTATCAATCAACAATGCATTATAAATTGTTTCTTCTCACAAGGTTTATAATTCATAGTACAAATAAGTGGTTTAATTTGGAGATCAGAGGGTGTTATTGTGTACTGATGTGTAACAGGAGAGGAGCAAATGTAGCGGCCAGACATGGATTCGAACCCGGGACCCTCCGAACACTAGCCGAGTGCTCTACCGAGTGAGCTACCTGGTCACGGATGATCGACCCAGTCCAATCCCGCTACACTTGTATCCAAAATTCAAATTTCCATGAACGATTTGAATTTTGTAATGACTGACCTGTTTTGAAGAAGAACTCGTTTTTGTACTCGTTAAAGGCGATGTCCATTAGTCCTCGCCCCAGACAGTAGTTGGGGAACATGAGGAAGACATCTTTGAGGATCAGATGAACTCTGTTCAGGTCCTGAAACATGGCCACAAAACCATTTAGTACAAACTCAAAGTCTACATAAAATATGGTCAATATTACATATTTCAGAACAAACATTTCAATTTTAAGACCCAATTTTGATAAAATTTGATCACGGTCCCAAAACATCACAATATTAGTAACAAAGCTCAAATATCTGTGAATAGCCTTTTATGTACAAATACATTATACCAAAAACATTTTTGAAATTCACTTCAACAACATAACATGATTCGAATTTGTATGTACATCATTTGGTTCAGATGACAGCAATACTTTCATACATAAATTTTAAAATTTTTGTTGCATGCCGGTACTGTAAAGTGACCTTGAACTGACCTTGTCATATGAGAAGATTTCCAGAAGGAAGCTGCAGACGATACAGGTGATACCAGTGAAGAGGTTGATGACGATGAGACAGATGTAGGCTGTACTTGGCTCCTTGAACAGGAACGAGGCTGGATACATCACCGGAGTAATCGACCACCTGTAATGAACATTCACAGAAAAATTATAATTATAGACATTTGAGGAACATTTTGTTATTCCTTTTAATTTGTCACCTAGTTTACATGTTCTCTTATACTGATGGACATCCTATATAATCTTCATGAATAATTCAATATGGACTAGTTGATCATACTTTCTAATTTTTTTTAAAACAATAAACTCCGACTTAAATTTGAGGTGACTTTATTCAAATTTAAATCACCGCCATGCAGGTAGACATACAATTTTTCCTGTTGCCTGTTGGCATGATCGTAAAAGGTGACTTAATTTAGGATGAGATCTATTTTTTCTTCCTAGCTTGATTCTCTTCTCTAACATCTCCTAAAAACTGACCTCACATTTGGCTTCAATTGAGAGTTCATCCTGTGAGGATGTCCTTAAATGACCTGGATGTTTAATACACAAATCTAATACACTAACCCAAACCTTATGTAATTTATGTAAAAACTTCTGACTTCAGTACAATAAAAGTAAGTTAGTATCAACAAATCAGAGACAGATCCAGGTTAACTCACCCATACAGAAGGAAGAGGGAGACGACGGCCGGCATGTTCTGTGGTGAGGTGTAGGCTGGGATATGGAACACTTGTAGGATCATGATGATACAGAACGCTGGGATGGTGTAGTTACACTGTAACAGAGAGGCGTAACATACACAGTTCATGATGAGATAGCAAATACATACCATAAAAGTCAATAAATACCATAACAGTAAGGCAGGAATATGTTCCAAAATAAAGGTGTGACAATATAGCCAATATTGATTTTGTTATTTCACATCCCACGTCATTGTGCGAGATTACATTCAAAGATATTGTGAGAGTATACAGTGTATCATACATCCCATATCAAATATGTGGGGGTGGGGATATTTCAATTGTGTAAACTGTTAGTTGAATTTTATATCATTGTTTGGGGATATTACCCTCACCTATGAGATTATGGATTACATTGTTACTATAATTTACCATGTCCCAGAGGTAGTTTCCGAGCCAGTACATGACCGTATCTATACCACTGACAAACTGTAGATGTTTGGCCTTAATGGACCGCTCATAGACCAGGAACACCACAAAACTGGCCGGCACGAACGACATGGCAACTATAATAAAGATGGAGATGAGAACATCTGACCCCTGCAGGCTGAAAAATAACAAAACATCTAACTATTAATGTAATTGAGAGGTAAATCAAAGATCTATTATTATACATGTATGCTTACCCAAATCTAGATCTTTTCTAAAGGGAGGATATTTTTTGTGATTTTACAGGACATTGATAATGCCAAAATTTGACCAAAAAATAGAAAATGTATAAATATAATATAAACAGATTGTATATATAATTCATAAACATCACTAAATTGCAAAATTTCAATTAATATAAAATTCCAGTTTCTCATTCTAATTTTTAAGCAAAACTTGCCACAATTTTGTCCCTATGGTATTTGAAATTCTTACAAAAAATAACTTTCACAGATCAATGAAGCATGAAATGTATCTTAGATTCAGCATCTGTGACATACCTAGATAAATGTACTTACATGTAGTCTTTGTTGAGTTTGTTGTTGGTCTGATTTAGGGGATGGTTGATCACAGTTATACCTGTAAGATGAATGAAAGATATCAAAAATAACTTAATTAACATAACCCCACATGCATTTTCTCCATTCACAGGAAAATACACTAATTTAAGTACATAGTCTGTTTTTGGTATACATATAGTCATGAGTGTAATATCAAAGTTTGGGCAGTGATAGCTGAATGGTTAAGATGTCCCCACAAATTTCCATACTTAGTCACCTCTGTGTCTCGAGTTCGAATCCCATGTGGGGCATTTGCCAGATACTGATCACTGGACGGTGGTTTTTCTCCTGGTACTCGGGCTTTCTTCCACCATCTTAACATGGCACATCCTTAAATGACCCTCGCGGTTAATAGGATGTTAAACTAATCAAACCAAACTATCAAAATTTTAGTTTACCTTTGACTATACACTTATGAAGAGTTATTTACTCACCATATGCTGCTGGGTGACCTTTTGACTTTGGGAGGTTGGCCCGGAGTATAGCGTTATTAAGGGTGTTCAGGTAAACAGGCATGGCGTGGTAGCCCTTATGGTTGTACCAGGCCTTGGCTACACGTCTCACAGCAAACTTCCTAAACATGGTCGGAGCAGACTTTCCAAACCCTTCTGGCACAACATTACTCTCCAGACCAAAGGAAAATGCTCCATATCTACAAAATAACATTGTACTTGTGAGTCAGAGGTGGAAAGCTAAAGGTAAAATGATCTGACACTTTTACCATATATATGTAGTTCTATTAAATGCTAGGAAGAGAAAAATCAACTAGAATTGTATTTATTCATCAACAACCAAAACCCTTTCAAATCTTGCAGATTGCCTTCCAAGAAATTGATTCTATATATGAAAGAGGGGCTTCAAAAAGGATGGAAGAGCAATATTGTGTGTCACACATATGTCAGTAACTGTATTGTCTATGATTCATGCTTAAAATGACCAAATGTCCGAAGTACCAAGAGAATCATTATACAAATGTTTTACTACATTGTTCAGTACCTGTGTAATCTATACAGTGCGTCCTGGGTGTTGAGGAGGAACTTCTCTGTGTTGGTCCCCGTGACATTCTGTACTTTATCTCTGGTCACCACCTGGAACTCGGGAGGCTGCGAAAAGGTACTGGATCCCGGGCACACAAAGCCAGACTTATCTCTGGCACAGTGACAGGTCGGGTAATACTTAATCTCCTCTGATGGACTCTAATGCAATACAATCTACAATGGACAACAATAAATGAGTAAATGACATAATCAATGAGTCAATGTCACAATCAATGAGTCAATGATACAATCAATGAGTCAATGACACAATCAATGAGTCAATGACAACAATCAATGAGTCAATGAACACAATCAATGAGTCAATGAAACAATCAATGAGGTCAATGTCCACAATCAACTAGTCAATGATTACAGAATCAAACTAGTCAATGACACAATCAATGAGTCAATGTCCACAATCAACGAGTCAATGACACAATCAATGAGTCAAATGATACAATCAATGAGTCAAGTGACACTATCAATGAGTTAATGACATAATCAATGAGTCAATGACACACTCAATGAGTCAATTGAAAACAATCAATGAGTCAATGTCACAATCAATGACACAATCAATAGTCAAATCATCAACTTGAGTCAATGACTGACACAATCAATGTAGTCAATGATTCAATCAATCAAAGTTCAATGAACAATCAAGAGTCAATGGACCACAATCAAACTGAAGTCAATGACACAATCAAACAATGAGTCAATGACCACTATCAATGAGTCAATGACACAATCAAAGAGTCAAATGACTCACTAGTCAATGAGTCAAATTCAACAAGTCAATGATACATCAATGGACACAATCACAATGAGTCAACTGAACAAATCAATGAGTTCAAAATGACATGGATCAACGAGTCAATGACAATCAATGAGTCAATGACACAATCAATGAACACAATGTCAATGACGAAATCAACTACGAGTCAATGTACACACAATCAATGAGTCAATGAGTACACAATCAAAGAGTCTCAATGATAACTGAGTCAATGTCATTGGGAGTACAATCAACATGACACATTAAATGCAGTCAAATGATACAATCAATGTGTCTTTATTGACTATTGTGATACCTATATTAGTTGCCATTTAATATAACCAGGCTGGTTGAAATAATTCTTTTACAAAACTGTTCTTGTGACTGTAGTATCCAACATCTATTATTATAAGAAGGTTCTGTAAGGGTGTCATTTTACCTGGTGAGGGACTGGTCTCATTGTTGTCTTTATTATCCTCATTGGTTATGATCTGTACTCGTGGCACATAGCTCTGTACATGGATCCCAGACACAAACACTTTCCCACACTGCCTCTCATAGTATCGGTACAGCAGCTCAAACTGTTTGTTACTGGCCGTAATGTTACTGGGATTAGGAAAGTCAAAAGTGTGACCATGAGAAGATTTTAGTACACATGTGGCACCCACACCGGAGGGCAGATGGAATGTCTGCATCAAACCTAACGGACCTGCATCCAAGGAGTCGGAATAATTTCTAACTCTCGGGTTTTCGTTTGTGTAGGGAATGTAGTTTCCTCTTGGTTGAGTGGCATTGAAATACTGTGAAGGACTAAGTTCAATAGGAGGAGGGTCCTTGACCTTTGGGGCAGACAAAGCCACTGTCATAGCAACAGATACAAACAATGCTGGAAGAATAATCTGAGAAAATAGTCCTTTGTAGTTCCTTGTGATGTAGTGAAATCGCTTGATGAGAACAGCTCTCAGCTGATTAAGACGAAGCCATTTTTTGCTGAGTCGATAGGTTCCCTGGCCATTACAGCTGAATGCACTATCAAGTTTTGGCCCTAAAAACCAAAATATTCATATCAATTAATCCAAGGCATTGAAATCACCAGCAAAGAACATATCACAAACAGTACACAAACCAAAATAAGTACTGCAGGTAATGCTTGAATCAAAATATGAGATAGAGGACAGATGCATTCTTTACATTAGCCTACCCTAACATGCATTTCATGTTCATATGTATCTGACAATAAGTAAAATAAAGTGTCCTTCTGTAATGCAAAGGCATAGAATTACATTTCTCCTATGAACTTTGCTTTACATCAATAATATCCTTATCCCTATTTTTCTACTTCAATAACGTCCTTTGCCCTATATCTTTTTATTCTTACATGCTGTTTGATCTACATTTTGTATTTCTCTCACCATTGCCATGTTGGGTAAGGTGTGAGTAGCTATTTGCACTAGGTTCTTGTAAATTTCTAATCAGTGATTCATCACTGTCATTTCTTCTCAAACCGGCCATGTTCCCCATCTCAACCTCATGATTATTCTCATTGGCTGAATTTGCTTGTGCCAATGGAATTGATTGGTCAGATTCATTGCTATGGTTATCACTGTCTTCTGAAGTGTCATTGTCTTTGTTGGCTTTCTTGGCTGAAATGAAAAGATTATAAAGTACATTTCCTCTTTAAAAGCAAAGATTGGAATATTGAAACATACGGTATATATATTAATTGACTTTACAAAAATTCACCATTGTGACACATTCCTACCATTTGAATATAAGAATAAGTGTTTTTCATTGAAAATAAAGATGAAATAAGCTTACCTTCTTCCTCCTGTATTGCTGCTTCTGTAACCTTCAAGAAGACCTCCTCCAAGTTTGTATCCATGACGCCATAGCTGGAAACATGCAGCTCATTAAGAACTTATATCTAATGCATTGAAAAGTTTCTCAAAGTTTCCTTTCTTAGCCTCCTCGAAAGGCAAGATATAATGAAGCTCTCGGATGGTCTCTGATTTCAGATATGCAGTAGACACATGCTTCTTGATGAACTCTGTGACTTTGACTCTGTATTCATATTGGGCCCCGCCCCTCCTGCCCGGTGGACAGCAAGCCCCCTTCCACAAAGCAGTCAATTTGGTTACAAGAATGTGCATTTAAAGATTTTACCTCTGAGATTTCAGGGGAGAGTGTGGTCCTCTTTCCCCATGAAAAGCTGGAGTACCTTAGGACAAGTAGCGAGTGAAGAAACTTTACCTTATTTTCACCTATCTAGGGCCGCCCGCCCTCCTGCCCTCTGATAGGTCAGAGCGCCCAAACTGTATAACAAGTTTCTGTTTATTCCTACCCCCATGGACTGTATTCGGTGCGCCATATTTAGTCAATCCATTACGCAATACTCTTAGGAACATTATAGTAGCAATTTATAGAAATTTACCTTTAATTCCCTATTGGGCCCCGCCCCTCCTATGCCCCGGAGGACTAGAAAGACCAAAAATTTATACAAACTCAATGATTTTATTCTCCCAAGGATATTTCTGGCCAAATTTGGTTACAAAAAGCAAAGATTGGAATATTGAAACATACGGTATATATTTAATTGACTTTACAAAAATTCACCATTGTGACACATCCCTACCATTTGAATATAAGAATAAGTGTTTTTCATTGAAAATAACGATGAAATAAGCTTACCTTCTTCCTCCTGTATTGCTGCTTCTGTAACCTTCAAGAAGACCTCCTCCAAGTTTGTATCCATGACGCCATAGCTGGAAACATGCAGCTCATTAAGACTTATATCTAATGCATTGAAAAGTTTCTCAAAGTTTCCTTTCTTAGCCTCCTCAAAAGGCAAGATATAATGAAGCTCTCGGATGGTCTCTGATTTCAGATATGCAGTAGACACATGCTTCTTGATGAACTCTGTGACCTTTGACTCTTGACATTTGCTGACAAAGGATTTCCTGTTATTTCTCATATCCATATCATCGACCTCCGAGAAATCTGCAAAAAAGAGACAAAATTCATTGGATTCTATGTCCAGAGGAATCATTAAGTGTAGAAACCTAAAGGGTTTATTTTGCAGCTATAAACAGGCATTTCTCTGTGTTATAGATTCATTTATAACAGGAGTAAGGATATTCATACAGCAAGCCACAGTCAATCAAGAATGTGCAAGATTTAGAGATTCAGGAGTGTGGAGAAAAGCTGGAGTACCCAGAAAAAAATCATTGACCTATAATCCGTACCAGGCAAGTGCCCTATGTGGATTTCATGGCAACCACAACACCATATCATATATCGCCATATATTCACCATTGAACCTTACCTAGACTGTGGACATCATCTTCCTTCTCTGATTTTACCAAGTTTAAATGGTAGCCTTCTCCAAAGGTGTTCTTTAAGAAGAGGGAAGAGCCACAACATTTGAGTTCTCCATTGGAGATGATAGCGATACGGTCACCAAGTATGTCTGCCTCATCCATGTGATGTGTCGAAAGCAGGATTGTTCTTCCTGTATGGTAAAATCATAGCACACCATCACATGGGTAACAAGAATGGAATACACCATATGACCAATGAAAATTATCATGTAGTTTAAGGTAATTGTTTTCTTGGAGAAAGGCCTTAAATAATGAAACAAAAGACTTTGAAACCACAAGAGAGAATATAAATAATGCTTATTTGTCCAAAGTACTCGTGTGAAACATTTCACCTGCAATAGTTTATGTAATTACAATGGTTTACTTGAAAACTGACCATATCCTGATAATGTAAAAGATTTGACTGACTTTGTTCTGAATATATACAATTTTTTACTGACCATGTTTGTATTTGACCAGAAGGTCCCAGATGGCTCGACGTGCATACGGATCTACCCCAGCTGTCGGCTCATCCAGTATAACGGTGTGGGACCCGCCCACAAAAGCAATCCCCACCGAAAGTTTCCTCTGCATTCCACCAGACAGACAGTCGACTCGGCAGTGACGCTTCTTAGGAAGGCCGATGTCCTCTATCATACTGTACAAACAAAATTCATATTGTTTACAACAGACTTAAAGAAAAAAAAGAAAATATATTTGCAGGAATGATATCTTCTGACTTTCACATTTTACTTTTGGTCACCAAAATTTCATAAAATTGATAAATAATATTGTAGCAAGTCATGAAATGAAGTTATTCATCATGTTATTTCTTGATAACGGATGTTAGATATGGAGAGTTCAGTATTTTAACTCAAAAGCTTAACCCCATTACGGTTTAGCCTGATAATAATTCAGTTGAGATATTGCTATAGACTGGTTATGATATACATACGTTTCCATTTCCGGTTTGATGTCCTCCATCTTCATTCCCTTGAGACGAGCGTAGAACCAAAGATGTTCTTGTACTGTCAGTCTGTGTACAAAACATGATGAAGTATTACTGCATTGTAAAATATGGCTTGTCAAAGTAAATTCTTTGTGATAAATAGTTAAGATATCACCTACAGGTTAACTGTCATAATCATACAGACTGTTTACCTAATCAAAATCCAACCAAGTACATTTCTTTATGAAAGATCATTAAACATTTTCAAAACATCTCATATCTAAGAATCAAGATTTGATATGCATATGATCATTATGTACACAATTGTATGCCACATCATAGTTTTTACAACATTTGGTTTGGTTTTACTAATTTAACGTCCTATTAACAGCCAGGTCATTTAAGGATGTGCCAGGTTGGTTGGAGGAGAAAAACCAGAGTACCCGGGGAAAAACCACTGACCAGCGGTCAGTACCTGGCAACTGCCCCTCTTGGGATTCAAACTTACGAACCAGAGGTGGAGGGCTAGTGATAATATGTCGGGACATCTTAACCACTTGGCCTCCGAAGCAACGTATTGATAATGATAAGTATGCAATCTTTCTGTAAGGTGAATTCCAGCATACAAATATCAATCTGTTTTTATGTGTTTCTATAGCCTTACTTGTCAAACAAGACGTTATGTTGAGGACACATTCCCAGACTCTGACGGATCAGATCCATGTCGGTACGGATGTCGTTGTCGTAAATCAGAGCATATCCAGATGTAGGTGGGAACAGTCCAGTAAGGATTGACCTTCAAAAGGTCAAAAAAGAAAATAAACTTGCTATTCTTATAAAGATATTATTATCATTGCAAAGCTTTATTGCTAATCAACAATTAATGTTAAATACATGCACAGTTCTTGTAATACAATATGCTTGAAAACATTTTCATTTCAGATTTGACAGAAAATTTACTTTTAAAATCTCCATTGTCTTATATCATTAAAGTACTATACAGATCAAATTGATCAAAACTGGAGCCTACACAACATTATCTTAAATGTATGCATATCAACTTTATTGCATTTATCCTAATATTCATGCATAAGAAGACATTCAACAGTAACTTTAGATTAAACGAAGCAGTCTCCAATTTACTTGATGACACAAACACAAGATAATTGGAAACTGGTAAAACTTACATGGTGGTTGTTTTCCCTGCTCCATTGTGACCTAAGAATGATGTTATCTGGCCCTCATAGAAACTCAGTGTTAAATTCTTCACAGCTAGTTTTTTACCAGTCTTGTAAATCTGCAAGAATGGGAATTTCATTTAAATTAAAAGAAAAATATGTACGGTACTCAAAAACATCAATATTTTCTCTACACGTCCAGTGAAGATTAAATATCTCTATCTTATAAAGGATTTTGCGATTGTAGAATTGAGATATTCTAATGATCTTTCCATATCTATCAAAATATATTAGATATTACAAGAAGTTGATACCTTGGTAAGATTCTCTATATGAACACCTTGAGGGAGGTGTGTAGGTTCTGCCTCAAACTTCCTGGCATGTTCTGAAACAAAATACATTATACTGCACAACATCTTAAATTCCTTGCATGCTTTAAAACACATGGTGCTAAGTAAGTGGAAATGATAAACATCATCTCAAACTAACTAAACTTTCAAATCTTATCTTTTTTATCTGTAAAAGTCTAATCAAATGTCAACGTTTAACTTATATCATAAATAAAGGATCTTTCATTAGTGGCTGTGTGATATAAAAATTATCAAACGAGTTCAATAATTTGATTAGTTTCATCCCACATAGTCATGAGTGTGAGATTCTATTTATCACATAACTCTTATTAATAGAAATAAAAGAAAAATATAAGATAAAACAGTAGAAATCCAGCTTGGATTTGACGTTTCCGCCTACCGAGACAATCATGCCACGTCATATATAGATTATGACGTCAAAACTACATGTGATGACATAACAGTGTTATTAAACATGTGTCTAACAATATTTATGACATGGCTGGATGGGTCAGTTATGTGATAAAAGAAATTTGAGAAGGAATTTCACAATAAGGGAAGTAACCTATAAGTTACAGTACTGGACTGACCTGCATCTCTGTGATCCAGTGCACATGCCTGGTCCTCGAGTAACAAGTTGTAGCCATGGTTACGACGACACATATCCAGGATGTTCCCACAATCCATCTCCTGTACCTTTGTAGAGCCTGCACACCAGTATGTCTTGGAGAACAGGAAATACCAAGGACGCGGCAACCCATAGGACCCTTTGATCAACAAAAAATATATCATCTATCATAAAATACAGAGAAACAGATAACGTGTACTTTGGTTTATGTAAGGTTAGATTGGTACTTTTTTATTATTCCCTGAATATGTAGTGAAGCTGTAAAGTATAATTCTGTTTTAATAATTGGTGGCTACCTTACCATACAAATATACAAGAGGCTAGTCACTTGCAAACCTTAGTAAGTAAGTGACAAATTGTCTGGCCAAAAGATATAAACAACAAACCTCCCTCAGTAATTGACCTTTCGATCCCAAATCAATACCAGGCTGCGTTACCTCATAAGCTACCATTGTATGAAGTTTCATCGAAACGTTTACAAGTTATCGTCTGGAACCAACATCCTGACTGATGTCCAGACTTACATCCAGACAGACAGACAGACAGAGACTAACACAATATAATTCATTTTGGTTTCATGGCCTGGGGACTAACAAGGAAGGAGGTAAATGCAAACATGAGGCAGATACAAAACTTGAGGAGGTTGTTGTAAAATACCTCAGTACTGGCATTCCATTACATGATCATGTACATAAATATAACTTAGATATTCACTGTAAAGAAAATACTAATGACATATTAAATGTTAGACATACCTGGGAAGACATTTTCTATGTACCAGGCCAGAAGTGAGTAGAGGAAGGAGTCAAGTATCATCATGAGTACAGAAGTCAGTAGACTGTACTCGTCATTCTCTACCGGCGACAGATGGATGTTATCCCACTGTACTCCTACTCCTTCCTCCTCGTAAAACGCAAAGTACTTCCCACTCAAGCCGAAAGCAGTGGTGGAAAACAATGACTGGAAACACAAACGTTACAAACAATGTGTAAAGTAATGACATCAAAGAGGGCTAGACAGACTATCTAGATTACACATTTCATCTGAGATATAAAACATCTAATATCTCTCACTAAGTCTCAAAAATCATAAGTCTTAGGATCAAATTTTGATGGATTCATATCATGATGAACATTCTAAAAGTAAATGTACCGTAGATTTAGACTAACACAACCCTTACTATAGATAAATGGGTAGGTAATATTACAAAAGTGAGCATTTTACTGGCCAGCAAAAATCTATCATTCACTCTGATATATCACTATCAATACCTCAAAGACAGATTCTTGTAAAACTTTACAAATGAACAACTTCATCCAACTCAAGTGAATATCAAATCCTATATAAAAGTGACTGACCACCAGTGACTTGATGACTGCTGAGATCTGGTCCCCGGCTACATCCTCTCTGATGGCCACGTACATGTAGGGTACGTAGGTCAGGAAGTACACTATACCAGCACAGGCAGCTGCTACCTTGGCCTTGGAGTAGAACGTACTCACCAAGAACCTGTGTACAAATCACATTACTATAAATACTGGAATAACCCTGTTTACTTTATTATTTATTACATTTATGTTAAGAATGGCTTAGTTTCAAAATAATGTATCTTAGTTCTTTATGTTTCATTTATCTTATGTAACCAACTTATTTACAAGATTTACAGAAGAATAAGAAACAAACTACAGACTATAAAGTTTTGGTAGGTTGATGATCTCCATCGCATAATCAAGATAGGTCCATTCAAGTAAGGATGACCTTGAAGTTAGGAATGGCTATCATTCTAAGCCTTTTCTGTAGCAAACAGTTACTAATCACTGACCTTCGTCATCCAAGCTGATACCACAAAGGATTGTATGGGTTAGAAACAGACTTACGAGAATGCTATAGTGACCACAGCGAACACCTCCAGTGTTGTGAAGACAATCCAAGGGTTGCTATGGGCCAGCACATTTCCGACCTTTAACATAACGGTCAGTAGTCCCATAGTGATGGTCATCTGTATGAAGGTCATCGTAAACCAGGCACACCAATGAACAGCGTTACTAAGGCCCATCATCCTCATCACCTAGGTTACGACATAGACATCAAAGTTGTCATGATTGCCAAGATAACCAAAAAGTATTTTTAAAGTATGTGCATGATATTAATCTCTTCCCATTAAAGGAAAAGAATAGGACCATTATTGTTCTTGTCACTATGGTCCTGTGAAAATGTAGAATCCCTGCTGTTGTAAAGTTTATGACAGTTAAATGTTACAAATACACTGACATCGACTGAAATGACAAAGCCTACCTCCTTCAATCTTTGTTCTTTCTCATACACAATATTCTGTACCAGCATGGCGACAGAGTAGACCCAGGATATCGTCAGACACAGCGGCATCACATGTTCTATCATAAACACAAATCTGAAACGGAAGAATCGAATAAATAATATTTTCGCTTAGTATAGTTTAATGGTAAAAATTTCATGTGTAAAAATACGAAATGTATTGCATTGTCAATTTTTTTTTTAAATTGGAACAAATTTCATTTTCTTGTCCTATATGTAAATCATTAAGTTTTTGACGAATGAAAGTATCCCACCACACATTTTTTGGAAAAAGATGAATTATGAAGAAAAATTTAAGATAGTATAGAAACTTGGAGCATCTGTTGAACTTACTCATCATATTTATAACAGGAATATGGAAACTGTGTAATGTAACTGCCAGGCTCCACAACATCTCTCTCTACTTGTACATCAATGATAGCTCGCTCGATGATGTCCTGAGATAAGAACACTCAAATTACATGACAAACATACATGTATCCTAAAATAACTTTCTTACATATATTATTTACTTCATAATTAGAAAAGTTTATCCAAATATAAATCTTAATTCTAATCAATTTACAAATTTAATCTCAGCAAGATTTAGAAGCAGCAAATAAATGGTTTTAATCTTAACAAAATTACTTTCTTATGATTTTTTACAGAATATGACACACCATATCAGTGAAATGTATCCTTACATCATCTCAGCAAATCAATCAACTCCAGAAAAAAATCCTGGTTTTCATAGCAACATCACCATGGTAACCTACCTGTATCCAGACAAAACCAAACTGGTAGTAAGGATGTTGCCATGGTCCCGGCCCTGGATACCAGTACCGATTCCGTACGTACTTAGTTGTGGGTGTAAAAGTAGCGTTCTGTCGTATTTTGTATGTTACATGAGGAGGGAGATCTTTGCCTTTCTGGAAGTTCTCAAATATCACCCCTGTAGATATTAGACAATGGTATGAGGAAAGAAACAAAATTATCAAGTCATCACAAATTGGTTTTGTGTACTCATGAAATACAATTTTTTTTTTTTTTTTTTTAAATTTACATTTACCGAAATAATTAGAGAAAACAAAATTGAAATCACCACTATCCTACGGAGTGTATTCAAGAAATACAGATATTTAAAATACATCCTCAATTACCTGCAACTGTTGTAACATTTTCCGAGTAAGCCTTGGTAAGGAAATATTCCACAAGATCTTCCTCCGTACGAAATCCGCGGAACACATTGAGATTGATGCCAGCCAATGTACTTAGCCAGCCACATGCTGCGTTGTCGATGTTGTCAAGTTCGTGGAGGAAGAATGGAATGTCTGGTATAGAACTATTGAGGAACTGTTGAACGCCCTTCACTCCTCGTAACAATGAAAACAGGCCCCTGTGGTTCTTCAGCTGTCTATGCATCTGAAATTTGAAATTACATTGTTTAAGTAAAAACTTTGGGGCTTTTTTCTTTTGTATAACTAATGAAAATGATTAGATAAGACTTTTATGACAATAAAGATCTCCCTCAAACTGTATTCTGTATTTGCATATTACAGAGTTATCTGCCCTTACAGGAAGGTCATGATTGTGACGTCATGTGTTTGCGAACTCAACATCATACTATTCAGAGAAATTGATGTGAATTTCCCTCACAAAATAATGAAGTCACAATGGAAACCTACCTGCAAGGAAGACAAGGTAATAATTAATACAGAAAATCACCCCAAGGTAAATTACAGGATAAATACATCACCATTAAAACAGACACACAAAAGATTACCTCCTTGATAGAAGCCAAGTTGTAGGCTGTTGAGTTCTCCATCAGATACGTCCTCAGCTCCCCGGAGATGTTCAACCACTTTCTGGCGTAGGTACTGATCTCGTCCATCAGGGCAAATGACTCGTTGGCCTGACAACAACAACAAAACTTTTAGAACATAGAGTAAAACATGGTTATAATGAACCTGTAGGGACTGGCAAAATCGCTTTGTTACCAGCACAGTTTGTTATACACATATTACAACCATATCTTATATAAACCATGACGGGGATTGAAAAATACTATGTTATAACCACGAATTCGCTGTAAGAGCGTTCGTTATGAACATGTTTTACTGTATTAGCTTTTTTCAACAGATTTGAGAAAGTTTTCAATAAATCTGAACACCCTGATGACCATGCCAGTGAAGTAGTCCCTTATCTAAATCAATTATAAGTTTTGGTTCAAACGGTGTGGGGTTTTTTTTCCGCATTTGCACTGTAGCCCAGCAAATTAAACCTATCAATTTTACTTGACACTGATGAGATATAATTGCCAAATACTTTTTTGACATCACATTACACTTATCCAACAAGAAATTGCTATCAACAGTTATTGAAATGGATGTTCATTAACAGAGGAAAATTCCTTGAAACACTTTTGAAACATGATCAAATAAAGAATCAGAAATGGAAATCAGACCTTGGTGATGATACTGTCGGCTGCTGTGTTGTTAGGGGCATACAGGACTTTAGGGTTACTGTACAGGACATGCACCAGGATTTTAAGGTTGTCCTGTTGTGCCCTTGATATTCCAAGGTCATCTGGAAAAAGGAGAGAAAATCTTTATTGATATGTTAATCTTATTGACAGATAGATACATCAGTAATCTTTTAGAGTTTCTGTAAAGAACATATAGAGATTGAATCCTAACTGGAACTGTCGCCAGATTGGACAACTAATACCTCCCCTGCACAAATAGTAATAACTCCAATTATACGGGACATGCAGAAACCTATATGCTTTACTCAACTGCCCTTTATGTCAGGGTTTTGTGTACCAAACTTTTATCAAAATTAGAAGCTGACTATCATCAATAGTAAATCATACTTTACCCATTACTGTTTTGGTATCTCAAAACCGACATACTGAGAAATCAATTACTTTATCCAAATTGTACCTTCATTAAAAAGCAATAATTTGTAGAAACAGAAAACTACAGACACCTTACCAAGGTTTAGGTGTTTGATGTCTCTTTCCATGCGTTTTTTAGGAACTTCCTTTGGTTGTCGGCCACAAAATGTCCTCTGCATTCTATTCCACAGGTGAAGAAATCCAGCAAACTTATTTGGAGGCTTTTTTGTATGTTGATCAGTCTTTTTAATGAAAAAATATGTTTATAATCATAATTTGATGTATCTCTTATACATATGGAACTGCTTTTTGTTGGTTTGTTTTGGTATTTGCTGTAAAATGTAAAATATATTCTCAAAATCTCAGCAACAAATGTAATGCATCTCTGATCATTTCTAACATCAATAGTTTTCTGTATAACACAAGCATACAATGGCTTTCATTTTCTACAATTAATTGAAAATGTAGCACTAATATCGAAATAAATCATGCAATTAACTTTCTATCTTATTACAATTACATGTTCTGCCTCTGTCACAAATACCTTATCTTTTTTTTCAGCATCATCATCATCAGAATCGTCATCCTCTCCATTTGTAGTTGATGCTGTGGTGTTGCTAGGTAATCCAGTTGCCATAGTAACATTGACAGGACTAGCAGGTGTAGTCAGGTTTGCTCCATCACAAGCATCCTGGGGCAGTGTCTCCGCAAACACACTCATCTCATAGAGGCTTTCTTGAAACTGGTAGAATTTCTTAAGCTAGATGCACAAAAAAAACTTTATTATTCCAGATTTTCATTGTAGAGTTATCTACCCTTGCAGTTATAAGGTAATGATTGTAATGTTATGTGTATGCAAGCATAATATCATATATGTCAGAGAAAATCATGTGAGGTTTTTCTAACGGAATTATGAAGTCAAAATGGATCTCTACACACAAGGGAGGTAATATTCAAAGACAAAAGTAAATACCTAGTACACATGTACTCAAATCAATTTCTGAAACAACATTTTTGTAACAGAAGAATGTGGTTCATATTTTATTGCATTGTATATAAATCTTACTTACTTCTTTCATGAATTTTGCCACTTTATTTTCCAGAGAGGTCAAATTTACTGCATGCAGTTGTAACTGAAATAAAATATCAACACAATAAATAGCTGAGAAATTATATTACATGAGAAGTAAAGAAACACAAAGGGTGTTTTACCAACTAAAATCTAATGATTTCAATTTTATTCAAAAGTTTGATCCTGAAAATCAAGACTTAAGTTTTAAATTATTTTTTTTAACATAGACTTGCTGATATTGATTTAAAACTGTCAAGATAACTATGACTAAGTTCCATTTAGCTTGTCATATTTACCCTTAAGGAGGTATGGTACTTATATCTACCCTATAACAAAGCATATTAAGGAGGTATGGTACTTATATATTTTACCCTGTAACAAAGCATCTTAATCTTAAGGAGGTATGGTACTTATATTTACCCTATACAAAGCATCTTAATCTTAAGGAGTATGGTACTTATATTTACCCTATTTACAAAGTCATCTTTAACTTAAGGAGGTATGGTACTTATATTTACCCTATAACAAAGCCATCTTTAACTTAAGGAGGTATGGTACTTATATTTTACCTATAACAAAGCATCTTAATCTTAAGGAGGTATGGTACTTATATTTACCCTATAACAAAGCCATCTTTAACTTAAGGAGGTATGGTACTTATATTTACCCTATAACAAAGCCATCTTAATTAAGGAGGTATGGTACTTATATTTACCCTATAACAAAGCCATCTTTACTTAAAGGAGGTATGGTACTTATATTTACCCTATAACAAAGCCATCTTTATCTTAAGGAGGTATGGTACTTATATTTACCCTATAACAAAGCCATCTTTATCTTAAGGAGGTATGGTACATATATTTACCCTATAACAAAGCCATCTTTATCTTAAGGAGGTATGGTACTTATATTTACCCTATAACAAAGCCATCTTTATCTTAAGGAGGTATGGTACTTATATTTACCCTATAACAAAGCCATCTTTATCTTAAGGAGGTATGGTACTTATATTTACTCTGTATAACAAAGCCATCTTTATCTTAAGGAGGTATGGTACTTATATTTACCCTATAACAAAGCCATCTTTATCTTAAGGAGGTATGGTACTTATATTTACCCTATAACAAAGCCATCTTTATCTTAAGGAGGTATGGTACTTATATTTACCCTATAACAAAGCCATCTTTATCTTAAGGAGGTATGGTACTTATATTTACCCTATAACAAAGCCATCTTTATCTTAAGGAGGTATGGTACTTATATTTACCCTATAACAAAGCCATCTTTATCTTAAGGAGGTATGGTACTTATATTTACCCTATAAGAAAAGCCATCTTTAACTTAAGGAGGTATGGTACTTATATTTACCCTATAACAAAGCCATCTTTATCTTAAGGAGGTATGGTACTTATATTTACCCTATAACAAAGCCATCTTTATCTTAAGGAGGTATGGTACTTATATTTACCCTATAACAAAGCCATCTTTATCTTAAGGAGGTATGGTACTTATATTTACCCTATAACAAAGCCATCTTTATCTTAAGGAGGTATGGTACTTATATTTACCCTATATAACAAAGCCATCTTTATCTTAAGGAGGTATGGTACTTATATTTACCCTGTATAACAAAGCCATATTTATCTTAAGGAGGTATGGTACTTATATTTACCCTGTATAACAAAGCCATCTTTATCTTAAGGAGGTATGGTACTTATATTTACCCTATAACAAAGCTATTTTTATCTTAAGGAGGTATGATACATACATTTACCCTATAACAAAGCCATATTTAACTTAAGGAGGTATGGTACTTATATTTACCCTAATAACAAAGCCATCTTTATCTTAAGGAGGTATGGTACTTATATTTACCCTGTATAACAAAGCCATCTTTATCTTAAGGAGGTATGGTACTTATATTTACCCTATAACAAAGCCATATTTATCTTAAGGAGGTATGGTACTTATATTTACCCTATAACAAAGCCATATTTATCTTAAGGAGGTATGGTACTTATATTTACCCTAAAACAAACCCATCTTTATCTTAAGGAGGTATGGTACTTATATTTACCCTATAACAAAGCCATTTTATCTTAAGGAGGTATGGTACTTATATTTACCCTATAAACAAAGCCATCTTTATCTTAAGGAGGTATGGTACTTACAGCATTGATGATGTCCTGGTCACTGATATCTTTCTTTAGGAGTGTAGAGAGCTCCAATAGTTGTGATTTACTCATATTACACAGTCGATTCTTGGCATCAACCTGTGGAAAACACATCAGCATATTTAATATATATTATTTACACCATAGATACACATATAAAACTGTTTGGCGGATTATATCACCATCGTTCTTATTAAAGTCCTATCATGCCGTTACATATTCATGTCTTTAATGTAGATTTTTACAGGACAAAGAATAATTTTTTTTGTTTTTTTGTTTTGTTTTGTGATGACCAACTAAATCGAGAATAATATCATCAAAGCGAAAACAATCGACTATGACATACAATATTTTTTGCAAGTGATACAAAAACTGTGTAACTCACAATGTATGTCTCATTTGTTGGTGAAGGAGGAACAATGACCTTTAGGAATTCATCATCGCAGGCTAGCTGGTGTAATGCTGTAGGAGAAAAAAGCACCATCTGGAACAGAAAACCAATAATGTTATCTACTCATACTCAGCAAAAACTGCTCTCAGAGGTCATATCACGTTCTTGTTCTGGCATAACAAATAACACAATATCTATCATATAGCGAAAATGTCACCAAAAAATTACAAGGGCACCGGTAACAAAGTTGATCAGGTAACAAAAAGAATGATTTGATAGTTTGCCCACTACAAAATTTGTGCAACATATATAAAGCACATAAACTACAGTGTATTGTGATAAAAAATAGAACTTCCGTATTTATCATTTCGGACACTGACCTTCAAAATTTCAGCAGTTTCACTAGGGGTAATAGTCTTCAAGGCTTCATTACCATCCATCAGATCAACATAATGGGTGAGAAATTTCTGTACCCTGGGGTCGGTCAGCAGACCCTCGCTGTGAATAACTTTATAAAACAACGCATCTGAGGAATCCGTCGTTTCCGAGTTCAGAACGTCCTCTAAAAGTTTACTCTCATTCATTAACGACTGGAAAGGCACTTGTTGGAACTCTTTGTGGTCAAAGACTGAAGGAAGATGTAATTTGTCTCCTGTGATGTCTCGACGGAGTCTCCGTAAAATTTTATGAGTTGTTTGAGGATCCACTCCAAATAGTAACTTATTTAACTGAAATGAAAATGTGTCGCTATTATATAGTATTATAGTTATTTTTATTCTCATGATTATTTATTACTGTCTATTAATAATGTATTGCATGATATAAATGCACAAATCAACCCTTACAGTGCTCAGAAGTAACATATATTTTCTAATTGTCACATATACTATATTCTCATGGCATCCAAAACTTAACAAATATGCACATTTTGTTTGCATCACTTGTAGAAAAGTTGTCAACTAGAAGTTTAACAGCTATCGATACTCTCATTATTTCTCAATCTTTTCAGCAAAGCATTGAAGTACTACTGCATGCATAACTTGCTGTAAGAAGCAGATAATAAAATTTTCTTCTCAAATGTCGCCAATTTTGAATACTTCCCCACAATACATTGTTCATTCATTAAAGTCTTCAATAAATAAGAAGGAGCAGACAGTATACTCAGCGTACCTCAGCCACATGTATGGTGGCGTTCAATATGGTGTCCACATCATCCCAAGGTAAGGATAAGTTACTATGGAGATACTGGCCAAATTTCTGTCGGTCTCCAACCACACTCCCTAGCTGGAAATCTACACAAAAATATCATCAAATATTAGAAACATGAAAACATCATCAAATATTAGAAACATGAAAACATCATCAAATATTAGAAACATGAAAACATCATCAAATATTAGAAACATGAAAACCAATACAGAGTAATCTTTAAAGATAAACTTGAAGCCGTGACAATAAAAAATTGATATTTTACAAAGGCAATTCAATTACAATTCATTTCAGAATTGTTTGGATACTTACCATGGCCATGTTTGAAAAGTTCATGTAGTGTAGCAGGATCATCAATGATACTTTCATAGATATAAGGGAGATCATCCATCTCCGAAGGGGTGTAACCAGGATTAAAGAAATGGTGATTTTTAGCTACAGACTGGAGCTGGTTCAGGAACTGTGTAGTGCTGTAAATAATAAGACAATTTCTTCAAATAGTGTGTAAAATAATATCTAGGAGAATTAACATGTGATCACACTGTGGACAACCAAACACAGTTGTCTCCCCTCATCTAGATGTTCAGAAACTGTGTAGTAATTTAACATAATAAGGCATTTCATGGACAATGTCTTAAGTTAGATTTAGTACCATAATTAGAAATGTCTGATTATCACATATGTTGCGTAGTGAAGACCAAGCATAGTTGTCTCCCCTCCATATTTTTGCAAAGTACTCAAGTCGGTTGATCTTTATGAATCAGGTTTACTCAGCTTTTCCTCAGTGTTCTCCTGCTGTCAGATGTGAAGTCAGTGATCATAAGTAAAATGTTGAAATAATTACAGGGTATAATTGAAACCTAAAAGCTCAACTCCAGATGACAACCTGACATTTAAATAAAATTACCATGCTCATCACAGAAAATGTACAATTAAGAGCCATGAAAACTCGATTAGCACTCATACAACATATACAAACCTGTCTATAAAGACCATCCAAGGGACCAAGAGAAAATAGTCTTTATAGCCCAGTGGTCTTTATACACAGGGCAAATTGTGATGGAATTTACCATGTTGACCCTCAGAAAGTGGTCGTATTAAACAGGTGGTCTTTATACAGAGGTGGTCACCAAGGCGGTTACGTTTGATTGTAAATCATGTATTTCTAAATAATATATATGTGAACCATCCTCCATGTATCACTCAAATGATGAATGAAATAAGTCATTTTTCACAACAAAGGCCAATTTATACTACCTATCAATAGAACTGAAAGGCAACCTCCCATTAGCATGCATATAAGGCATCTATAGCAATCATATAAAATGTATAGGGATACAATGGGAAGGCATAGAAAAACAGATAAAAGTATAGACAGACTGATAGTCAGACAATAGTCAGATAGGGATACAATGGGAAGGCATAGAAAAACAGATAAAAGTATAGACAGACTGATGGTCAGACAATAGTCAGATAGGGATACAATGGGAAGGCATAGAAAAACAGATAAAAGTATAGACAGACTGATGGCCTGACAATAGTCAGATAGGGATACAATGGGAAGGCATAGAAAAACAGATAAAAGTATAGACAGACTGATAGTCAGACAATAGTCAGATAGGGATACAATGGGAAGGCATAGAAAAACAGATAAAAGTATAGACAGACTGATAGTCAGACAATAGTCAGATAGGGATACAATGGGAAGGCATAGAAAAACAGATAAAAGTATAGACAGACTGATGGCCAGACAATAGTCAGATAGGGATACAATGGGAAGGCATAGAAAAACAGATAAAAGTATAGACAGACTGATAGTCAGACAATAGTCAGATAGGGATACAATGGGAAGGCATAGAAAAACAGATAAAAGTATAGACAGACTGATAGTCAGACAATAGTCAGATAGGGATACAATGGGAAGGCATAGAAAAACAGATAAAAGTATAGACAGACTGATAGTCAGACAATAGTCAGATAGGGATACAATGGGAAGGCATAGAAAAACAGATAAAAGTATAGACAGACTGATAGTCAGACAATAGTCAGATAGGGATACAATGGGAAGGCATAGAAAAACAGATAAAAGTATAGACAGACTGATGGTCAGACAATAGTCAGATAGGTATACAATGGAAGGGCATAGAAAAACAGATAAAAGTATAGATAGACTGATAGTCAGACAATAGTCAGATAGGTATACAATGGAAGGGCATAGAAAAACAGATAAAAGTATAGATAGACAATAGTCAGACAATAGTCAGATAGGTATACAATGGGAAGGCATAGAAAAACAGATAAAAGTATAGACAGACAATAGTCAGACAATAGTCAGATAGGGATACAATGGGAAGGCATAGAAAAACAGATAAAAGTATAGACAGACTGATGGTCAGACAATAGTCAGATAGGGATACAATGGGAAGGCATAGAAAAACAGATAAAAGTATAGACAGACTGATGGTCAGACAATAGTCAGATAGGTATACAATGGGAAGGCATAGAAAAACAGATAAAAGTATAGACAGACTGATAGTCAGACAATAGTCAGATAGGTATACAATGGGAAGGCATAGAAAAACAGATAAAAGTATAGACAGACTGATAGTCAGACAATAGTCAGATAGGGATACAATGGGAAGGCATAGAAAAACAGATAAAAGTATAGACAGACTGATGGCCAGACAATAGTCAGATAGGGATACAATGGAAGGGCATAGAAAAACAGATAAAAGTATAGATAGACTGATAGTCAGACAATAGTCAGATAGGTATACAATGGAAGGGCATAGAAAAACAGATAAAAGTATAGATAGACTGATAGTCAGACAATAGTCAGATAGGGATACAATGGGAAGGCATAGAAAAACAGATAAAAGTATAGACAGACTGATGGTCAGACAATAGTCAGATAGGGATACAATGGGAAGGCATAGAAAAACAGATAAAAGTATAGACAGACTGATTGTCAGACAATAGTCAGATAGGGATACAATGGGAAGGCATAGAAAAACAGATAAAAGTATAGACAGACTGATAGTCAGACAATAGTCAGATAGGGATACAATGGGAAGGCATAGAAAAACAGATAAAAGTATAGATAGACTGATCGTCATACAATAGTCAGATAGGGATACAATGGGAAGGCATAGAAAAACAGATAAAAGTATAGACAGACTGATGTCAGACAATAGTCAGATAGGTATACAATGGGAAGGCATAGAAAAACAGATAAAAGTATAGACAGACAATAGTCAGACAATAGTCAGATAGGGATACAATGGGAGGGCATAGAAAAACAGATAAAAGTATAGACAGACTGATAGTCAGACAATAGTCAGATAGGGATACAATGGGAAGGTATAGAAAAAACAGATAAAAGTATAGATAGACTGATCGTCATACAATAGTCAGATAGGGATACAATGGGAAGGCATAAAAAAATAGATAAAAGTATAGACAGACTGATAGTCAGACAATAGTCAGATAGGGATACAATGGAAGGTATAGAGAAAATAAAAGTATAGACAGATGAAAGACAATAGTAGATAGGGATACAATGGAAGGCATAGAAAAACAGATAAAAGTATAGACAATAGTCAGATAGGGATACAATGGGAAGGCATAGAAAAACAGATAAAAGTATAGACAGACAATAGTCAGATAGGGATACAATGGGAAGGCATAGAAAAACAGATAAAAGTATAGACAGACTGATGGCCAGACAATAGTCAGATAGGGATACAATGGGAAGGCATAGAAAAACAGATAAAAGTATAGATAGACTGATAGTCAGACAATAGTCAGATAGGTATACAATGGGAAGGCATAGAAAAACAGATAAAAGTATAGACAGACAATAGATCAGAGACAATAGTCAGATAGGTATACAATGGGAGGCATAGAAAAACAGATAAAAGTATAGATAGACTGATAGTCAGACAATAGTCAGATAGGGATACAATGGGAAGGCATAAAAAACAGATAAAAGTATAGACAGAGTGATAGTCAGACAATAGTCAGATAGGTATACAATGGGAAGGGCATAGAAAAACAGATAAAAGTATAGACAGAGTGATAGTCAGACAATAGTCAGATAGGGATACAATGGGAAGGCAAAGAAAAACAGATAAAAGTATAGACAGACTGATAGTCAGACAATAGTCAGATAGGGATACAATGGGAAGGCAAAGAAAAACAGATAAAAGTATAGACAGACTGATAGTCAGACAATAGTCAGATAGGGATACAATGGGAAGGCATAGAGAAAAAACAGATAAAAGTATAGATAGACTGATAGTCAGACAATAGTCAGATAGGGATACAATGGGAAGGCAAAGAAAAACAGATAAAAGTATAGACAGACTGATAGTCAGACAATAGTCAGATAGGTATACAATGGGAAGGCAATAAAAAACAGATAAAAAGTATAGATAGACTGATCGTCAGACAATAGTCAGATAGGGATACAATGGGAGGGCATAAAAAAACAGATAAAAGTATAGACAGAGTGATAGTCAGACAATAGTCAGATAGGTATACAATGGGAAGGCATAGAAAAACAGATAAAAGTATAGACAGACTGATAGTCAGACAATAGTCAGATAGGGATACAATGGGAAGGCAAGAAAAACAGATAAAAGTATAGGCAGACTGATAGTCAGACAATAGTCAGATAGGGATACAATGGGAAGGCAAAGAAAAACAGATAAAAGTATAGACAGACTGATGAGACAATAGTCAGATAGGGATACAATGGGAAGGCAAAGAAAAACAGATAAAAGTATAGACAGACTGATAGTCAGACAATTTCAGATAGGGATACAATGGGAAGGCAAAGAAAAACAGATAAAAGTATAGGAGTGATAGTCAATAGTCAGGGTATACAATGGGAGGGCATAAAAAACAGATAAAAGTATAGACAGAGTGATAGTCAGACAATAGTCAGATAGGTATACAATGGGAAGGCATAAAAAACAGATAAAAGTATAGACAGAGTGATAGTCAGACAATAGTCAGATAGGTATACAATGGGAAGGCATAGAAAAACAGATAAAAGTATAGGCAGACTGATAGTCAGACAATAGTCAGATAGGTATACAATGGGAGGGCATAAAAAAACAGATAAAAGTATAGACAGAGTGATAGTCAGACAATAGTCAGATAGGGATACCAATGGGAAGGCATAGAAAAAGGCATAAAAGTAAGACAATATAGTCAGACAATAGTCAGATAGGGATACAAATATAGAAAAAAACAGATAAAAGTATAGACAGACTGATAGTCAGACAATAGTCAGATAGGTATACAATGGGAAGGCATAAAAAAACAGATAAAAGTATAGACAGACTGATAGTCAGACAATAGTCAGATAGGTATACAATGGAAGGCATAGAAAAACAGATAAAAGTATAGGCAGACTGATAGTCAGACAATAGTCAGATAGGGATACAATGAGAAGGCATAGAAAAAACAGATAAAAGTATAGACAGAGTGATAGTCAGACAATAGTCAGATAGGGATACAATGGGAAGGCATAGAAAAACAGATAAAAGTATAGACAGAGTCAGATAGATGGAAGGAGAAAAAACAATAAAAGTAGTCAGACAATAGTCAGATAGGGATACAATGGGAAGGCAAAGAAAAACAGATAAAAGTATAGATAGACTGATAGTCAGACAATAGTCAGATAGGGATACAATGGAAGGCATAGAAAAACAGATAAAAGTATAGACAGACTGATAGTCAGACAATAGTCAGATAGGGATACAATGAGGAAGGTATAGAAAAACAGATAAAAAGTATAGACAGAGTGATAGTCAGACAATAGTCAGATAGGGATACAATGGGAAGGCATAGAAAAACAGATAAAAGTATAGACAGAGTGATGGTCAGACAATAGTCAGACTATAGTCAGATAGGGATACAATGGGAAGGCAAAGAAAAACAGATAAAAGTATAGATAGACTGATAGTCAGACAATAGTCAGATAGGGATACAATGGGAAGGCAAAGAAAAACAGATAAAAATATAGATAGACTGATAGTCAGACAATAGTCAGATAGGGATACAATGGGAAGGCATAGAAAAACAGATAAAAGTATAGACAGAGTGATGGTCAGACAATAGTCAGACTATAGTCAGATAGGGATACAATGGGAAGGCAAAGAAAAACAGATAAAAGTATAGATAGACTGATAGTCAGACAATAGTCAGATAGGATACAATGGGAAGGCAAAGAAAAACAGATAAAAATATAGATAGACTGATAGTCAGACAATAGTCAGATAGGGATACAATGGGAAGGCAAAGAAAAACAGATAAAAGTATAGATAGACTGATAGTCAGACAATAGTCAGATAGGGATACAATGGGAAGGCAAAGAAAAACAGATAAAAGTATAGATAGAGTGATAGTCAGACAATAGTCAGATAGGGATACAATGAGAAGGCATAGAAAAACAGATAAAAGCATAGACAGACTGATGGCCAGACAATAGTCAGATAGGGATACAATGGGAAGGCATAGAAAAACAGATAAAAGTATAGACAGAGTGATAGTCAGACTATAGTCAGATAGGTATACAATGGGAAGGCATAGAAAAACAGATAAAAGTATAGACAGACTGATAGTCAGACAATAGTCAGATAGGTATACAATGGGAAGGCATAGAAAAACAGATAAAAGTATAGACAGACTGATAGTCAGACAATAGTCAGATAGGGATACAATGGGAAGGCATAGAAAAACAGATAAAAGTATAGACAGACTGATAGTCAGACAATAGTCAGATAGGTATACAATGGGAAGGCATAGAAAAACAGATAAAAGTATAGACAGACTGATAGTCAGACAATAGTCAGATAGGGATACAATGGGAAGGCATAGAAAAACAGATAAAAGTATAGATAGACTGATAGTCAGACTATAGTCAGATAGGGATACAATGGGAAGGCAAAGAAAAACAGATAAAAGTATAGACTGACTGATAGTCAGACAATAGTCAGATAGGGATACAATGGGAAGGCATAGAAAAACAGATAAAAAGTATAGACAGACTGATAGTCAGACAATAGTCAGATAGGGATACAATGGGAAGGCATAGAAAAACAGATAAAAGTATAGACTGACTGATAGTCAGACAATAGTCAGATAGGGATACAATGGGAAGGCATAAAAAAACAGATAAAAGTATAGATAGACTGATCGTCATACAATAGTCAGATAGGGATACAATGGGAAGGCATAAAAAACAGATAAAAGTATAGACAGAGTGATGGCCAGACAATAGTCAGATAGGTATACAATGGGAAGGTATAAAAAACAGATAAAAGTATAGACAGAGTGATGGCCAGACAATAGTCAGATAGGGATACAATGGGAAGGTATAAAAAACAGATAAAAGTATAGATAGACTGATCGTCATACAATAGTCAGATAGGGATACAATGGGAAGGCATAAAAAACAGATAAAAGTATAGACAGAGTGATGGCCAGACAATAGTCAGATAGGTATACAATGGGAAGGCATAAAAAACAGATAAAAGTATAGACAGAGTGATAGTCAGACAATAGTCAGATAGGTATACAATGGGAAGGCATAAAAAACAGATAAAAGTATAGATAGACTGATCGTCATACAATAGTCAGATAGGGATACAATGGGAAGGCATAAAAAACAGATAAAAGTATAGACAGAGTGATGGCCAGACAATAGTCAGATAGGGATACAATGGGAAGGCATAGAAAAACAGATAAAAGTATAGACAGAGTGATGGCCAGACAATAGTCAGATAGGGATACAAAGGGAAGGCATAGAAAAACAGATAAAAGTATAGACAGAGTGATGGCCAGACAATAGTCAGATAGAGATACAATGGGAAGGCATAGAAAAACAGATAAAAGTATAGACAGAGTGATGGCCAGACAATAGTCAGATAGGGATACAATGGAAAGGCATAGAAAAACAGATAAAAGTATACACAGACTGATGGCCACACAATAGTCAGATAGGGATACAATGAGAAGGTATAGAAAAACAGATAAAAGTATATAGATAGACTGATAGTCAGACAATAGTCAGATAGGGATACAATGAGAAGGTATAGAAAAACAGATAAAAGTATAGACAGACTGATGGCCACACAATAGTCAGATAGGGGATACAATGGGAAGGTATAGAAAAACAGATAAAAGTATAGACAGAGTGATGGCCACACAATAGTCAGATAGGTATACAATGGGAAGGTATAGAAAAACAGATAAAAGTATAGACAGACTGATAGTCAGACAATAGTCAGATAGGGATACAATGAGAAGGTATAGAAAAACAGATAAAAGTATAGACAGACTGATGGCCAGACAATAGTCAGATAGGGATACAATGGGAAGGTATAGAAAAACAGATAAAAGTATAGACAGACTGATGGCCAGACAATAGTCAGATAGGTATACAATGGGAAGGCATAGAAAAACAGATAAAAGTATAGACAGAGTGATGGCCAGACAATAGTCAGATAGGGATACAACGGGAAGGCATAGAAAAACAGATAAAAGTATAGACAGACTGATGGCCAGACAATAGTCAGATAGGGATACAACGGGAAGGTATAGAAAAACCTCAGATAAAGCATAGACAGACTGATAGCCAGACAATAGTCAGATAGGTATACAATGGGAAGGTATAGAAAAACCTCAGATAAAGCATAGACAGACTGATGGCCAGACAATAGTCAGGGTATGGAAACTTAAATAAAGCATCACAGTACTACAATAATATATTATTTTGATATTCAGTGCCAAATGAAGGTCAAGTAAAAGGATTCTACAAGACGAA
Organism: Argopecten irradians; assembly: GCF_041381155.1. Classification (NCBI taxonomy): domain Eukaryota; kingdom Metazoa; phylum Mollusca; class Bivalvia; order Pectinida; family Pectinidae; genus Argopecten; species Argopecten irradians. Next base: position 39,410,949 of record NC_091137.1, on the reverse strand, counting down.
ACTTGTTTACATGTGAATGTACAAAAAATTGTAATAAATATTATAATCATATATCAAATTGCCATTAGTGGGACAGGGTGGGACGAGACGAAATGGATAGGGGGATTATTATATACCCTTCCATTAATTCTTGACAGGGTTTAAAATTTGAAAATTTTCTCATCAAAAGCAACTGATTCAAGTGATAAATGTCTTAAATTATGTATATACACAGATCAAGGCTGTTCACGGCCACTTAAAGCTCTTTACAAACAATTGACAACCACTACCGGATGTATACAATGTATATATATATATATGTAGACACAATGGGAACATGAGGTCAAGATGTCTTTCTGGACTGAAACATTGCTACGATAATCAGACATGGTAAAGACTGGATACATAACTAACAGATTGACAGGTCACTAAGATAAATATAGAACAGCGTCAAGTTGACCAGGAAGTGGTTTGCAGGAACTTGCAATTACAACATACACTGTACATGTACCACTTCAAATATATCTAGTTATGGCCTTGGATTTATTTTTAGCTATGATTCTCGCTGTAAGTGATTGATGATTCAGGGCCCAGTTTCACAAACATTCCTTAACTTTAAGGAATCTCTTAAAAAATTCCTCATAGGAAAGCATTACATATTTTAAGAAAAAATCCTTAACTTCAGATTTTTTCCTGAACTTCTGTAATGCTTTCCTATGGGTAATTTAAAATTATGGGATCACTTAACGTTAAGGAATGTTCTTGAAACTGGACCCTGGTATGGCATTTTGAAAACATAATTTAAGTTTTACTTATGTTTATGATAACAAATATACCAAATGTGATACTACCGGGTATATGACCATAGCTTTTCAACCAAACTCAGAATTAAAGCAAAAAGCCTAGGGTTTACCAGTACAATGTATATAAAATTCCCTAATAAGAATAAAGCAGGCCAAGATTGGAATGATCATCAGTATTATTAATTAATAATACATGTACTGTATACATGTATAACAATCTTTCTGAAAATAATGATAGAGAGTGACCTTGACATTTGGCACCAATCCTTAGAATAAGTAGGATTCATGAATATAAGAATTAGATAGTTAATAATCGCACAAAATTAAACTGCTTTCAGTGAATTTTGGTTCCCTATCCTTACAAACTGATAGACCCAAAATGATACAGTCTGCTGAGAACAGCCATGATGATCTGGTCGAAGAGACAACTACTGGTTACAGAACATCATTACTTGTATGTGTACGTCATGGTATAGGAACGGCTAAACACCATTGGATATGTAGCTCAAATGATTACAGAGTTGGTCGACAGTAGGGAGGTCCAACAGTGAAGTCCCAGTCAGAACTATCAATTGTCTCTTACTCATTTCATTTAGCACACAGCTGATATTAACTCATTCATCCCTGAACATTCATAATGGACTGGTCTAGTCTTTGATTTAGAATAGTCTAAATGTGTCTAAGGGTTAATGAGTTAAAAGTTTTCTATGATAAGTTCAAGCAAATCTTCAAGGTCAAAGATTGTGTTGCTTGTAACTGAGATAGGCACCAGTAGCAAGGTAGCTTAGTTTGGATATCCACCCTTGAAATTTCATAATGGACCGGTCTAGTCTTTAATTTAGAAGAGTCTATATACGTTTTCAGGGATAAAAGAGTAATATGGTGGAATGTCTTGAAATCCAGTGGTTCTGGGCTCAAGTCAAATTCTGTTTATTTATCAATATAACTAAATACATCCAGTGGTTCTGGGCTCAAGTCAAATTCTGTTTATTTATCAATATAACTAAATACAATGTACTTCAGTTTGATAGAAACAATACACATATACATGTCTCCATTAGTTTTCAGTCATCAATTTTCTATAATTGATTTCCCCCAAGGCGTATCTTTAATCAAAGTACTCAAAGTACTGCAAATACAACGCAACAGAAACAGAAAAAAATAAAATGAAATCAAATGAATTTCCAAAATCAAAATATATAAACCATATTATAAAGAATTTGATATCAATTATTTCAAGAACATTCAACTGATCACAGAAAATATAAGTTTTGTTTGACATTTTTCTTCATTAAAGTTCCTACATGAAAATTACAAAGAAAACGAAAGTCTTCATTAAAATGAGTTTTTATCCTTAATATACTCTTGTTTCTTATGTTGCACATACACCTATTTTTGGTAAAACCATGCACATATGAGGGCAGCCTTATACATTATTCTGCCTTTACCTCAGATCCGTGTTTAACATTCATTTAAAAACATTATTTTAAAGTACACAAAAAGGGCATAAAATTAGTTTACTTTAAAACTCTTATGTCTATAAGCCTTAGATAGTAAGTTATCATTAACAGAGATTATGTAAGTTGGAAAGAGGAGTCACCAGCAAGCAACAGTTGACCTAGATGGGCTGTGTATTATATAACACTCTGTGTATTCTATACACACTCTGTGTATTCTATACACACTCTGTGTATTCTATACACACTCTGTTTATTCTACCAATCAGTAGGCAGTCTTCCCATGACTACTGATTGGTCCAAAGGAATATTATTCAATGAATAGGGAATTTATGAATGGAAGTTTATGAATGAAATGGTTCAAGAGGTCACCACTAGATGTCATTGTAGGGCAAGTCCTACTCAGACTTACACATCAATAGTAAACCGGATAGCATTAATACAACCGCTAGTCGCGTTGTATTAAAAATGGTCTTATAGTTCAATGAACCATGTCTAATGCAGATGGAGTCAATGTAGTATGGTATTTATAGTCATGGGAAAGTTCACTGAACTGTAAAGTGCATATCATTGTTATATACACTGCACAAATGAAAGGAAGCCTGTATGCCATTTGAAAACACAGCTGGCATGTTTTATGTGTCGGTAACTAGTCCTGTCCTAGTTTTATTTATATACAATTTGTATTTTCTTTTATTGTGTAATTAAAATTTATATGCCTAATTAAACTAGAATATATGGTAACAGTTTGACATCTACAAATTCTTCATCAAGTCATGTCATCCAGAACTCCTCGGAAATTTATAAATAATAAATGTTAATACCTGTTGAGTTTAGGATGATGTGATGTATCATGTGAAGGTCATAATATCTTTTCGAAGATCTCTTCAAAGGCTTTTTTTTTGCCAACCAGTATATAACATATAAAATACAAGTATACATCTTCTTCTAAATTCAACCAGGCCATCCACGCTGACGATTATTGAGGCCGTTTGAGGGGAGCACATACTGTAAACCAGCTTATTTTCACATGCAATTAAATTTTGCGAAGTTCACGGAAAATTAAAAATCACAAAAATCTCTCTAGAACAGGTAAAGTATAGCCATATAAGTCTAATTTGCACAATTAAATTGCCGTGAAAAAGTTATAAGGTGTGAAACAGGAAATTAAGTCATCTCAAAAATAAGTTGGTTTACAGTATATACCTAGTGTTATTGCTTTAAAGGAGGCAGTACAGGGGAAATAAATACTGTATTTGAACCAATATTTTCTTTATATGCGCCGCTCCCCTTTTTGGGGCCTCAATTTCAATTGCCCTGGCATGAATAAAGACCAAACCCACACAAAACTGTATAGATTTGTAATAATTTGTCTTATTAGCTTTTATTGGGTCGAATACAGTATGTCATTAATTAAAGCAGTTAAATCAGGGCTCTGTTTAATTACTGTACATGAAATCTGCAAGTTATGCTGTGTTGAAGATGCCCGAGAGCGTTTTCATTAACATTTTGAGACAATTCTTATGATGCTGGCATGCCACGATCAGTTCTTATGAATTTCAAAACGTCCTTAAAAATCAGCAACAACATGAATACATTCTTAAACTGCAGTCAAATTTTTTGGAAAAATATTCTGATAACGACCTTCTGTTTTCAAAATTGTACTTTAAAATGAAGGCTATAAAAGAAATGAAAGAAGTCTCTTTAGTAATATGTATTTTGTGCTAAATCAGATAGACGATAAAATAAAAATATATCTAAATTACATCAATATCGTTTATGTGGAACATGAAAAATCAATTACGGCTGTCGACATGTTATTAAGGAAGTCTGGCTCTGTTGTTGATGATCGGCTTCGGAGACAGATATCAAGCACCTGTGCCACAATTTACGAGCCCAGCTGTAGTCTTATTTAATGTTACTGCATACTGCTTTATATAGCTTCAATTCTCATCATACAGAGGAATACAAAAGTGCTTGATCTGTAAGTACCAATAAATTACATTTTTAATTTTTTTCCCCAAGAACCATTCCTATGGCAATTTCCTTCTTCATACATGACCATGTATAAACAATCAAATTCTTTTTATCTTCTATCTTCGCACAAGAAATATCGTATTTGCATGACTCAATACATGTATAAACAAAAGAATTGTTTTTATCTATCTAAATTTTTTAGCACAATTAATATCGTGTTTGCATGACTCAATACATGTATAAACAATAGAATTGTTTTTATTTATCTAAACACAATAAATATCGTATTTGACTCAATACATGTATAAACAAAAAATTGTTTTATCCATCTAAGCATAATAAAAATTGTATCTGACTCAATAACAGTCTAAGGTGCTTAAAAGATTGAGAATATTGAAGGGGCATATTATAACAGATTAAACTCAGATCAAATCCTTTGCACACAGTAAGAAAGAAATCGGTTGGCAAAAGAAAAAGAAATGGCATATGGTTCTCATATTTTCAGCCTGTATTTAACCCACTAAGTCATGCTGTGACCAACTTTAGTTAGTTCTTCAGGCTTGTGCTGTAATAGACTTCTAGTCAATCTTTATTTTGTATATGGCAAGTCATATTTTGCGATATGAGTAGCTCCCAATTTCCCAAATCAAGCTAATTTCAAAATCAATTTTACTACATTTACTGGTCATTCAATAAATATGCCAGTTTTATGTGTGTAAAATATGAAAACCAAACTTGTTTGTGGTACCAATTCAAGGTAAGTGAAATTGAGGTCTAAGATGGGGAAAGGTACTTATAATTATTCCGTATTAGCATATTACAGAGTTATCTGCCCTTGCAGGTTGGTATTGATGGTGAGGTCATGTGTTTTAGAGGATAACATCATACTTTTCAGAGAAAGTGATGCGAGTTGTAAATAATGACATCACAATGGAAATCTACCCAGAAGGGAGATAAGTCTGTAATATGCAAAGATGGAAAAGAGACAAAGGGCTCTTATTAGGTGGATTACAGTAAGTGTATTTACTTTGCATGATGAAACTCTCGGAAGCCATTTTTGTCTTTAGAAACTCCTCCATCACAAAACATCTGCATTATAGGTACAACACCAGACGATGGTAAAGGTTCTGCATAATAGTTTCCTGGAAGAAGAAATAGACATTGATATAAATATTTACCCATTTTACTTTTATTTAGACATTGAAACTTAGTAACAAGTACTGAAGTATATTTTTCATATTGAGCTTTAATAACAAAACAATATCATTATACATTTACCACATAGCTCCTTTGTTTGATTGGGGTAAGTACCGGTATTTTTATCCCATCAAGGAGTTATACAAGGATATGACATTGTACATTTGTTATTTCTTTTCTCAATATATCAGCTGAAATTAAACTAGTCAGTTCAAGATCATAACTACAGATTATTTCTATTGCTGAGCAACAGAAAAGATATACATGTATGTACAAATTTCATAAGAAATTTTATGAAATGAATGTTAAAACGTCCTTTTTTCACTAAGCCTTTATGAGCAAAACTGCAAACTTTGAAGCTTCTTAAAATCTTAAATAAATTAACGTTGTCAGTGAACTAAAATCCTCTACCAATTTAACATTTGTTTTAAATTGAAGTCACCTATTCCTGCATTTTCCATTCATGAGATGACATGATCCATATTTGACACATGATATACAATACATATACCGGGTATGTGTGTGTTCGTTTGATAATGTGCAGTATTTACCTTGTGGCATAGGAACAGCAGGCTGCTTCTTTCTGATGAGGATCAAGATCACAAACAGGACAAGTGGGATAAAAACCTCAAACAACAAGACAAACTGAAAACAAAGAAACACTAAATAAATATGATGTAAAAAGTATTATATATATATACCTATATAAATGATATACTGGTAATTCATTCAGACACCATTCTTTGTCAAAAGTGAAGATCAAACTTGATTGAGTCCAAAATTTTAGCACTTAACCTTGTTCCGAAGGAAGAGTAACTCACGTTTCCATAATCATTGTAAGGAAAGTACTCAAAATGATCTTTTAACTAAATTAAGGGGACGTAACTCACCAAATAATGGACAAGTCCTTAAAGCATTTGTTGGACATCATTACACAATGGACAACTTAACATGTGATGAGGAAACTTCATCGTGAGGAATATACAGTTCATGTGTGAAAATGATGATTCAATTCAAAGAAGGGGCCATAACCCACTTCCCTATATCGTCTACTGAATGCGCTGATCAAAGTACGTTAAGTCGCTATGAATTAAGTTCTGCTGGAAATACATTGCTTTAGTATATATATATATTGTCAATAAATAGCCAAATATATTAACAGACCATATCTCTAGGGCCCTTGGTGAACCTACATAAGAAATTTGAGAAAACAAATTACAATTCATTTATATCGATAAAAAGTCTAAGTAACATCCAAAAAAGTGTGGCCTATTTATCTTAACTTTTTAACAAAAATGGTCCCAAAATGAACTTCATGAGAAAGATATGACAAACTTAGGGCTAGACATATAATTAAAACACAGACACAATGAAATTTTGGAGAAACAACATACCCACTTTCTGTTTCTCTTTAAAAATTTAAGTAATTCCAAGATGCCTCTCCTGTCACTTGAAAACAAATTAACCTTTCCCAAAATAAATATGTACACAACAGGGGTACAGACCTACAGTTAATATGATCTTAACTTTGTTTTATACAGAAAGATCCCTTCAGACTTCATGATAAATGGTATATATCGGCATAACAATAACTAGATTAAAATCTTAAATAAATTAACGTTGTCAGTGAACTCAAATCCTCTACCAATTTAACATTTGTTTTAAATTGAAGTCACCTATTCCTGCATTTTCCATTCATGAGATGACATGATCCATATTTGACACATGATATACAATACATTACCGGGTATGTGTGTGTTCGTTTGATAATGTGCAGTATTTACCTTGTGGCATAGGAACAGCAGGCTGCTTCTTTCTGATGAGGATCAAGATCACAAACAGGACAAGTGGGATAAAAACCTCAAACAACAGGACAAACTGAAAACAAAGACACACTAAATAAATATGATGTAAAAAGTATTATATATACCTATATAAATGATACACTGGTAATTCATTCACCTTAAGCCACCATCATTCTTTGTCAAAGTGATGATCAAACTTGATTGAGTCCAAAATTTTAGCACTTAACCTTGTTTTGAAGGAAGAGTAACTCAAGTTTCCATGTAAATTACAATCATTGTAAGGAAAGTACTCAAAATGATCTTTTAACTAAATTAAGGGGACATAACTCACCAAATACTGGACAAGTCCTTAAAGCATTTGTTGACATCATTACACAATGGACAACTTAACATGTGAGGAAAACTTCATCATGATTGGCTATATATAGTTATAATGTGGAAACATTCGAAAATGATGATTCAATTCAAAGAAGGGGCCATAACCCACTTCCCCGATATCGTCTACAGAATGCGCTGATCAAAGTACGTTAAGTCGCAATGGCATTAAGTTCTGCTGGAAGTACATTGCTTTAGTATATATATTGTCAATAAATAGCCAAATATATTTACAGACTATATCTCTTCTCCTTGGTGAGTAAGTAATGTTCAACAGTGCATACCATCATATATACCAAACTCTCAATCAACTCAAAATGTGATTTCCCTTTTAAACATGCAACTAAACAAACTATACATCAACCAGTATTCTGACATTTTAGCTAACATATATTTCAAACACTTTTAACTGTTTCTCTTTCAAAATTGAATTCCCTTCATGCCTCTCATCACTTGAAAACAAATTAACAATGACATAGAATAAAGTACTACCGTCAGGGACAGACCACACAGTAGTGTATTTATCTTAACTTATTTTTATACAGAAATATCCTACAGCTGACACTTCATGAGAAAGATATCAAAACTAGATAAATAATAACAGACACAAGTGAACATCATTTGGAGAAACAACATACCCATATGTTTATTATATATCTTAAAATAAAGTACATTTAGTAATGGGTACCAAGATCCCTCTAAGAGTAGTTTTGTAAATCAGTAAATGTAGGCATTCTTTCTAAACATAAAATTAATTATTATTAATTTTAAGTATGTCCTATCAGCTTCTTTGGTTCTTTAAAGATGCTCCACCGCCGACAGAGTATAAATGGTATTCTTTGAAAATAATTGGCATCCTTATTGAAAATAATTGGCATTTAATCATGTATATATATATTAGGTCATTAACACAATAATGCGTCCTATTGATAGAATCTAGTTTACACAGAAAAAATAATAGACGTCTCCAGGGTCCAAAATAATTTGTTTTGCATTTGGTGCATGTGCAATCAGTACTTCATTCAATATAGGATATATTGCCAGGGAATTTTTCCGGGATGCAATTAATTAATTTTCATATTTTTAACTTGAAGTAAAATTAGAAGCTCAAACTTTCCAATGTTGGTGATGGTGTAAAGTAAGTAACTTTTGTAACTGAAGAAAAATACTAAATCGTCTGCCCCTGTTTTTAATAGTGAAAACAATACCATTTGTCAGCAGTGGAACATCTTAAATAGGACTTAAAAGCTAAATAGAACTATTCGAAAACATGCTGACTTAACATTTTACCGATTTTGAACTTTTTTTATGATGCTGTACATATCCAAACTATGTAAACTTGATCTGACCTCCGGGACACACACAAGTCATAAAATAATGGCCCTTACTACCACAAGCATGCAATTATTCAACTGATATTAAATCCCTCACAAAATTTTAATTGATACATCGCCAATTTAAAAAGCTTGAATTCCCTTATTTCCAAAGAAAAAGTCATTCTCGAGCCTTATAAAGTATGTAGCTGTCAAAATCAATAACAACTGCATGTTACATAGCTATCAAACTTCCTCTGGGGCCCATACTGAAAAACTTCTTCAATTACAGCTCTCCTATTCATTTCCCTCTGTAAACATTTTGGCATGTTTAACTTGACACAATATTTAATGTCCATATATTGTGTTACTTTTATCTCAACTCAGCAAATTTTTTAAAGACAAAACTACCAGTGTTTTGAAGTAAACTTGATACAATGTTTATTGTCGATCCATATATTGTGTAACTTTAAGCACAGCTAAGCAACCATTTTAAAAGAAAATAACACCTTGAAGTTAAAAGCAGTGAAATGCTTTCATAGTGTAAATCATAATGATTGCAATGAAAGACAAAATTTATTTTTAAACAACTTCTATTTGTAATAAATGTACTGAAACTGATGTAAAACATTATGTAATCAGTTCTCCAGTTGTAATCATCTAAAGGTACATTATGTACATTTCTCGCTTATACCTGCACTAAATGGGTGAGATAAGATAAAAGTCAAACAAAATTTTGTTTTATCGCAAAATCTCCAGATTTATGATAAAACCGTAATCAGTGTAGCTGGTCAATAAACAGAGAAGTAAACAAAACTAGTGGGTTGTTTTTCTACAAGATCTAGACAATGATTAGACATCCTCGATTTACTGACAAGTAAATGACTGATTAACATAAATATCAGGTCACCTAAGGTCATGTCATTACATGTAGTCCGATTTTAATGTGCATCAAAAGTCAACAGAATTGTTTATTCAGTGAAAACTTTTCTGATAACAAATGTCAATGTTCTAGGGAAACAAATATAGCTGACTATACTTCTGCGAGGATGTTATCAAAATAATAATTTTTACACCGAATTTCGTATTTTTAAAGTAATCTTTAAAAACCATGATAACTGATTCAGTTTCTAGGATTTTTAAGAAATTCAATCCATTCTTCATCCATCAAAATGAGTGTGGCAAAATCTCTAACTAATTAATGGTGTTCATACTAACAATATATCCGTAAAAAATTATGATCACTTTTACACGTTAAGAGGAGTTAAAAGCTCTTAAATAACTTAAATTTGTCACCTTTCAAAAATAACGATGAGATCATAAAATCTGCTGTTTGATGATAGTATTCAGAAAGCTGATTCACTTAAGCTGTTAGTTTTCATCTTAAAAGAAATTTTATTGATCTTTCCTGATGGAAAATTACTGTGAAGAGCAAATTTATGTTTCCTTTATTTCCTAATTGTGAGGAAACAAGAGATTTTATTGTACAGAAAAATGCACAATATCTGTCACAGCAATTGTGACATATTAATTATTGATTACTTCAACACCCACCGAAGCCTAAAGGGATTCATAAATAGCTTCCTATAGTCTATATATGTAAAGTAACCGTGTCTTCATAAATTGATCAATATGCGCACATGCACTAGGTATATATATATAGAATCATCCACCTGATACAAACATGTGCATTGACCCTACTCACCAAGGCCGTTTTCGATTATGAAGTTTGACTGGTTGGACGTAGCTGTTCGTTAATGAATTAAAGACGGACCTGGTGATTTTATATTGTTTTCAGACGAGCTTTGACAAAGACCTCACAGGCTTGTATCATAAACTGTAGGTCCATCAGGATTTATACTTGAAATAATGTTTTTCACAAACGGTCGAACCGGTTGTTCCGAATAAACAAAAACGGCCCAAATTTACAGCTTATAGAAATGAACCAAACACCTTTTTTATGTTTGACCATTATTTGTCAAATGTACCATTAGGTGTGTACCAATAACTTTGACAGTATAATTATAAAACATAGAGATCTGCAATATTATAAACTGGCTTTCAGCAGCAAAGGACGGATATCACTTTGGATCTAGGTAGCTTGATGAAATTAAGATTTCAAAAGCCGCCTTTTACTATCATGTAGTGGGGCAGCAGGCACAATTCCAACATACTACCGTCAGTTAATGTGTTGGTTGAAATTAGCTCATGAAACCAGTTTAAATATTTTTTAAAACCCTGATTTAAACATGATAAAACAGGATGCTTGGTAAACAAATGATACCATTCATTAACTGTGACCTAATTTAAATATGTGACCCAGCAAATGTGATCTTAGGATGTAATCATCTTAAGTAGATCATGCCAAGATCCACATGCAGTACTAAACATTAATCTCTAGTTTCAAACCGTCTGGTGATAGGGCAATAATGGCCAATTTTTCAAAATGAAAATTCTGAATATTTTTCCATAGCACATGTGACTGTTGTAACATTTGACATTACATGATATTGTAAACCGTTAAGCTGTCTATCAGGGACACCAAAGGGACATAATAAAACTGTCCTATATAGACAGGTGTCCTTTATATACAGATCAATTATAAAGTAAATGACACTAAACAGGCGTTGATGATTCTCCTTTATAGCAGTTTGCACTGTCAATGTATATGTATGCCATTGTAATGTAAGTACTTTACCCCAATACACCTGATTCAGGTATCACATCACCTATAATTGATACGCTTCAGTGATTTAATATGTTAATAAAACTAAGATGGCTTTATAAACACAAGATTTACAGGTAACCATCAGGAATGGTTTATGCTACAGTGTGTTACAGTAATGTCATCTATAAATATAGGCTGGTAATGACCCCTTAATGATCACCCTTACAACACCCTATAACTCATTCACTTTACAGTTCAGTACAAGGCCGTCAACCACACTACAACTGCCTGTGGGCTGGTTAATAGCCATTTTATATAGACAATCAATAGATTTCTTTAGATCTTTCATGTCGCTAGTAATTACACTATTTTGGATAATTTTTCATTTGGTTTTATGCCATTGTTGCATATACTACCAGATATATTAACCCTACTAATTTACGTGAAAGTCTACGGATGGGGTTGACCATCCGCCTACTGCTTTAGTATCCTAATTATCTTCCGCATTCTGCAAAATATTGTTTTTTCTTCCGATTTCTTGATTTCTTGCGGGTGGGTATGAATTGTGACGTCATTATTTAAGAAGAGAGATTCATCCAGCTTTCTCCGAAAAGTATGACATTACACGTTACACTTGCAAACATATCACATCACAATCAATACCTACTCGCAAGGGCAGAGGGCAGATAACTCTGTAATATGCAAATAGTTTTAAAATATAGAAAAGAACATTGATGAATGATAAATTTGATTTTGTATATACTGTATTTCATTGCAAAGAAGACCCCTCCCATCTATTTTGACACATTTCCAGACTTAGGGGTTGGGGGGGATGTCTGAAAATAAGACCCCCACCTATTCTTTTGTTTACTGGTGGGTGGATTTGAGCAATGGAGAAATAGAAATAACTTAGCTGAAAGAATATTTGAACCATATTCAGCTAGCTACTCTCTATTTGTACAGACCTGATACTAATTAAACAAAGATGGTATGCATGACTTGATAGTTTTTTAATCACCTCATCAAATATTAAAGATGTATTTCAGCTCAAATGGGAGAAAAGCCATTTAAACAAAGAGTATACATGTACTGGGTTCTGTCTAGACAAGACTGAAATCCTATAGGGAATTAGGGTTTTTAACAGATAAATATCTTGCCCTAACACATTCAAAGTCTGTAAATGTAAATATTTAGATGTTCTAACGATCTGAGATAATTCATATTTGACATAGACATTTAATTTGTACTTTAGAAAAAATTAGAGACCATAGATCCTTAAACATCCAAAAACTGATATAGAGCTCGAAGACTGCCATAAAACACTGTTGAGGGTTGGGGCTACCAAACATAATCCTAACATCCAAAAACTGATATAGAGCTCAAAATCTGCCATAAAACACTGTTGAGGGTTGGGGCTACCAAACATAATCCTAACATCCAAAAACTGATATAGAGCTCAAAGTCTGCCATAAAACACTGTTGAGGGTTGGGGCTACCAAACATAATCCTAACATCCAAAAACTGATATAGAGCTCAAAGTCTGCCATAAAACACTGTTGAGGGTTGGGGCTACCAAACATAATCCTAACATCCAAAAACTGATATAGAGCTCAAAAAAACACTGCCATAAAACACTGTTGAGGGTTGGGGCTACCAAACATAATCCTAACATCCAAAAACTGATATAGAGCTCAAAATCTGCCATAAAACACTGTTGAGGGTTGGGGCTACCAAACATAATCCTAACATCCAAAAACTGATATAGAGCTCAAAGTCTGCCATAAAACACTGTTGAGGGTTGGGGCTACCAAACATAATCCTAACATCCAATCAAAGTACTGATATAGAGCTCAAAGTCTGCCATAAAACACTGTTGAGGGTTGGGGCTACCAAACATAATCCTAACATCCAAAAATACTGATATAGAGCTCAAAATCCTGCCATGATATAGACTCATCTGCCAAAACACTGTTGAGGGTTGGGGCTACCAAACATAATCCTAACATCCAAAACTGATATAGAGCTCAAAATAAAACACTGTTGAGGGTTGGGGCTACCAAACATAATCCTAACATCCAAAAACATATAGAGCTCTCTGCCATAAAACACTGTTGAGGGTTGGGGCTACCAAACATAATCCTAACATCCAAAAACTGATATAGAGCTCAAAGTCTGCCATAAAACACTGTTGAGGGTTGGGGCTACCAAACATAATCCTAACATCCAAAAACTGATATAGAGCTCAAAATCTGCCATAAAACACTGTTGAGGGTTGGGGGCTACCAAACATAATCCTAACATCCAAAAACTGATATAGAGCTCAAAATCTGCCATAAAACACTGTTGAGGGTTGGGGCTACCAAACATAATCCTAACATCCAAAAACTGATATAGAGCTCAAAGTCTGCCATAAAACACTGTTGAGGGTTGGGGCTACCAAACATAATCCTAACATCCAAAAACTGATATAGAGCTCAAAGTCTGCCATAAAACACTGTTGAGGGTTGGGGCTACCAAACATAATCCTAACATCCAAAAACTGATATAGAGCTCAAAGTCTGCCATAAAACACTGTTGAGGGTTGGGGCTACCAAACATAATCCTAACATCCAAAAACTGATATAGAGCTCAAAATCTGCCATAAAACACTGTTGAGGGTTGGGGCTACCAAACATAATCCTAACATCCAAAAACTGATATAGAGCTCAAAATCTGCCATAAAACACTGTTGAGGGTTGGGCTACCAAACATAATCCTAACATCCAAAAACTGATATAGAGCTCAAAAGTCTGCCATAAAACACTGTTGAGGGTTGGGGCTACCAAACATAATCCTAACATCCAAAAACTGATATAGAGCCATAAAACACTGTTGAGGGTTGGGCTACCAAACATAATCCTAACATCCAAAAACTGATATAGAGCTCATCTGCCATAAAACACTGTTGAGGGTTGGGGCTACCAAACATAATCCTAACATCCAAAACTGATATAGAGCTCAAATCTGCCATAAAACACTGTGAGGGTGGGGCTACCAAACATAATCCTAACATCCAAAAACTGATATAGAGCTCAAAATCTGTTGGGGCTACCAAACATAATCCTAACATCCAAAAACTGATATAGAGCTCAAAATCTGCCATAAAACACTGTTGAGGGTTGGGGCTACCCAAACATAAACCTAACAAAAAAACTGATATAGAGCTCAAAATCTGCCATAAAACACTGTTGAGGGTTGGGGCTACCAAACATACTCCTAACATCCAAAAAACACTGATATAGAGCTCAAAATCTGCCATAAAACACTGTTGAGGGTTGGGGGCTACCAAACATAATCCTAACATCCAAAAACTGATATAGAGCTCAAATCTGCCATAAAACACTGTTGAGGGTTGGGGCTACCAAACATAATCCTAACATCCAAAAACTGATATAGAGCTCAAAATCTGCCATAAAACACTGTTGAGGGTTGGGGCTACCAAACATAATCCTAACATCCAAAAACTGATATAGAGCTCAAAATCTGCCATAAAACACTGTTGAGGGTTGGGGCTACCAAACATAATCCTAACATCCAAAAACTGATATAGAGCTCAAAATCTGCCATGAAAACACTGTTGAGGGTTGGGGCTACCAAACATAATCCTAACATCCAAAAAACTGATATAGAGCTCAAAATCTGCCATAAAACACTGTTGAGGGTTGGGGCTACCAAACATAATCCTAACATCCAAAAACTGATATAGAGCTCAAAATCTGCCATAAAACACTGTTGAGGGTTGGGGCTACCAAACATAATCCTAACATCCAAAAACTGATATAGAGCTCAAAATCTGCCATAAAACACTGTTGAGGGTTGGGGCTACCAAACATAATCCTAACATCCAAAAACTGATGTAGAGCTCAAAATCTGCCATAAAACACTGTTGAGGGTTGGGGCTACCAAACATAATCCTATGTTAAACCCTGTTACAACTGACTACCTTTGCACACATGTTAGGGAATTTTTATAGTATAATCTAGCAACCACACCTGCATGGAACTTTCCATCACCTTGCCAAGGTGCTATATTTTTAATGTATACAACACACACCTTTTTCCTGGTCAATCATTCCTTTCCTCTGCAACACGAGTCTGAAGACTCGGTTATGATATAATGAGGGTAAACAATGACCCACAATAACAGACCAATAACATACCACAGACAAATGGATCACAGAAATGCCTCGAAGCTGATACTTGTGCAAGGTATAAAAGAGTTCAGTTAAAGGATAATGAAGGAAGAAACTGATTGCTTTTTACTGTAAAACGTACCCCACACTGTAGCTGTTTTTGGCAGAACAACCTTGAGGAATGACTTTCTCTCAAGTTTTGTCAATCATCACCAGACAGGAGAGCTCCAATTAGTCATGGCCAATTTGGCTACAAAAGTTGATGTCTGTCAACCGAAGTCGAGTAAGGAGACAAATATCACAAAAAGAAACTTAACTTGCTCCAAGCCATTGATCTAAACCACTTATAGGTATATAGATACATCCAATAGAAAGTTAATTACAATGTTCACATATTTTGCGTATAGATAACAATTTATCTCTTTTTGTATATCTTCATTTCTGTATCATGTCATCAAACAAAACCTACAAGATTGATGATTTCAAATTTTTCATCATCTAAAAATCATGTGAGAACAAAATTTTATCCAAGCAGCATTATATATACTATCTTCATGCTTAAAAAACAACCACTACTCCAACTTTTGATTAAACTTTACCATTTCACTTTTAATTGAAATTGATTTCTCTTTCTCCAAACAAATTCCTAATTGAAATTTCAAAGCACTTCCTTGTACCTCAGGACATAAATGAACTCTTCTAAGATAAGAGAAAATTAAGACAAGTGTGTTGGTTCAGGAATGGTTTGTCCCAACAGGTATAAAATGGTTAACCAGAGTTGACCTTTCATCCCTCTCAAAGGCAATTAGAACATTCCAGATCAATAGGCGAGACAATCTACTACGAAAATCAAGGGGTGTAACATGGTTAACCAAATACTACTTGACATTTTGGTGTCCCAGGATCGATACAGCACCCTTTACAATAGTTCTAGCCAAATCCCTTCTAACGTCAGACCTCCGTAATCCATCTACTAATTCAAGGATTTCAAAGCATCGTTTTAATTTTTGAAAAATACAGCAATGCATCAGCATTATAAGCTAAGCCATTAAGGTTTTTAAAATGAAATTTGTTTTATAGCTCTGAAACATTTCATAACATTACAGTAACTTAACTTCTAAATGATAAATTGATTCATATGAAACTTTTAATTCTTGGAGCTGTACGTAGTGCATTCAGATTTTAACACAGGTATAAAAACTTGGGAAATGCAACAATCTTCTAAAATCTTTTACAAACACATGTATAAAGGTAGTGCATTAAGGCAATTTTACTCCGATTCCCTTCCTCCCACCCCCTCCAGAAAAAGTCTTTAAATCAGACCGTAGAATGGCAGCTTTTAACAAGATCACACTTTTATGTTTATTTTTACGATCCTATGGGACTTTTAATTTCATGTGAACAGATATGAAATAAACCTTCAAAGATTTTTAAATGCAATATGAATATTGAAAGTCTTCAGATTTACTGTAATACACTACTTAGCAGATTTTTAAGCCAAAATGTATTTAAAAGCCACTTATACCTTTTCCACAATGTTACAATAAATTCCTTGGTCTTATTGCATTTGTCCCATAATTATCTGTAGACAAGACAGGAATTGTGGTATGTAGCTTTCATCAATTTATAATACATATTATCTCTCTTTTAGTCCATTATTATAACTTTCGAATTCTTTTAACTAATTTTTATGACCAATTATCAACATTTTTTCCAGAATGTTGTTATATAGCATTAATGATTATATATTATATATAATTATGTTTAAATAAATTATGTCTAAAAACTGTTGAAGGTGACCTTGAACTTAGAAAAGATTATCATGTACGTTTCACACAATTCGGTAAGTTTTTCATCTAGTGTGGTATCCATGAAGATTTGTTTTTCACTGCATAAATGGTATCGGAGTAATTTTGGCACAATAGAAAGTGTAACCATTTCCATATGTACATGATGACCTTTTTATATCTAATTTTTTTAAAAACAAAAAGAAAATGAATTGTTCTAACATCAACCAAAGATTTAACCAGACATGATAATGAACTGATCTCTTCTACAAACTAAACAGTAAAATTAAACATTGCTACTGTGCCAAGAAAACTAGAAACTTCTACTATAAATAAATTTTGAAATTGAAAATTTATCACAATGTAAGATGGAAACATGAACCAAACACTTGTGAAGACTAGCGTCATTGGAAGCATGTCACAAACCTATTATCAACAGATCTTGACACGAGCATTAATTGTAAACAAAATATTGTCATATTTCAAAACTGATAAACTATCAAACGCATGCAATGGCACCATACATTGGAAACCTGAGGGACGTAAACTTTGTGTAGTATCCTATGTCATAGCGATAAGGTAACAAAATCAATGACTGCTACGCTAACTGAGCTGCCATTTGGCCTATACTTGTGATGCATGTGTTGTTTGGTGCTATGCTAAATTACGACTTTTAAATAATTTATCCCCGCCATATCTGTCTGAGTACCAGGTACACGTGCTAGCTGGGCTCCATCCATTGTCTTACTGCCATGAAAACATCTCTTTCTCATCAATTACGCTTTCTATAATAAATTTATGCACCCACTTGAATTACTCATTGGAGATGCTAAGTGAACACAAACACGGTTTTACTGGAAAATATAGTAACAGTGCTTTTAACTTATCACAGTATACTTCGTATGAACTGTAAAATCTTCCACATACATAATTCTAAAACTCATTTTTCTGCCAAGTTTTTATCAATGGTAAAAGAGAACTGCAGACTTTGATGGGTATATATATAGATAACTTCCAAGAATATAGAAATACTGGTACTGTTGGCACAATATATTGGATTTTTTTTGTTTGTCTACAAACTTCAACAGTATGCTTTAGAGACACAACACTACAATATCTGTACAATATTTTTAAGGGTGTCTTCTGGGTTCTCCTTAAAGATTAATTATGCTCCACCGCGTACAAATGGTATTTTTTCACTATCAAAAACAAAAGCAGACAATTTTGTATTTTTCTGCAGTTACAAAAGTTACCTACTTTACATCATTACCACTTTTGAAAAGTTTGAGCTTCTAATTTTACTTCAAGTTAAAAATATGAAAAATAGTTAATTGCATCCCGAAGAAATTCCCTAGCACTATATCCTATATGGAATGAAGTACTGATTACGCATGCACCAAATGCAAAACAAATTATTTTATATTATTTTTTGTGTTAATTAGACATATATATATACATGATTAAACGCCAATTATTGTTCAAAGGATGAATACCATTTATACTCTGTCAGCCGTGGAGCATCTTTAAAGAACCAAAGAAGCTGATAGGACATACTTATAATTGATAATAATTAATTTTATGTTTAGAAAGAATGCCTACATTTACTGATTTACCAAACAACTCTTAGAGGGATCTTGGCACCCATTACTAAATGTACTTTGTTTTAAGTTCTATGTGTATCAGTTTGTCTCTTTCTATCTAAATTTCTTCAAATCTTCTTTATTAATGGCAAGCAAGGAATACATATAATGGTAGGTATATAACTAAACATGAATACTAAGTAAATCTGTAAAGATCTTCCTCAGGATTACCAACAACAATCTTCAACTACTGAAATCCAACAAAGCAGCCCCTATAACGAAAGGAAATAGGATGGAGCATCAATATCAAGCATTCCATACAAAAAATGTACATGTATTTGGTTTACATGTTTCGGATGACAGTTTTGATGAAGGTTGACCTCTATATATATGGAATCCTTGGTGTTGATGTTCCATCCTATTTCAATTTGTAATTCACTATCATCTATGGGAGCTGTTGAATACTTTTTGTTTCCACCTCGAGAACGGAATCCTCCACCGAACCTCCCCGAACCTAGCACCCTCAGGGCGATGGATACTTCTGCCACCTCCTTCATTTAGTCTCATATATATATGAAGTGAATGGCACCATACAATCAAAGTTTGAGAAAGATATCTCCGGTACATTTCCACTCAATATTTTTCAATATATACAATAATTATC
Organism: Argopecten irradians; assembly: GCF_041381155.1. Lineage (NCBI taxonomy): Eukaryota > Metazoa > Mollusca > Bivalvia > Pectinida > Pectinidae > Argopecten > Argopecten irradians. The sequence goes on along the minus strand of NC_091137.1, from coordinate 39,391,173 downwards.
ATTTATCTTTATGATAAATATTTAAATAAATATTCCATACACAAAGCATACACAACTCTGGCTTTTCAGTCTAACAATAAACAAAGACAAAAACAATAGCTGCATCAACTACAACAGAAGTAAGCCTGTTAACCAAAACATAACATATTGTTTTGTTTTCCATTGTTTGGTTTCACTTGAAATTTTTAACGTGTGAAAACATTCATATATTAGTAATCCCCCAGATGGTCATAACAAGATCAATCATACTATTCTGTGTCTCTCCGTTTTTTCACAGGATGCCTATAAGAGTGGCACAAATCAAATCTAGTAAACTATTTATGATCTCCCAACACTAGTTATATATAGAAAGTGTCCTAGGTCAGCATCAAGGGTGTGAAGGAATCCGTTTATAGCCAGGAAATGTTATGAGACAACAGGAGTCTCATCCCAGACGTATACCGATCATAGCAAAACAACTACAGACTTCTGTCTAGCCTAAACAGGTGAACACTGGCATTCCATGTTAAACAAAAAACACCAAAAATATCTTGTGAAATGAAAAATCTTTGACACCCTAAAAGATTGCCTTCCGTTTTGTCTGTATCAGGTGTGAGAGAAAAATACACAGCCAGACCCGAGTTAAAACTTAGAGATCATCTTAACATTGTATGAATGCTCAATACATTGTAATTGAGCTACTAGGGTCATTGATCACGACAATCTACCAAGTTCAGATCAGCAGCATTCCTCTCTCTTTTTTCGCTCTTTGTCACAGGCTTGAAAACACCCACAAAGCATACCCCACAATAATGGAAATGGGCTTGGTAAATAAGTCCCCAATTAATAACATCAGAGGAGAAAATATAGCAGTCGGACTGAGATTTAAAACTGGAACTCTCAGAGCATTAATATCAAGACAGAGGCTTCATCAAATGAACCACCTGTTTTCAATGTTCACTGATGATGATCAAAGTACATAGTTGTCACATTTCCTCTCATATAAAGAATACATGTGTAGAATGTTGCCTACTGGGAGATTTGCAGTAGAGAAGAATAAAATGTTCACAGATGATCTCCTGGCCTCTAAATGATCTGAATGCTTGGCTTACTTAGACACTAAGCTTGATCAGCTCACACCAGCAGCTGAGCTCCTGGCTGGACATCAAATGTTGAGACAGCTGTGTAACCTAGCTATACACACCTTAATTGGTTAATTAGCAGAAGGTAATCACCAGGTGATGCAAAGAGAATTCATCTGTGTTACACTAGTGTAAACTTCCAATTTAGTATTACCACTATAGCTACTATCCCTGGCTCCTGATTGACATCATACAGTAATAGTACTGGAGAGTTTGACATCGTATACTGTATCAGTAATGGCGTGCTTGACATCTTACAGTAACAGTACTGGAGAGTTTGACGTCATACAGTATCAGTACTGGAGAGTTTGACTTCATACAGTATCAGTACTGGAGAGCTTGACATCATACAGTATCAGTACTGGAGAGTTTGACATCATACAGTATCAGTACTGGAGAACTTGACATCATACAGTATCAGTACTGGACAACTTGACATCATACAGTATCAGTACTGGAGAGCTTGACATCATACAGTATCAGTACTGGAGAGTTTGACATCATACAGTATCAGTACTGGAGAGCTTGACATCATACAGTATCAGTACTGGAGAGCTTGACATCATACAGTATCAGTACTGGAGAGCTTGACATCATACAGTATCAGTACTGGAGAGCTTGACATCATACAGTATCATTACTGGAGAGTTTGACATCATACAGTATCAGTACTGGAGAGATTGACATCATACAGTACCAGTGCTGGAGAGATTAACATCATACAGTATCAGTACTGGAGAGTTTGACATCATACAGTATCAGTACTGGAGAGTTTGACATCATACAGTATCAGTACTGGAGAGCTTGACATCATACAGTATCAGTGCTGGAGAGCTTGACATCATACAGTATCAGTACTGGAGAGTTTGACATCATACAGTATCAGTACTGGAGAGATTGACATCATACAGTATCAGTACTGGAGAGCTTGACATCATACAGTATCATTACTGAGGAGCTTGACAACATATAGTATCAGTGCTGGAGAGCTTGACATCATACAGTATCAATACTGGAGAACTTGACATCATACAGTATCAGTACTGGACAACTTGACATCATACAGTATCATACTGGAGAACTTGACATCATACAGCATCAGAACTGGAGAGCTTGACATCATACAGTATCAATACTGGAGAACTTGACATCATACAATATCAGTGCTGGACAACTTGACATCGTTCAGTATCAGAATTGGAGAGATTGACATCATACAGTATCAGTACTGGAGAACTTGACATCATACAGTATCAGTACTGGAGAGTTTGACATCATACAGTATCAGTACTGGAGAGCTTGACATCATACAGTATCAGTACTGGAGAGTTTGACATCATACAGTATCAGTACTGGAGAGTTTTGACATCATACAGTATCAGTACTGGAGAGATTGACATCATACAGTACCAGTGCTGGAGAGATTAACATCATACAGTATCAGTACTGGAGAGTTTGACATCATACAGTATCAGTACTGGAGAGATTGACATCATACAGTATCAGTGCTGGAGAGTTTGACATCATACAGTATCAGAATTGGAGAGTTTGACATCATACAGTATCAGTGCTGGAGAGTTTGACATCATACAGTATCAGTACTGGGAGATTGACATCATACAGTATCAGTACTGGAGAGCTTGACATCATACAGTATCATTACTGAGGACTTGACAACATATAGTATCAGTTGGAGAGCTTGACATCATACAGTATCATACTGGAGAGATTGACATCATACAGTATCAGTACTGGAGAACTTGACATCATACAGTATCAGTACTGGAGAGCTTGACATCATACAGTATCAGTACTGGAGAGCTTTGACATCATACAGTATCAGTACTGGAGAGCTTGACATCATACAGTATCAGTACTGGAGAGCTTGACATCATACAGTATCAGTACTGGAGAGATTGACATCATACAGTATCAGTCTGGAGAATTGACATCATACAGTATCTGGAGTACATCACATCGGAGAGATTTACATCATACAGTACAGTACTGGAGATTTGACATCATACAGTATCAGTACTGGAGAGTTGACATCATACAGTATCAGTACTGGAGAGTTTGACATCATACAGTATCAGTACTGGAGAGATTGACATCATACAGTATCAGTACTGGAGAGCTTGACATCATACAGTATCAGTACTGGAGAGTGACATCATACAGTATCAGTACTGGAGAGCTTGACATCATACAGTATCAGTACGGAGTTTGACATCATACAGTATCAGTACTGGAAACTTGACATCATACAGTATCGGTATTGGACAACTTGACATCATACAGTATCAGTAATGGAGAGTTTGACATCATACAGTATCAGTTCTGGACAACTTGACATCAAACAGTATCAGTACTGGAGAGTTTGACATCATTCAGTATCAGCACTGGAGAGCTTGACATCATACAGTATCAGTACTGGAGAGCTTGACATCATACAGTATCAATACTGGAGAACTTGATATCATACAGTATCAGTGCTGGACAACTTGACATCATACAGTATCAGAATTGGAGAGATTGACTTCATACAGTATCAGAATTGGAGAGATTGACATCATACAGTATCATTACTGGAGAGCTTGACATCATACAGTATCAGTACTGGAGAGCTTGACATCATACAGTATCAGTACTGGAGAACTTGACATCATACAGTATCAATACTGGAGAACTTGACATCATACAGTATCAGTACTGGACAACTTGACATCATACAGTATCAGTATTGGACAACTTGACATCATACCAGTGGCGTAGCGCCCGTGCATGCTTGCATGCTCAAGCATGCAATAAATAATCTGACTTACATTTTTGTACAGTCAGAACACATTTGAATGCACGTAACGCTGCTGAATATAAATTACGTATAAATACATATGATATGTCCAACTGTATGCCTAACATAACTTTGTGCACATTTGACAGACTTGAAGATTGGCCATTCTGGAAAATTATTAGAATAGTCTATATATTTCCGGTTACCACGTGCATTTAGTTGTTAAATTTGATTGTTTGAATCTTGTCGAAGACAATATTAGACTTCTTCACCAAATTCCCTCAAGCAAATGTGGATTTTGAATCGGGAAACACTTACGAATACCAAAATAAACAACATCGCATGAAAAGTGAGAAATATTCTAAAAACATATAACTATATTTAAATGATAGCAAATCAACTGAAATAGCAATTGCAATATGTTCTTGGCCAAAGTGAATTTTTCAACTTTAGTTCACTTCCCGCCCCGTTAAAACGCGTGTTAATCCATGATTTTCGGTGTCTACTCACGAAATAGTTGACTTTTATTTTTGTAGAACATGAACAGATTGTTGATTAAGAAAAAAAATTGTTATTGTAATTGTTAGAAATAGCACAGAATATGTAGAAAAATAGGTCATAAATACTATGTTTAATTTTTTTATTGAGGTGGTCGAGGACTGGTCCCTTCTTACGCAATTACGTAAACTTAATATCAATTTTGTTTAAAATATTCGCCATAAGTTTTTCATCAGTTGAAATAACACAAAATTCTCCCATTGCTTACTATTTTAATTTTTACAGACAAAAATCCGTTGTTTTTTTGTTCGAGCACTTGTCAGGGGAGTCTAGTATAGTACTATTATATGTATATAAAAAAAATCACCACAGTTCTGATTTTGTGTATAGTTTTGAATGGTTATCAACTAAATATCGTTACCTCCATTTAACCATTGGTATATACGTTAATAGTTACCAAAGAAGTAAAATGGTTACTACGTTGTAACAATTTCCCGTCAGCTTCTGGGGGGCTTCGCCCCCATACCCCCTACCGGGGCTTCGCCCCTGGACCCTGAGCAGGGGGCTATCGCCCCCTGCACCCCCAGGCATGCAGACCTATCCAGACCTAGCTACGCCACTGCATACAATATCAGTACTGGAGAGTTTGACATCATACAGTATCAGTACTGGAGAGTTTGACATCATACAGTATCAGTACTGGAGAACTTGACATCATACAGTATCAGTACTGGAGAGTTTGACATTATACAGTATCAGTACTGGAGAGTTTGACATTATGGTATACAATATATATCAGTACTGGAGAACTTGACATCATACAGTATCAGTACTGGAGAGTTTGACATCATACAGTATCAGTAATGGAGAGTTTGACATTACGGTATACAATATATATCAGTACTGGAGAACTTGACATCATACAGTATCAGTACTGGAGAGTTTGACCACATACAGTATCAGTACTGGACAATTTTATACCATATATACATACATAAGTACTAGTGAGTTTGTCAATACACTAGCTAGCTATAGATGCATCGCACATTCAACAGGATATACAGTATAAATACTAGCTGACCAGCAGAAGTTGTTTGTGATATGTATATATGCTGCATTAGAGAGTATGACACATGTAATTTGATGTGTAACTTGGCAACATCTGCATAACAGCTTAATTATAATCAATACTTGTCTCTGTATAATGCTGTGAGTATAATTTACACCCTGCATGTAGGTGGCTGCTGTTTTAATTTCATTTATATATACGATGCATATGCCACTTTACTATCATTAAATTTATATATTAAACTTCTAATAGCTTTATTGAAACAAATAAAAATTTGGAAAAAGGAAAAAAAAAGGAAAAAAAAAAAGAAAAGAAATTTTATCGTTGCTGCCAGTCCTGCCACCAGCCAAGGTCCTGATACGACAGCCCCTGACAAGAAGACACCAACATACCACCTAATTACTTATAGCTTGATGTATATATTACATGATAATTCATTCAAATTAAATCACCTGAAGACAAATCCTTTTGATGGATTCATTATGTAATTAAATTACGCTGATGTTTTATTACAAGTTTATGTCGGAAGATTACATCACTGGTAATATACGATGTACATAGTCGGACTGGAATTGCAAATTCAGAGTTTTTCCCCAATGCATCGAAAATTTTAGAAATAGAACTGGATTTTATAATTACTGTAGTGTATTTTAAAGTTACCAGGTAGTATAAGATTCCCGATATTTTACTCCCTGTTTGGTGATAAATTGATAACCTTTGGTCTACACAGATATAGCCCGTGTCTCAGCATGTGATACAATATAATTTCCTCAGGCACAAATGATATCAGATTGATCTAATGAATATTGTATGATACCCTCAAAACCCTTCAGCAGGAAGAAAACTGGATGTAAATTATGGTTTTATTGCTTTCATATGACAATGTAATCAAGAATTGATGAAAACACAAGAGTATATAATGCTACACTGAAATAGAACCTACATAAAATTTATCTTTCTCTATTTTATTCAGTTTTTTTTTCAACATATCTGATCCTTGTAGACTGTGATAACAGCTTTCCATGTTCAAATATGCATTTTATTGTCAAAGACTGCATTTTGGGAGGCTGTGGTAAATAGGTATTAACTTTTATAGTCTCCTTGTGATAGCCAAATTCACAGTGCTATCTCACTGAAGCATATATATCAGTAATCCAAAAGGACACCCTACAATGTTATATATTAGTGACAAAGTTTGACTGTGTTCAAATTCCTGAAAATGGTGGTAAATGTTATTGCATGGCTTTCAAGAAATAAGGAATTCATTACCCCCCAGCGAAGCCAGGGTGTTGTGAGTCACGAGTGACTAGAAATCATGCAATAATTTGCATGTAATAACTGCATGCTTCTTAACTTTGAACAAAAAGACAGGTTGATTGAAAAATACTCACTAATCCATCCCAATACCCTACTCGCCCATTGTTCTCTGTTTGGTTTATCTGTAGCTACATGTGTTATGCTTGTGAGTACTTTTCGGCATTCAGGGGTTCTTCGCCTAATGTATACACATCAGTTTGTCATAACCCATCGTAAGGAGCACAGGGATTTTGTCTTTTTTTTTAAACTTGGTTAGTTGGTCCATTTCTACTTTGAGATACCTCAACATGACAAGAAGGTGAGTTAATGATTATCTCCCCTAGCTCTCTTACAGCATTTGGTCATGTAGTAAGACTGGCCGTGAAAGGGGATTATATGTGGACTCACCTGTGATAGCAATAGATTTATTGACCACACTTTTCCTTTGTAAAAGAGGTTGGAAGTATGCAGTAAGTGTGAATGTCCATATTTTGATGAGGCTGCAGTATCTTCATGTTGTGTCTTCTTGTGATAGTAGAACTCTTGCCCTGTTATATTACTACCATATCTCATTGAAGTATGCTGCCAAAGACATCAAACAACACACCCCATGGTCACATTGTACTAACAATGGGCAAATTGAACCAGTTTTCCCACTCCCCTCGGACTGAGAGCTAAGCAGAAACTATCACTCCTACAGATCATAGCTTGTCTTGGCCAGGGGACAGAACCCAAAGCCTTCCTCGCAGGGACAAAGGCTCAACAGAAAGCCAAAAGCTAGACAAGTGGTATATTGTCAGACACCTTAACCATTGTAACCATAAAGTTCTTGCAACCCATTACTAGTATGATTTACCTTTTCATCACACATTTAGGAGATGTAGTATGAGGGTCAAATAAGAACAAGGTCATATTGTACATCTTTGTCAAATGTTCAACATGCATTTCTCATAACACTTAGTAGATTGAATTCATTGATTTCCAATACAAATCAGTGTGTACAGTACTCAAAGTATATATATATAAATCGTTTGTGCATCAGACAGAATGTTGCCATCCTGGTCATGCAAAATGATTCCGGGGATATTGGATCCCGAGGCACACATGTATCTTGTATTGGCAGCAGAAACTTGATATAGATTTTGTACTCTACAGAGCCGTAGATAAAAGACCGACCGTATTCTTGGGAATGAAAGTGAATCTCTTCTTTTCATTTTATGGACAACTGATACAGTCCTATGTACTCTGATCATAAAACTTGCACAAAAGAAAACCAAAGACACTTTACAGCTGAATCAAAAGAACCAGCTTTCCATTTAATCTGTCGATATTAATTACCAGAGACATTTGACAGAATCTGCGTTTTGGCCTGGAATCTATGCAAGCAAGCTAGATAATCAGTATTTTTTCAGGGGTTTGAGTTGTATTGATTCTAGTTGGTTGGTGGTGACAACGAACCTACTAATTGAATAGTAATTAAGTCAGCATATCGGATGTTAAACAGTGAAACACTCTAACATACAAACCATACAGTAACAATTGAAATTTACAATCTTACATCAGCAAATTATAATTTTTTGTACATCCATTATTTCCAATCAAAAGTTATCAAAATGTTTTTATCCATTTCTCTTATTTTTTTTTTAATTGATTGTGATCTTCGTCTATTTTTTCCTTAATTTTGTAAGGTATTTTCTGCTGACTTGGTAGTTAATTATCACAGCATTCTACTGATCCAATAATTACAATATTTGGTCTCTTTGCCTTTTGATTTTTAAGAATTTGTTGTGACTTAAATGTTTATTGAGTATATTTGTGACTTTACTATATATTGCATCAACTGGATGTCCATTTCAACATACATTATCCCATGGTTAGTATAATGTGTAACATGATCTACTATATTTGGAGTCCCTGGCAGTGTATGCTTCAGCAAGATGGCAAAATTGAATGGGGAAGAGTTTCACTATAACTAATTAAGAGACACAAACGAACCTACTACAGACCACAAACATACCACAGTCTCCCAAAACACATGTTACCACACATTACATCTGGAGATACCATACTTAAATGACAATTAAACAGCTGTATATATATATATATATAGTTGTGAGCAACACCAAACAACACCTTCACTCTGGTGTATGTCTGTATCAAAATATGATCTGGGTTATTGAGAAGAAGTTTTTAGTAGGAAAATCTGAAGCTAGCTGGATGGCAGGACAGGAGAGCTAAAACCTGTCATCCCTTCCATGTAAGCTACTTTGAAACTTGAAACCAAAGCAGCTGTCCTCAATGCTGTCAGTGTACACATTGTAATCACTTATCAAGACATTGATATTTCATAATACAGCTCCATTGTTACTAGTAACTCCTGGTAGTATAATGTAGTATTACCTGCACATGTAATGATTATCAATATAATCAAAGTGCCAAGACCACTCATAGATGCTGTGAATGAAGGACTCGAACAAAGGAATAAAGCAATCTAAAAAGTAACCACATAAAGTGTTCAAATGAAAATTTTAATTACTTGTATACAGGCATTAAAAATAGATATAATATCTTGTACCTTTTTAAAAACATACTAAGTGATATTTAAATAAGTATATTCAGAGATTTATATAGTATATTATAGTAATTATATTTAAATCTCTGGTATATTTAGTGTGATAATGTTGTAACCCTTCTTGTATGACTATACATGTATATTTAGAGCATAGATGTACGGGGGTTCCATATAAAAAAATCTTTGATCGGCTTTTCCTGTGACCGTCGATGTAAGTGATAGCACATCAGTTAAAGTAAAGTTGTAAGCCACGACTATTGTGACGTCACACGGTTTAGGGCTAGAAAATATATTATATAGGGTTAACCGAATTTCACCTCGATATCGTTTTGGTGGTTTTTAGAAGCACTGACACGGTTGCTTCGATAGCAGGTTTGACTTATAAATCATGCACGGCACGGAGAGGATAAAATATAACGGTCAAATTAAAGCCATTTCATTACGTATATCACTCGGATTTTCTTTTAATGTATAACTTTTGCAATAATAAAAGGGTAACATTATATTCATTACATATATCACGGCAGTTTCTTGTAAACGGTCACAAGAATTGCTAGCCATTAACATCATAAGGAAATCTTCTTTTTGATGTATCAGACTTTAGCAAAGTCACTGAACAGAAATTATCATTTTTGACTGCAAAATCCTTTAAAACACTCCATCCATGGTGTATATGTATGTACAAATTCAATGTCTGTGGTTTTAAATATTGGGGTTTTATTTTTTCATACCATCAAGTGTTACGTGAAATGAACAAAACAACTTTTAATTTTCATCGCGGAGTGGTTTCATTGTTCTGATGTGCACAGGCTCGCCGAGCGTACCTAAGAATGCTGTTTCACAGCATCAAAAAAGGTTATATAATGTGTATAGTCTCATATAGATTGATTTACTCTTTTTGTTCAGCTACTCTATATTTTGATTTGAGAACTATGTGCATGATCAATATACTGACAATATTTACATTAATATTCATAGAATGTGGCAGGTAAGGGATGTGTTTCATGTGTTACTGATACAATATAGAAGACTTTATACCAGAAGCTACCGGTAGCTGTAATTAGTTTCTCCTCTCTACATGGAGTGACATCTGTCTGATTGCTCTCCTAAATTTCACAAACAAATAATTTCTCCCCACCTCAGAATGATGTATATTTAGGTGTGAACTGTCGGTCACCTTGTGAAAATATGTCATACCTGCACAACCATTAACCGATTAACATTCCTGCACTGTACTATTTCAAAACAAAGCAATGGATAAAATAATATATCCAGCCAAAGTGTCAGTCAATCAAAAAATACTCAACTTTTTATTACATCTATAGACTATGGCAATTATGTCCAATATTGGCAAGTCATTTTGTCTATAGACTATGGCAATTATGTCCAATATTGGCAAGTCTTTTTGTCTATAGACTATGGCAATTATGTCCAATATTGGCAAGTCTTTTTGTCTATAGACTATGGCAATTATGTCCAATATTGGCAAGTCTTTTTGTCTATAGACTATGGCAATTATGTCCAATATTGGCAAGTCTTTTTGTCTATGGACTATGGCAATTATGTCCAATATTGGCAAGTCTTTTTGTCTATGGACTATGGCAATTATGTCCAATATTGGCAAGTCATTTTGTTTCTTTTTCAAAATAAAAACCAATCCATTCTAAAGACTTCTGACCTTAAAGTCATGATAATCATAATTAGAATAATTCTAAATTTACTAGATCCCAGCATACAACTATAACCCAAAATCACTAAAAAGGGTTTCTTGGTTAAAGGTGTGAGTAGTGTAGACTAGTTCAATATTTGCCCTCTTTATACATTTGTCAAGGTCATTTAATGAAATTCAATAGCTTTAGCCTTTCATCCTGCCATTTGTCTGGAGTGAAATTGCATAATATAGAGAGGAATTGTACAATAGTCAATAGATTTCCATTTGAAAATCCTTATATCATACTTCTTGTTATAATGTACCATATGTGACTTTTACCAAAATTGGTTATCTCGATCTGTCTGTGACCTTGAAAGTAGATATTTGCCCTATATCCTTTTCATTTCCTGTTATTAATGACATTAAAAGCTAGAAGCATTATATTACATCACAGCATGATATGCCCTGGTTATCAAAATTAAAAAAAAATCTTAATTAGGGTTTAACACACATAAATAATACATGTGATTATACAGAAAAAAGAACATTTGTACATAAATTTGAATACTCCTGAACTAAATACTTACTATAAATATATTTATTTATGAATATCGTATGCTAATCTTCTTGATGTAATTTTAATCTTATATCATTAATCCATGAATCTGAGTAAAGCTACACTATGTGTGTAAGGGTGTGTGTATGTGTGGGAGAGAGACATGTATATATTCATTTACAATAATCCTATAATATTGTCCATCTATGTATGTAAATATGTATTCAATGTGACCTCCGGGACGGGAGAAGACTTATATAGGCTTGCCTGTTGTCTGATCCCTTTGTTATTAATATGTTGAAATCCGAAAAAAAAAAAATTGACAAAAATTAACTCAAGCACCTAGCTGAGACAGCCAAAATGTTTGTCAGCATATAAAATTTCAGCAATTACAAAAATCTTACTTCAGATGTTTTGCAAAGATTTTGACATGTATATGCAGTTTAAGATACATGTTAATGCATGTATATTATATATGAAACCAATATGAAGTCCTAGATTAACATATGGATGGGATATATAGCTGTTGTCATTATTTATACCTTAAATATAATATACCAAATAATGTGAAAGGGGTTTATAAAAATGTGTAGGATTAAATGCATTTTAGCTCAAACACAAAAATGTGTCAAGTTCTTATCATAGAGAGGAAAATAGCCTTTCACCATTAATAATGATTGTTTTATATATATATATATATAAATAACCACTGTCCACACAGAACAATTAATGCATTATTTAATACAGTAAATCAAGGATTTATAAGTGAGAAGGATTCGTGTCTGTCTCTTTACATTACTAAACACCACGCAAACGCCTATGAACCGGGAATAAAAACCGTTTTTCTCAACAAATACTTGTCTTATCAAGTCAAACGAAACACCATTGTAAAGTTTATTAAATTTCACAACGTTTATAACTTGCTTTAAAGACGGAATATTTAGGGGATATGTCTTAAATTTTTGTTAAAAAAATCGACAGCTCATGAAATGACAGCACCGCTTCAGAAAGTAAGACGGTAACCCTCGCACCCGCAAGCTACATCAAAGGCTGCGCCGGCGGATATCAAAGGAAAATCAGTCGTTGTCCAACGTCATGGTCAGTGCACAAACACAAAATCTCCTGCCTTGGACTTCCCCAAAACCCAGTGAGACTTATCCTTCTCATATACGTCCTTGAGTAAATGTATACATATACATACTGCAGTTTGAATATTTGTAAATTAACAGTACACAGAACAATATATTTACATTATTATGAGCTGAATTAACAGACATCTTTGTCATTAAGAACATGCAATCGCATACAATTCATGCACCACTTAATTAACAAGTACCGGTATATAAAAAAACATGTGTTGATATACATGTATATATATATATACATCTCTTAATTGAATCGTCTTTTCAAATAAATTTATACAGGTAAAATACCAGAATTTAGATATAGCACTCTTAATTCAAGCTATGTAATTTTGTGCACAAGGCTTTACCAAAATATTGAGTGACTTCAAATATTTAAGACTTGAATAAAGGACATAGGAGCTAGAAAAGATTGACATCTGCAGTCTCATTACCACAATTGACTCATATTCTATGCCCGCTTTTTTTAAATTGTTTTATATATAGGTCTATATATAGCTACATGTATACTGTAGAATACATGTTGTCATTTTGTACAAGAAAAAAGTTGCAATGTTCATAAATAACACAGACATCAAACGTTTGACAGATGAAAAGACCACTTACAGGTGTCCGTTTTTTCAGTGTGAAGTTTTTCCACAACAGCAGCCGAAACTGGTGAAAAAATCCCATATTGTCTCTGTCATTGGTAAGGTACGGTACCTGTTGAATAAAGGAGAAAAACGACACAGTATTTAGACACATTTATTTACAGTATTCACCATATTGAATACGCGATGTTTATTGTGCTTATCTATACACACGTATAACGTCGACTCAGTCGTGTCCTTTGTACAAAATATCGATAAGGCCATTTCAGATAAAACTGTCAGTGACATTGCGATACATGCGCTAATTTTAAGTTAAACGGGATGTCTCCATACATTATTTTATCCGTTTTTGTCGAGTGTCGATATAGCCTATGTATTATTATTTACTTACAATTTATGCTCGCCTCATCCTCCGTGCACCATGATGAATATTTTACCACGTGATTAGCTATAGGGGTATTGATTGGTAGTGACGTCACTATTCGGCTAAATATAGACCACAGACAACGTGAGTTTGTTTACATCAGTCAGCTGATAGTCAGAACGACTCCTTTGTTCGTGTGTGTGTTCTTTGTTCGTTCAGTATAGTACACAGTTAAGCTACAGACAAATACCCACTGGTCTAGCACATTCAAGTTAAATCTACTTGTAAATAACGGTAACATATATAAATTCACACGACAAGTTAAATCTACTTGTAAATAACGGTAACATATATAAATTCACACGACACTAAGAAGAAACCATGCAATGAATGGAAGACTTATAATCAGATTCTGGTGACAGCTTGCATTAGCTATTTATGTACATGCACCGGACACGATATCAAGACTCAGAAAAGTGATATGCAGTACACATATATACATTGCACATTTGTAAAATATATGCATTATAATGATTTAACTGGATATTTTAACTTCGGATGGCTCAAATCGCAGCATGGGAAGTCTTGAATACAGCTAGTATAATGCTAATATATCATTTAAAAAAAGGGTATAAAAATAATTTCATTCTGACGGCTTATAAATAATCTAACGCACATTTTGTCCATTTCATTTGCCAACTTATTCAAATTTCTAAATATAATGTGGCTATTCAGTTATAATTGCAGATAACAATCGATACATCGTGATTATCATCATTATGTGTTCATTTAAAATGTGAGATTTAACTTATTAAGAAATATATCAGAATAAATAATAAGGTAATTATCATCCACTTACCTCCATGATTGTATTTTTAAATGTTAATCCACTATCAATCCAAGATAGTAATGTTAATCTCCATTGTGAATTATTACTTTTTCTAGTTTGTGCGATTCAAATGCAGGACTTTTGAAAATTGATTTCATCGACTTTTGTATTACACAACGATAATATAAGCACTTTCACATTTTTAGTTTAACATATTGCTGTATATGAAGTCCTTTGTTTGAACTCCGCTCATTTAAACTTTAAGTTTACATCACTTTGATAGTTTACCGTGTGTGCATGTCCAGTGTGGTGAGCTGATAGTCTTGTCCAGGAATCAATAACCATGGTTACCTCATAATTATATCTGTCAACACTGGTGATAATATTATGTAATCACGGATATAAACAACTGCGAACTAAATCGCCACGTTTCCGCATCTGTCCCGTCAGTGTGGGATGTCAGCCTCAGCAGCTATTGGTTGCTTTCAGTCCGTTATATTAGTTTTTTAGTCGGAGATGTGTATACTGCGTTCACTGCCTTGGTCGACAGCCACGCGCATGAGTCTGAAGTAAGGCATACACACTGGCATATATATCTCATCCGTGAACTTTTAGTCTGATCGCTAAACCATTCGTACAAAGTTCGCTACATAACACACAATTATGTAGTTCACATTGTATGAGTCGAGTACTTAAAACGGAAAACAATATTGTGAAGGTTATATGAATTGTTGTGAGAACATAACGGATAAACCAGGCACTTATACATATATTTGTATACATGTATACTGATTTTCTTGATAAATCGCATGCCAGTACTTTATAAAATCTATCTGAACTATGTCCGCGCGTTCACCAGTATAATATAGCCAGATTTTTAACCTCTGTGATGATATTATTTAGCGACCTTTAAACACATATTACAGAACTTTAGATAATTATTGGGTGTCTGGCACTCTGCCAAATTATTTACATTTTCACGACTTTTAAAGGATTTCAAAAGGTAACGAAATAAATTAACGTATCCCTTTAAGTAAATAAATTAATGTATCCCTTTAAGTCATTGTCCGTATTTTAATGCGCTCTTTTACCGCAATTACACCGTAAGTGCCACGTAAATGTCCCTGATGGACCCGGACAAATGTCACCCGGCCGTTACCCGTTTGTTACCCGTAGTCTGTATATAGGCCGCACAGAAACAGAGAAAAGCGAACAGACGTGTCATTTTCAGTAGTAATTATTATTCATTAAGCCATGACGGAAACTGAAAAATCTCTTATCTACATGTATAACAAGTTTATTCGTAATTGACAGGAAATTATTAACATCATATATGCAAATGTCTAGCTAGGGCTGTTGTATACTTTTATTGCTATTCTTAGTCTCCATCTCGAACTGATATACCCTTTCTTAACATGAAACAAACATTTAAGCCATTTTCATTGTCTCGCGGTTCAAAGACAATACCCACTAGATTGGGCTGTAAAAACGAAGCAAAACATTTCATTCAGATAATATTGTTCATTTTCTCGTAAAATGATGTTAACTCCCAAAGTAATCCATTGTCTGTCAATCTTTACTCTTCCGTTTAATAATCACCAATACTTGTCAAAAACAAATTAAAATAGCAGACAAAGGATGGTGTCTGAATCTCGTTGGGTAATGTCTATGTGTTCATTTTGATAATACAAATTGCGTAATAAGAGTCAAGGTTTTCTTTTCAGCAAACACAGCTGATGTAAAAACATAACGATGGATCGCCCTGCTTTGTGACGGAAATGAAATATTGCGGTACAAATTTTTCTTGTTTTGTTTTAATAAAACTGAATATCAATAACTGAATGAACCTTATCAAAGCGAATACGGCCATGCAAGTTGTTCACAAGTGACTTTTCATAATAGCTGAGGGAGCGATAGCAAAAACTACTTCTTACAGGTTTCTACGCATTCCGTTTTCCTGCTTGTTTCTAACTTATACCATTTATCTGATACATATACGTAAAAAATCCAATTGCCAATATATGTTTAAAAAAGATGTGATACATATTAAACTTTTTAAGACCTTTGCCACATTTGCATAAAGTATGCATTATGATAAGATATAATATATATAAACCGATGGTTGATATTGGTAGTACAGGTGTACGAGTGTGTAATCAGCCAAATAGACCTATACTGCTACCAAAGGTTACAGGGCGTACTAGGTAGGAACCGACACGACTCGGGAACACCATCTGTTCCCGTAGATTACCAAATCAATTATTGATAACAAGACAGAAAATGTGTGGTCTACTACTATATTGCCGTTTGACGTATAAATTATCAATGCTGGTTTTAAATTTGGACTATCATCATTTTTTGTCTCTAATGGAAGGTTCATTGTTCATTACAAATATTTTCCATGACTATAGGATTTTTCAGAAGTGGAGCTTAAAAGGCATTTTTGACGTTGACAGAAATGTTTCGACATTCGCTCAATGAGATTGACTATGTGTGCAAAATCGTGGTAATTAAAAAGAACTTGAACTTGGATATCTCCTGCCATCCGATTTCGCGTCTTTACATCACAACGTCGTCGTTTAGACATTGTTTTAAATGTTCCTTCGACATCTCAAAGGAGTTGCCATGTAACTTATAGGACAGGTCGATATAGAATAGATATACATCCTAAATACGTACTAATCTACACATAAACATTGACAATTTAAAACCAGATCCCATGAGATAAGCAGATTTTGAAAGTGACAATAGAAGAGATTGCGTCTTTAATACAGCCTAAAAATTGTGAACGCAATGGTGGCATATGGTTACGAGCCAATTTCGCTTCAGAGAACCGACCAGAAGCATGAGAAATTTTTCATTTATGAGTAATGCTGCTGTCTTCTGGCCCTGCAGGTAGAGCGTTAGAATTGTACAAGCTTCCCCTATTGCATGATCGTAAAAGGCGACTAAATTTAGGATATTATCTTTTCTCCATTCGGCAAACCTCGGCCGATTCCGGTACCCTAGGCCGATTCCGGTACCCTAGGGTACCGGAATCGGCCGAGGTTTGCCGAATGATCTTTTCTCTTCTTCTTAACTTACTTTATCTTTTCTTATGCCTCCCTTGGCACCGCCTCACTTTTGGCCTAGAGTTGAGCGTTCACTCCTGTGAGGAAGGCTCTGGGTTCTGTCCCCCGAGACACATCAAAGTCTATAAAAATGGTAGTTTCTGCTCCTGCTTAGCGCTCAGCATGCAGGGATTGGGACGACTGGTTCGCCCGTTGTCATTATAATGTGACCGGGTGGTGTGTGTTGCTTGGTGTTTTCGGCGGCATGCTTCAGTGATATAGCACAATAAAAAGTTCCACTATACAAGAAGACACAACATGATTATACCGTAGTCTGCCAAAACACGCAACTCGCACAACATACACGCAACACACACATGGGAGGCCGTCTTTACATGAACATAGCTGTAAATAGGACCAACAAAAAAATCATTCCGTCTGTACATACTGTTTAGTTTTAAATCCATTTAAATGTTAACACCACTCGACTTTCAGATTAATGCACATGATATATAATACAATCATATGAAACGATTAGCTGCAATCACGTAGTTCTGGACGACTCGGACGGGGATGTTGGGAATACAGAAATTTTCTCCCTATATATATGTAATACTGTGTCGACACAGTATTACATATCATATATATATAGAGAGAGAGAAGAGTGTTATTAGAGCCAAACGGCTGTGTGCGAAGTAAAGGCAACAGGAAGTATGGAACTACTCTCTGAAAACAATATATTTCTTCAATAAAAACCGTCCGTTTTCCAGATGCTTTTCTTTCTTTTCATTTTAATTTCGAATGAAGGTTAGGATACTAAAAATATAATGGACATGTAGTCTATTACACCTAAAGTGTACGAACTGAATGTGCTCGTAATTGTATTTAAAGGATTTATATCGAAATCGTGAATGTATTGAACAATTGTATAAATAATGTATTATTTTGGTATTTTGTCCCAGTAACTCACAACACGATTCTAAGAGCGTTGTTTCCCTTCTTTCACTCTGTCAGAGTTCCGTCAGTATACTATACTCACTGACGGAGTGAAACACGGGGAAGTTGCGCTCGTAGATCAGGATGTACGATTTTTTTTTCAGTAATTTGAGGACGCAGACCTTCAAATATTTTGGATGAATTTTTATCTATTTCCACCAAGAGAATTACTTTCATCATTTAGTCTGTTGAGCAAGAAGCATTTCAAAGAAAATAGAAACGCAAAGAAGAAAATATCTATATAAGAAAACAAAAAGCAGACACAAGAAAACAGCAATACATTACCTGTAATAATGCAATAAGTCATAGAAAACGGACAAACGTGCATAAATAAAACAAAGAAACGTTACAAGAAAGACAGGTCTATTTCGTATATTATCATTACAGATGTGTAAGTTGCTATTTCATATGGACAGGTGAGTGTTACGTCATGTGTCAATCACGTCATTTCACATATTAAGATTAGGGTAACCTCATTTCACATATTTTACCTCAAAAACAGATAACAGAATAACCAAGGGCTGGAGATTCTTAAAAAGATTAGGGTAACCTATTTATAGTATGTATGTCATCACCTGTAAATATTTCATGCTGACTGGAGAAGGCTTCTTAGGTTGAAATAACTTGTGCCTAATCCATTTGTACTTTTATGACAATAAAATATGTTTTAAAGTCAAAAGTCGTGATAGAAATTTTTAAATTGAAATATAAAGAAAGAAATGGCTCAACGGTATGTGATTCCAATTTAATAACGATATCTACCATGGACAAATTGATGAAATTTATCAAAATATATCTTACCCGTGACACATGAGCCATGGCTTGTTGATGTTGCTGTCTACAAAAATATGTTTGGAATTTCCTCCTCCTCCTCGCCTCTAGATCTACATAGATACAATATACATAAATCTACAATGTTATATATATCGAGCATTATCGTTGACTGTTACTTGTAGGTTTCAATGATGTTAGTACCAATGCCGTTCGATATTGAATACGATGGTCATTAACTACGAGACAAAAGGTGTGACAACTTTGGGTGACGTTTGTGATTCTCACCTTCGCTTAATGTTCTGATACAAGTGGTAATTTTCATATCTATTAACAAGACAGTCGTAGAAATTGTAACGAGAGAGAGAGAGAGAGAGAGCAGGGACTCTATGTCATCTTGATATCACTAATACTTTACCACCACAGGTATATCTTACGATCAATAATGGTATATGCATATATTTGCAATTCTGCAACATTGAAACTTCGCAACTTTCGATCTATTCCGTTGACTGAGGTACAATGTGCTCGATACGGTTTCGGTGACGCAAGCTTATAAAAATCAAATTGATGTCAAATAGTTATATCTATTTTTAATACATCACAGAGCATGAATATTGTCGTTCTCCAATTCTGATGGTGTGGCTTAATTAAATGTTTCAGAAAAGGAAGAAATCGACTGAATGGATGGTGCTATAGATGAAAAGAGTGACATCGATACCATGATACTCGATAAAGAAGTGAATGGCTTCGATAGGTTGAGAAATGTTTAATCGTCAAAACTTAACCTTGCTCTATTTAGAATAATACGTAATTCAAATCTTCTTGACAAGCAATCGGTCATGTTACTTCTACCATTTGTGATATTACTAAATCTACGTCTATAGCATGGCGAGCATTGAGTTAAATGTGAAACCAATATGCAATTGAGAGTCATATTGCGTCAACCTCAGCCGCAACCTCGTCGGCGTTGGCAATGCCATGCGAAGGTGAAAAAAGGCAACATTCGGAGGAAAATATTTAAACATGAGTATTCTTATGGAAAAGAAACTACGCTATAACTTACCTCGTCGTATATACCGTCATCTTTAATCGTGAAGCCTGTGGTTTAAGCGGACTACAAAGTTTAGACAGGGTTACGTAAGGAATCAGGAGTATCCATATAAGCTTCATACCAAATTAGCTGTATTTCGCGGTCTAGATGAACTACAATCCCTGTACGACTATAACACAGAGCTCGGTGTTTAAACATTATAATGTATAACCATACAACCTGTTAGAAAATTTGTCTTTATTTACATTTATTCCACATATGGTATTATCGATATTATTGGACGACAGTTTCCACAACTTAGCAACGTACCCTTTTGTAAACACGCGCTCCGGAATCAAATATAACGAGCTATAATCTAAAATTGACCGATAGCAGCAATAAAACAGTGGAAAACAGCCATACAATCGTTATGGCGAAGTCATTATTATGACAATGCTATCACATATCAATATTATTGTACAATCACATATCAATGACAACAAACCCCTACCGCGATTTAACCAATATTTTCAAAATATCAGTACAAGTAATTTTCGCCCCGTTATTCGTCATATATGCTAGCTGTATCAAACTTGTAATATTAGGTATAACACAATCACGTAATTTACAAATCCCGTTAACATGCCGTGCTACCCCAACTGACAACAAACCCCCTACCGCTCTACCGCTATCGTATCGATGTAGCCAGTTATTTATCGACTCGAGTACTGTCGCCAATCAACAGGTAAATCGCGGGCGCTCTGGCTACATTATAATATAGCTGTACCAAACCAAGACGTATATAAGTGTCTCACTTATAAATCCTGACCAAACACAATCGTAATTGCTACAAATACCGTATAAACTTGTGTAACTTACACACCAGTGGACTTTGAACATGTATTTTTTCTTAGGGCTTAGGGCTTCAGTATCAGTATATGCTTTTCAAATTATTGGGGAAAAACGATGTCCGGGGAACCACAATGTTCAATGTTATTTTAATCAAAAAAGGGTAAATAAAATATTTTAACAATAAATATTTAGGTAATTTCTCCGTTGCACGAGAAAAAAAACACGGTCGCCAAAGATCACAATAAAAATACAATTGACAACTATTAATACACAAAAAGTGTTGAATTTGACCAATTAAAATTTGTAGATTTAGAAGCCGAGAATAACACAAAATTGTGTAATTATAGGATTTGGCGACAGTACCGTGCGAGTCTGGGGTCGGCATAAATAACAGCTATAATTCAAAAATCTAAATGCTATCTACAGTATTCAAATTATTTAAAAGTACACTCATTCAAAAAGTGATATACATCGATACAATTTTTCGAGTCAATACACATACATGTATATATTCTCATATTACACGCCATTCATTTGTAATCTAATTCTATAGCACGGCTGTTAATGGTTGCGACAAGTTGATAAATATAGAGAACTTAACATCGAATATTAAATACACAGAACTTTAACGTCAATTCTAGTCATTGTAGGTAAAGAGACAAGTTTGACTTCACATTTGTGACAGTTAAATCTTTTCAATATGTTGGATTTTGTGTAATTAAAGATGTTCCACAAGAGAGAGCATAAATGATATTAATCATTTGAATTAGAATTGGTGTTTAATCGTGTATATATATGCCTAATTAACACAAAAAAAAATAATATAAAATAATTTATTTCGCCTTTGGTGCATGCGCAATCAGTACTTCATTCCATATAGGATATAGTGTCACGGAATTTTTTCAAGATGCAATTAATTATTTTTCATATTTTTAACTTGAAGTAAAATTAGAAGCTCAAACTTTTCATTGGTGGTAATGGTGTAAAGTAAGTAACTTTTGTAACTGAAGAAAAATACATCGTCTGCTCCTGTTATTTATAGTGGAAAACATACCATTTGTCAGCGGTGGAGCATCTTTAACATTGAGACCTTACAAATTAAAGTTATGCTGTACGATAAGTTGCAGTAGATGTTTATCGAACATTACTGACCATTGCTACAGCATTATAAAGATCGTTACCATTTCACATTTTAGTTACTACAAGTGTTGCTTTTGTTGCTTTTTTGATACATACAGCATATGGATTGAGGATTAGATTTTCTGTGCCGAATTCCACCAACCATGTCGTTTATCTGTAGACGAATTCGATAACTCTTGGCAGAAGCTTTTGATGAATTTCCGATTTGTAGCCTCTACCAGTAAAGTTCATGATTCACCTGTACCGTGTCATCCATAATTTGTTGAAACATCTGGGTATAAAGCAATCTTGCTTAGATGTAATTATCATTGCAATTTCGCTAGCCAAGGGTATTCCAATACGATTAGAAATGTAGTGTGCCGTACTAAATATCCTTGGCAAGCAAATGTGTCGTCAATATAGTTTTCTGGTTGTTTGAAACTATTGTTCCTTTCTGTCCATTTCGTTCAGTGGTGTCTGCATTTTTTATTTTGCTTACCCATGTAGTTTTTGACACTGTATTTGATATGTATCCCCTTGTCAACACTTTGGCCAATATCATAACACAGAATCACTGACGAGTACTTCTCTTGTCTCTTATTACTAAATCCTTGTTTCTTGCTCATTAAATCTGTATCTAGTTGGTTCTGACTAGCTTGTTATTGTGACAGTAAACATTAGCTTTTATTCTTCTTAAAGATATCAAAGATAAGGCAGGGGTAAATGGTTTTAGCACCACTGCACCTGGAAGGTGGCATGAGAACTACCTAAATAAAATCCATGTTGAATTTCCACAATTGGAAATTCAACATGGTTTTTGGGGTTTTTTTCCTCCGAGACTCTTCACAATCTTAAGATGTGACCTTCAGTAAAAGATGTTACAAGATGTGACCTTTACTACAAGATGTGACCTTTACTACAAGATGTAACCTTTACGACAAGATGACCTTCACTACAAGATGTGACCTTCACCATGTGACCTTAAGTACAATATGTGACATTCATTACAAGATATTAACCTTCAGTACAAGATATGACCTTCACAATGTGACCTTCAGTACAAGATGTAACCTTCATTACAAGATATTATTATAATACAAGATGTGACCTTCACCATGTGACCTTCAGTACAATATGTGACATTCATTACAAAATATTACCTTCACTACAAGATGTGACCTTCACCATGTGACCTTCACTACAAGATGTGACCTTCACCATGTGACCTTCAGTACAATATGTGACATTCATTACAAAATATTACCTTCACTACAAGATGTGACCTTCACTATATGACCTTCACTACAAGATGTGACCTTCACCATGTGACCTTCAGTAGAAGATGTGAACTTCATTACAAGATATTACCTTCACTACAAGATGTGACCTTCACCATGTGAACTTTACTACAAGAGATGACATTCAATACATGTGACCTTCACTGCAAAACAAGGCCAGGTTTCCCATACACATGTTTTTGAATCTAGTATATATACTGACCCAGTATAATGCATTAAAGAAGGGACTGTATAACTATACAATCAATAGCCTGTGCTCCATTAAAGGTTTTTTTTAGATAAACATGCATAAATTACAGAAAAAAATAATCATGAATATTAATCAACTTATTCAGTGTTTTCAATTCATGAAGGGCTTCAGTAAGAATAATTTATCAGCAAAATTTAACTTGTGTAACAGAGGGCAGCGTATGTTCAACAAAAGGCTAGTACATGTATACAGAAATATCAGGTATCAGATTCTGAATAGATTCCAGATAACAGTAACTTGTAAAAGGAAGTAGTAGAATGAATATAAACAACCAAACAAATATTGTGTATATTTTTGTATATTTCAATAGCTCAACACAGACATGACAATTAAGTTTGGACTAAATATTGCTGACGGATTTTATATTAAGCATCTTAAAATCTTTAAAAAGAAACATTCATACTACACATCCAAAACAGTTGATATTCTTGCTGTTATCATACTTTCATTAATTTTTTTTTAAATATTGAATTGTAAGTAGTCACTGTATTACGTGCATGCCTGATTGAAAATCTATTTCTGGCATACAGTGGAACTTGGTTAATACGAACTCGATGGGACCGAGATAAAACTTCGAGTTATCCGAGTGTTCGAATTAAGCGAGTTCTCATGTCTACTGACGATATCTTTACTTGGTATATCTAAACTAGTTCCATGTCGTAAAATGATGTGAACAAGAGAGATGTCCAAATTGCCGATGGTAGTTGCAAAATTATAACAATAAAACCGAGGTGTATATATTTTGAAATGCTGTTCTACAGCAGTTTTATGAAAAAGAAAATCAGCATTTTCGGCGAACTCGTTGTCCAAAAAATTTCATTTCGAGTTATAAGAACATTTTATGTATGATGTTTGTCATTCGGACCAAAAATTTACTTCGTATTATCCGAGTTCTTCAAATTTTCCGAATTTGAATTATCCGATTTCTTTAAACAAAGATAAAGAGTGAATTCGGCCAGGACCGGCAAAGTACTTCGTATTAAGCCGGGTTGTCGAATTATCTGAGTTCGTATCAACCAAGTTCCACTGTACTTAAAATTTCTCAACAAATTGTTGGATGTTTATTCAAAGCATGGTTTAATGCTTCCTTTGATATATTCGTAGCAAGACTGAATATCAAAGACAAAAGGATATCACCAAGTCACACTTTTATTTCGATACTTAAACAGTATTAATAGCACTAATTGATTTTCCTGATTAGTTATATTCTTTTTAATCTAAAAGAGAAATGTTAGCCTTTAACTGTGTACTATTAAATATTAATCAAGAATTTAATAATTACTTTTTTAAAGATAGATTTATGCTTATCTATATTTACAGATCTTATCCTTTTTATACATGTACTTTATCTACATATTATAGAATTTTAAAATTATTATCTTTATGGCACAGGTAAAGCCAAAACTAAATTGGACACTACAAGCAATCTGGGTGAAAATTATAACCTAGTGATGATTTTCTCATAAACCATAGCAATTTTGAATGAGTTTCATTTAATCATGAAATATTACATGGTATCCTAATAATGAATTAAGCTGTACAACTACAAATGTTAGCTAGCCTTAGCAAGAATTGTCATTACTGTGAACATCAAACCATCAGAGATGTATACAAAAGTACTAGAGTACTTCTTACATTGTAAAGTGTATTGGTAAATAAATAATATCAGCATTTCTTAATGTACACCTAATTACATAGCAATGCTCTGGTCCAGCGAGGTGTAAATGGCCCTGAGACAAATCAGATTCAACAAGTGAATATTGCAAATCTCCAGGGTACTTGAAAACTTCTAAATGAGAAAAAATGAAAACGGATTGTAATTTTTATATCCTTCTTAGGCCTAAAAAATGAAATGTCTGTTAGGGGTAACATTGACAAAAAAAATATGGTCGGTCCGTCGGGAAATTTTTTTCCCCTTTCACTGAAATGATGGTCCGAAGCGGAGTCTGAGATTTAAATCCCGACTTTTTACTTTCTTTTTTTTCCATTGAAAAGTGGAAAACAAAAATTAGGGTCGGGGGTAAAAAATTAGGGTCAGTTGGGTTACCCTAAACAGACATTTTTTTTTTGGCCTTATCTGTACTTTTTTGCACTACTTTTTTATGCAACAGATTTCTTTCTTAGGTCGATAACGTTTTCATGGTACTACATTGGAAGCCATTGAAGCTGTTGGAAGTTTTCTTATCCTTATACTGTATTGCACCATTTTTTGTGACAGATATCTTTCTTCTATCAATAATGTCCTGCTGTGATGTTCAAACTGACAGTTTTTCACGTTGATTCTAACCCATTCACCCGATCTTCAGTTCAATAAAACTGATCCACATCACCAGTAGTTATCTATGTGTAAGTAATCTCAAAGTTTCCCCAAGGTTTCCATGGCTTTTGTCAGTTTCTCTATTTCTACAGAAATCTCTGCCATCTGAAATGGGAAGAAAGAAAAAATATTAGAGAAAGAGTTCAATTCTTCAGTACTTTAAAGAATTCTTAAGCCGAAGAAAGTCTGCAAACAACATTTTCGATATAACAGACATCATGGCTGTAGACCTGTACGCCAATGGTTAACTTACACCCCTGCTACCCCTCATTTGAAACCATGACAACAAAAGTCAAGTTTAAAAAAAAAGGCCAAATATGCTCACCAGTAACTGATACACAAATTTCATTTATGTTCATTTTGATGTTTTCTTTGGTAACCATGGAAACTAAATGATATCCAATGTCTTCAAAACTATAACCATTGTATTTGTCACCTTTTAAAACCCCTATAAGCAGTTTTTAGCTTAATCCGACATTACATAATTTTTTACCAATCAGAAGAATCTGTTATGTTTCCATGGTAACCATTAATAAACCATGCAATATGTGCAATAATAACAATCAATATGCTACATTACATGACCAAGTTTGAACAAATTCCATCTAAACACTAATGAGTTAGTGACAGAAGACACACAGACAGACAGACATTATGATTCCTGGCCCCAAATTTTTGAAACATACTGGACATAATTCATTTATAAAAAAAAATACATGTAGATAGGTTACATAATGGGAAAAAAAAGTTTTGACTTAAGTTGTTCCTTTTTGTTTTGAGAAATCCACGCCAGTATCCTCCCCCCTAAACTTCACTGCAGGGGGTACATACATGTTAGCCACAGTTTGATCATTACTCTGAACACCTGGTAATACATGTACTGTGCCATGATTAAATAAATTATCAAACCCTGTCTGGACACGGACTGTCTGGAAGTGTACACAACACAGATCCAGACAACCTAATGAAATATGTTCAAGGTGTGAACAGTTCTTCTATAAAGGCCATCCATTTCACAACACTTGTGGTCAGCTGGCTAAATAGACAGGTGTGCAGGGATAACCAGGTGCTGATTACATAACACCTACAGATAACATGTTTATCATTAGTGCATTCTACACGTACAGGTGAGGTAATCTATCAATAATATTATTATCAAATTTGTTTCCTTTGTCTAGTATTTTCTATTGTTTATTTTTATATTATATGACTGCATTTGTTTTGTGTGTGTCTGGATAAAGAGGCAGACTGCCTTGAAAATTGGCAAATCTATTTTGTCTCCAAAGTTGGAATTACTTATCTTGCTCTTGGTCCTTGTATAGTTACTATTTGAAGTTTGTAAAGATCCTGTGTTAACCCAAACATACTGTTGTTATTACTTTTTTGACCCATAATAATACATTAATTAATATAAATTGACTTTATTTCATGTCAATAACACATGGAGTAAAAATATAAACAAGAGGCCCACAGGGCCTGTATCGCTCACCTGGTTTGTAATGCCAAGTAATGTTCTGGATACAGGTTCATTGTTTCTTTTCTAAAGGAATTTGAAAATTTACCTCTAATTCCCCTATTGTGCCCACCCCTCCTGCCCACAGGGGGTCAGAGCAAAAAATCATACAAAGTCTGTTCCCCTTCCTCCAAGGATGTTTGGGGCCAAATTTGGTCACAATCCCTGTAGAACTCTAAAACAAGTAGTGATTTAAAGGATTTAACTCAAATTCCCCTATTGGGCCCCGCTCCTCCTGCCCCGGGGGGTCAGAGCCAAAATTTATACAAGTTCTGTTCCCCTTCCCCCAAGGATGTTTGTGGCCAAATTTAGTAACAATCCATGCAGAACTCTAGGACAAGTAGCGATTTATAGGATTTACCTAAAATTTCCCTATTGGACTCCACCCCTCCTGCCCCCGGGGGGTCAGAGCCAAAATTTATACAAGTTCTGTTCCCCTTCCCCCAAGGATGTTTGTGGCCAAATTTGGTTACAATCCATGCAGAACTCTATGACTAGTAGCTATTTAAAGGAAATGTTGACGGACAGATCAACGGACGCCGCACCATGACATAAGCTCACCGGCCCTTCGGGCCAGGTGAGCTAAAAAATAAATATAATATTTGAACAGTAAATTACAAGAATGACCTAGAAAGGGACAATGCAGTGAGGCTAATTCTGTTACATAACCATGAAGCAAAATATGACATAAATGTATTGTTCTTCATTCCTTATGAAACACATAACAAGAAATATTGACAAATTCCATGACATTAAGTACCGGTACTTTGATTAATACCATTGAAATTCCAAATCGTTGATCAATATGATTCGGCAGGTACAATATGCACGCTATACTGATACCCGAGCCAAAGTCACGCACTATAAACAAATGCAATACATAACCACCAAGGTGTTGATGAAATTATTTCTAGACAAGAACAAGCATCTAATAAGGTAAACACACTACTGTAAGAGTGATTTAAGTAGTTCTAGACAAAAAAATCTTTACTACACTGGCAAGGGCAAGGGTTCGGCATCAACACATCCGACCACTATGTGTAATGACGGACAGTAAGCTAGTTTAGACATTTCACATACATTTCACTACAGTGGGCTTTTCTGGCATATCACAGTGAAGCTAACTAGTCTTATTTAATCTATTAGAACTGGTTTGTTTATGATGTATGTGCAAATTTTAATGTACTCTTTGACTGAATTTTCCCTTTTATCAAGAAAGATATTGATCTTAATTTTGAAAAATAACCTCCCAAAATATTCTCTTTAAGTCTAAAGTAAGAACCTAAATAATTTCCTTTTAGGATAAAGGTTTGTTAAAACATATATTCAGTCCCTTGAATCTGCTAATATAATAAACTATATATATATTAGTCAATAACTGAAGTATTGCTAATCATATTTCTGGTCTATCAATCCTCTTATTGTCATTCCTTCAGCATATTTTTTCACATCAGGGCTTGCAACACTATCGGAGTGAAAATTCATACCCTGCTTGAGGGAACATTCAAAGGCAAACTGCAGAGCAAGGTAACATATGCCCCTCCTTTCAATCGCCGCGATAGCCTATGAAAGGATTTGTTACTTATGGCATTGGGTACCTCACAGCATCATACACCTGCTGTGTAACCAACTGAATTCTTACCTTTTCTGTGTTCTGACCCTTTAACCATCACAGAATTCTTACCTTTTCTGAGTTCTGGCCCTTTAATAATTGAATTCTTACCTTTTCTGAGTTCTGGTCCCTGATTGTCTGGGGCACTTTACTTGTGTAGTCAGGTTTTTGGGAGGCCTCTGTAAGTTTCTGAAGTTGTGAACTGAGTTTATTCTTCTTTCCATCCAACTTGGTCTTTTCCTTACTGGGGTCAATTAGTCCCTAACATGGAAAAGTGAAATGGTTGTCATGGAAACGTTTCTATCTTTAATCTGTTAAAAATTGTCAGCATAAAAATGGTTGTAAACAGCTTTATTAGATATGTTTATTAACTTTTATTTTACATTTTTGCATAATGACAATTTAGTATCAAAACAGAGTTCCAAAAGTATGCGCTTTCTATTATTTCACCCATTCAGTAATTCCAAACAGGACACAAACACAGTTGAAACATTATCTTTAACATGAAATGACTCAGACATGGCAGAGGAAAATAAAATATAAGTTTTAGTCCCCATAACCATAACCATTTTGATGTATTGTAATTACGGTGGATCTGCCCAAGAATTCATACCAGTACCATCTTTTTAAATGATGATTGGGCTTACTGAAGTTTCCTTATATAGTGGTAAATTATTATTCAGTTAAATGATTACCTTGAGCATGAGATGACTTTCACACTTGGCGGAGACAGTTTGTACACAGCAGCCATCGGGAGGATTGTCGCCCACCAGGATAGATATAGATGAGGAGTTAGTCATGGTCTGTATCAGGTTACTATAGCGACCAAGCATGGTCCCGTCCTCCTGTTCCATACACTTCAGGTACACTAGTGAAAAAGGCAGAAGATGAAGATTTATTTTTCTTATAAAACACTGTTCTTAATTTATGTAATGATATTTAAAATTCACTTGTTAATACATTTTTTGTCTCATTACGCAACTTTTCATTTTTTTGCAATTTTCTAAGGCCAAACAAAATTAATTCTTAGTTTCTCAGGCCCCGCCGCATCGACATTTACCCCCCGCACCAACGTTTTTTATGCGCCATAACTTAAAAATTAAAATCGAGACCGCCGCATCGAACGCACCCCAAATTTCCATTCGAACTCGCCCGAAATTTCCATTCGAAAACGCACCCGGAAATTGGCTCCAATTTTAGTATGCACCTTTCATTTCCGGTAAAAAATGGCTGCCGATGTCAGCATGTGCTCAAAACGGAATGTTTCCTCCCAGGATTATGTATTTTCAACTGGTTTTCTTTGGATATAGTGAGGATTGAGATATTTAAAAGCTGTTCTGAAAGACTGAGTAAGAATTTACATTTTCTACACGTGTTTTCATTGATTTTCATGTCCTTCAAGTGAGAAAAAAATAAAATGTTATCTGCCGCATTTGTTTTCAGAGAAATAAAAAATAAAAAATATTCCCGCCGCCTGCACTGACTTTTTAAAAAAGTGGCCTGAGAAACTAACAATTAATTTTTTTTGGCCTAAACACCCTGGGTGCTTAATGGGTTGATTATGGTAATTATATATAACCAGGCAAAATAAGTAGGCAGTAAAATGAAATATCAGATTTTCTTAATTTGTAAATGAAATGGCAACTAAGGATTGATTTACTTTGAGAGTTATATCGAATATCAGGGATATTTTCCACTTGTTTTGAAATCCCTCCGAATTCATTTTTTATTTTTTCATACGAACATCAGTTTACCATATGTACAACAGCTAGGCCAGAACATAATATGATAATTCCATCCCTGTACATACCTTCAGCTTTGTTTTTGTTGGTCAAGTTGTAATCTGACCTCATGGAACGGATACTCTTGATAACGTTCTGGACAAAGTCTACTTCCTTCTCTAAATCACAGTTACAGTCTTGGTACTGAAAGCCAAGAAAATTGAAATTTGATTTCATGGTTAAATAACATTTCTTTTAAATTCAAATTAGAAAATTTATACACTGTACATACAATATTTTATTTAACTTTGTGTTTTCATAATCTGATAATATTGAATAAACAGAATGACCAGAATACTTGACAAATGTTGTCAAGAACGTGATCAGTGAAAATTTACAACACAGAAAATGGAGACAGGAGCTTTAATAATTAAGAAATCTGTCATAACACTTCAAAATGTGTCATTGACTTGGACAAAGTTTACAGTTATTGACATTCTTAAATCTGAATTTAGTACTGTTACGATTATTTCAAATCCTCATTCTATTTTTCTTCCTTATTTATAGATACATGTCAGTAAGATAATAGGTAAAATGTTTGTCTCATGCTTGGTCAATATTGTTTGACTATTTAGATAATACAACACATCATTACTTCGACTTCATGAAAGGTTTGTCATACATAAATATTTACATTGTCTGACTTTGGATAGCGCGTCACACAGATACTGGGCGGTTCTGACGTAGTTCTCCGTGGCAACCGTTGGTAGAGTTCCTCCGAGATAAACGGCATGAGTGGATGGAGTAGGAGGAGACCCGCCTCTAGACAGGAATACAGGACCTGACGGGTACAGTCCTTGGCCTCCTCATCTGTACCGTAAATCACGGGCTTAGAGTTCTCCTACAATACACAAACATTGTAACATGGAATATTAACTGTAGTCTAAAATATGAGAAAATAGCAAACAACATAGCAAATTAGGAAATATCTGTAAGACATCAACGCCCCTAGATACAACAGGACAGCACTTGAGAAATGCAGATAACATCATAGCTCTCCTCAATTAATGTTTTGATGATGCTCCTATGATTCTATATCAAAATGAAAGCTAAGGAAAAATTAAAAAATTTCACAGTTCTGATACGAATGAAATTCAAAATTGCATGCTACCTCACATTAAATATTTAGATGTGTCTATTTATTCTAGCTAAGATTCCCTGGGTTTCCTTGGTAACAAACAAAATCCTATACAAATCTTGGATTGAAACTAGCAGCTTTTCCATTCTGAAATGAGATACACTCTAACTTCGCTAAAAGGAATCTTGTAACGTAGAGTTTTTCTTCCAACTTTTAAATTGAACAGTGTGACTGACTGAGATAAAAGTATATTTACAGGACTGTAAATACTGTACATCTTATATGTTCAACCACATGTGAGAAGAGTCTTTGACTCAATGTGCAATCGAATGAAAATAAAATCAATTATTATACCGTATGCCCTTAAATGGTGATGTATACGTACCAAGTACCAATCACAGAGTTCATACAACCAGAAGTTGTAACAACAAGTGGTGACAGCGGGGAAGTCGTAGCTACGGAAACCATTACCACACTGATCTACAGCGTACGACAGTCGGCTGAGGATCCAACGGTCCATCTCCGTCTCCTTACCCGATAACTGAAACACAAAATTATAAGGTGTTAAAGTTGGTCTGTTTTACTTAGCTGTCAATATTAGAAGATCACTCCATGGCAGTATACAACTCAGTACCCAGGGTATAATGGTCTTGGAAATTTATAGAAAAGCTATTTCACTTCCTCCCATTACTTACTGTAAAGCTCTTTATTTTCATGTACACAGTATTTCGCGTATACTAACAAATTTGAGAATACATAAATATTTGATCAAGGGCTCTTACTTAAAATCATGTATTTATGTAACTGGTTATACAATTTCTTTGTGGAACATTTGACTTTGCTTTCAAACTAAACTAGAACTGTCGCCAGAGTGAACGACTAATACCCGCTACACAAATTTAGTAATAACTCCATTAACAGGAGACATTGCAAAACCCTATTCAATGTATTGCTTAGCCAACTCCCATTTTATCAAAATATGTAAAGTAGTTTAGGAGGAGTTTGCCAGACAAAATTGTGTCTACATATAGACAGACGCACGGACAGATGGACAACCCAATTTTAGTAAACCCCCCCCCCCTTTTACTAGTAATTGTGTTACAGGAGGCATAAGCAAGCGAATATTTGTATCACACAAAAATAAACGTGGTTTACAGTAACACAGTGCATTAAACAGTTACAATATAGGTATGGGTCCTAATCCTGCACAATTCAACAAATATTGCATCAATGATAGTCATCCATCTATAAAATTCATTAAAGTTATTTAACGTTTCCATTGTCTCACCTTTCTTGTAGGATTTGGTTTGAAGTTTTCGCCCAGAGCTCCCAGAGCAAACTTGGTGGCGTTCCACAACTTGTTACAGAAGAACCTGTAGCCTTGGACACGGAGGACATCCAGGTTGATATCACGACCTGTAATTACATACATCGGTGATATTAATACCTAATTACAATGATATACGTGGACACCGAGGACATCCAGGTTGATATCACGACCTGTAATTACATCATAAATACCTAATTACAATGATATACGTGGACACCGAGGACATCCAGGTTGATATCACGACCTGTAATTACATCATAAATCGTAATTACCTAATTACAATGATATCCCTAGACATGGAAAATATCCAGGTTGATATCACGACCTGTAATTACATCATTAATGTTAATTAACTAATTAAGACACTAACCTTGAGCTGTGTAGGCTAACAGAGCAAATCTGAGAGCATCAGTGCCACACTCTGGTATACCATTGGGATAGTCAGCTTTCTGTCCCTCCCGAGCTTTGGCTATCTCCTTCTGTTCTAAGTTTCCATCCTCCAGTCGCATGTGTAGATCCTTAAATATAGTGAAACATGAGATATAGTCACTAAAAAATCTCTAAACTGTAATGCATAGTGAAAAGCAATCTTTAAAATCCAGTCATCCAGAGCTTTTTATTTACAGCTTCAGAATGCATATCCAATACACTGTATATTGTCTAGACCGGATGTCACCAAGACCAGTCTATTTGGCCGGTATAGGCAGGTTTCCAAATAATGCAGGAAGAAACTACTATACAGTTATGCTGGAATACACAGGGTCCAAATTAGACAAGGTTCGGTTTTAACAAGATATACTGGATTGACAATACAATGATGTCCCCCCCCCCCCAGACAATAATATTAGTAAACTTGACACAAATTCCCCTTGCTCTTGCTTCCATCTACCTATCAAAGCAGGACGGGACAGAACAGACTTGGGTTACACTAGATTTCCCCCATAGAATGCCCCTCAATTTCATAATTTTCTATACCTTTTCTCTGTGTCCCTTACCGGTGTTTACAGACAGGTTTGACTCCTTACCTCTAGTGAGATTCCATGGATTACATCGATAGGATCAATTACATTGCCGAGAGATTTGGACATTTTCCTTCCGTGAGCATCCCTCACCATAGCATGGAGATAAACCTGCAAAAGACATTAAAATTCTTACATTAATCTGCAAGATTCAAATAATTTCTTTTATCACATATAACTTTTTTCTATTGAAATACCCCCACACTTCATTTGAATGTTCCTCCATTATTGTTTCTTGTCATTATTAAAAGAAAAAAATGAGGACTTAAATTTTGCAAACTCAAATCAATCTTTATTTTTTCTGTATAAAAGAATTTCATCAGATATTTAAAGCATGAAAATCTGAAGACATAAATGCCTCACCTTCATGCCCTCCATTTCTTAATGAAAAAGTGTTTGTGCAATAATATTTTCATAGCATACCTCCTTAAATGGGAGCTTGCCCATTAACTCCAAGCCCATGGTTACCATACGGGCTACCCAGAAGAACAGGATGTCATGTCCCGTCTCCAGCAGTGTGCCAGGGTAAAACGCCTGGAGTTCTGGTGTCTGTAAACAATAGTCACTCTTATCAGTATACGATAAACAAGATTTTGTCTTTACACAAGCTGACAGCCATTTCAATCAACATGCAGTAGATCAGGCTTTTAATAGTCTTAAATAAAAAGTAAGTAGTGTGTGAGAATGCAGAATGGAAAGTCACCAGTCAATAAACAATCGGGCCTACTGGTATGTTTATATTTTAATTTTGTCATAAGATTTAAATCTTTTACAAAAAATTTCCACTGGTTTTTTTTTTTTTATTTACAGTGAAGTGGTATAAATCACTTACCTTGTCTGGCCATCCAAAGATGGAGAACGGGGAATATACCGGAGGAGAACCACGTATCCAACACATCTCTTCATCTGAAAGAACAGCAGTATTACATAGAAATACGTGTGCCTAGCTAACAGAAAAGTTCATTTATAATGCTTCCGTTAATATTTGTTAATATTTCTCCATGTACTAGTATATCTTTGGTAAGATTCAATATATTAATCTAGCAGAATTCATTATTTTTTAGTGCATCAGAAAGGCAATGCCATAGTAACCTATCAAACTAGAAATGTTGTTAAGGCGATAATTTCCTTTTTCATATGGAATCTATATGGAGGAATACAACAATACAGGTCTGATATTGTGAACATTATTTGTGCTTTTTCCAAAATTCCTTTTCAGGGCCATAAAGAGAAAGAATTCTGACAGCAGTTTTTTGAAATATTCCATCCGTTGCCTTCTACATCCAGTAATGTATACTGACCTTGTTTGAGGGATATTTTGTCCTCGCTGACCTTGAAACGTTCGGCAGCTTTCCTACGCACCTCTTCCTCTGATCGTCCACTCACCCAGTACTTTTCATCTGTATCCTGTATAACAGATGTTGTTTAGATGTTTACAGAATGACAGAGAACTTACACTTCATATTAAGGAAACATAAAACTTCCATGAAAATTAAATCAACTATTATTTTGTTTATAGAAGGATAAAAAAAGTTTTTAGAGTGAACTATATGAGAAATGCTTCGTTTTTTAGCTGACAATTATTCAAGTTCTTGTTTCACATAATGAATGACACACTTACCTCCCCTGGTGGAATAGATGTGTCGTCAACGGTTATGAAGTATGCAGGTATGCGATGACCCCACCACAGCTGTCTAGATATACACCAGTCCCTATAGGTTTCCAAAAGTAGGTTATTATCAAAATAACTGAAGTTGATAACTA
This sequence comes from Argopecten irradians, assembly GCF_041381155.1. NCBI lineage: Eukaryota > Metazoa > Mollusca > Bivalvia > Pectinida > Pectinidae > Argopecten > Argopecten irradians. The sequence continues at coordinate 39,354,908 of NC_091137.1, read as the reverse complement.
GTTTATTTAATATTTTACCATTAAATTTTACACAGTATATAAAGAAATTAATAGGAATATACTGTACAGCTAGTTATTTTCGCTGGGATATTTTCAGTTTTTGTAAGCGAACGCCATGGTTGCAATCATCTGATCCATGAAATATTAGAATTGGTTAAATTACATACCACATTGGTACTCTTGAAGTCAAATTGCGAAAGTTTCCTTCCTTAAATTCAATATCATAATTTTAAATCAAATTTGCGAAAAGTCACTGACTACATGGTAACACAGGTATTAAAAAGTAATGTCTGTGCTCAATTGGAGCAGGTCTTGTTTGTTAATTTATCAGTTTGTATGAGGATACAGTATTGGTAAACTTTAGCACAAGTAAAACTTCTCCAAAAGATCTTGTAGACCATAATTGTCTACAAATACATAAACACCCTCCTTCATCCTATAGAATTAGCACAGAACTTTAGCATCAAACGTTTGGGGAGGGTTCCTTGATTCCAATTGGGACAGTAATTGATGATTCTGAAAAATGGTGATGTATTTGCGGACAGAGACTTATATACAGATAAATATTTTAATTAGTTTGTTACCTAGAGTTTTCCAGCCAGTGGTACCAGGTTTTATCATGCATGTCTGGTATCAGTTTCAGCTCTCCTTCTCTCACAGCCTGCCAATGATATCAAATACAATATATACAATGAGTCACATGGTGTATTATGCACTGTAAACTTTGTTGCATTAAAACCAAGGAATATGACCAGGGCCTAATTTCATAAACATTCCTTGAATTCCTTAACTTAAAATTCTGTATAGGAAAGCATATTCCAAATATGCATATTACAGAGTTATCTGCCCTTGCGGGTAGGTATTGATTGTGACGTCATGTATTTTCGAGCGTAACGTCATAACTTTTCGGAGAAAATGACGTGAATTGTGCTCACAAAATAATGACGTAACAATCAATACCTACCCGCAAGGGAGCTAACTCTGTAATATTCAAAGACGGAATAAGATTTCAAGGAAGGCTCCTTAACAGGCTTAACTTAAGATTTTTGCTGAACTTAAAACTTTTCCTTATCTTCTCTAATGCTATCCTATGCGAATTTTAAGTTAATGAATGTGCATGAAACAGGGCCCACTTAAACCCATTTTATAAGGTCAAATTCTCCAATTAATTCTAAAAGATTCTCTGGCATTACATATCTGGTATAAAATTTATTAATAGTAGACATTAAGAGATCCTGCCTCAGTAATGAATCTTGTATTACTATTGGTTAAAATAACTTCATGTGATATCCAAGATATTGTCGTATCAGGTTAGTAAAATCTCTTATTAAGTTTGAGCGATGAGTTATCTTTCTTCGCCCATAACAACATAAGCAAAAAGATGGTGGCATGCAGATGACACTGAAACTTAACGCTGATACTACTATCAAAAGCTACGCAAAATCAACAGATTTGGACCATTACAACCTATTTGAGTCGTTCAATGAGATAAAAATGTCTGTTTTGCAATATTTTTTGCAGTTATTTTTCATTTACTTCTTTAAAATGGTCTTCAATTATATAAATTTGTTATATGGTTTGACCTATGGCTATGTATCGTCTCACCTAACTTTGCTGTATTAGGTCACTAACAAACTGTGTATTTTATGATATAGCCATTTTTCCCTGTGAGTTACCTTTACTGCCTTGTCAGCCATAGACTGCATACTGACATACCACTGTGGCTTCAGTAGGGGCTCTATCACATCTTTGGAACGACTAGAACAGAAGCATAAAGGAAAGATATGTATTTATAATGACTCAAACTGTATAAGTCCGACCTTTATAAAATCAAAATCAACAACCCCCACCACCACCGCATACATACAATACACTTACCTACAGATAGGTACAACCATAGGGTTATCTTTGGTCTCCCTATAAAGACCTTTCTTCTTCAGACCTTCTAAGACTGCTACACGTGCATCAAATCTCCTCATACCCTGGAAACATCAATCAAGTAAACCCAATTTCAATAAGACTAAAGTTTTACAAAAGTCAAATAAGTAAGGTTACATTAAGTTTCATTAGTTTTGCATAAGTCAAATTTGTCCAGTTGCAATAAGTTTCACAAGTTTTTACGGTCCGTAAATATGTCCAGTTACATTAAGTTTCATAAAGTTTTACATTAGTCAATTAAGTCAGGTTACATTAAGTTTCATTAGTTTTGCATCAGTCGAATAAGTCCAGTTCATCATCAAATTTCATTAGTTTTGCATCAGTCGATTAAGTCCAGTTACAATTAGTTTCATAAGTTTTAACAACAGTCAAATATGTCCAGTTACAATAAGTTTCATTAGTTTTACATCAGTGGATTAAGTCCAGTTACAATTAGTTTCATTAATAGTTTTACATCAGTCGAATAAGTCCAGTTACAATAAGTTTCATAAGTTTTACATCAGTCGAATAAGTCAAGTTACATTAAGTTTCAAAAGTTTTACATCAGTCGAATAAGTCCAGTTACATTAAGTTTCAAAAGTTTTACATCAGGCGAATAAGTCCAGTTACAATAAGTTTCATAAGTTTTACATCAGTCGAATAAGTCAAGTTACATTAAGTTTCAAAAGTTTTACATCAGTCGAATAAGTCCAGTTACATTATGTTTCATAAGTTTTACATCAGTCGAATAAGTCAAGTTACATTAAGTTTCATTAGTTTTACGTCGGTGAAATAAGTCAATTGACAATAAGTTTTACTAGTTTCGGACCTGTAAGTCATGGAAGATGTTATAAAAGGTTACCAGTACATCATTGTTTTTTTTACTAAGTAGAAACTGAATTCTAAGATTGCTCAATGATCCTGGAGCAAGGATCTTCACTTGAGAAACTTACAGCAAACTCTCCACAATCTGGAGTCATGTTGCCTTTTTCATCTATAATGGTGAGGAAAGGCAGATTGTGGCGCACTCCAACCTCGTAATCGTTGTGGTCATGGGCAGGTGTTATCTTCACGGCTCCTATATAAAACAGAACAACATTTCTTCATGATAGATAAGTCTGGTGTATGTGTCTTTGCTAGGGGGTTATAATGAATAAATTACATATTACTACATAATGGTCAGACGGGTGGCACAATAGCATCACAATTGACTTCCCAGAAGGGTGTAAATATACACAGTTATCTTCCGGAATATGTGTTTCTTCACTTTGGTTTTCATTTTTTACACACATGTTACTGACATTATTTATTGAATTTCTGATACAATTATTTTGAATTTTGATATTATCCATTCTTGTTTTTATAACTGATGTAAAACAAATTGAGCTTTATTTTTAACTTTGATTATTTATAATGAAAGATGATTAATGCATTTTCATATTTCTACAATCTGATTAAAATACAGATCACCATTATACACTATGTTCCACTATGTTACACTACATTATAACGGCAACCGGCGGCACCAGATGAACCTAGAATATACCATTTAGTACCTGGCTCAGGAGCTGCATCTCTTATTTTTTCAATGATAGTGTATAATGGTGATAATTTTGTGTATAATGGTGATCTGTATTTTAATCAGATTGTAGAAATATGAAAAAGCATTTATCTGTATTTTAATCAGATTGATATTTCTAATGCAATCAAAAGTCCTGAAGTAATTTCAACTTCAAACATAGTTTTTAAAGTGAATTAAATCCTACCTGTTCCAAAGTTCCTGTCTACAAAATCGTCCAAGACGATGGGCATACGTCTGTCAATGAAGGGATGAGTAACAAATCGACCATGTAGATGTTTGTATCGATCATCCTCAGGATGGACGGCCACACCAGTATCACCGAGCATTGTCTCAATACGAGTGGTGGCTACAACGATCTCCTCATCTGTAAAAATAGCAATCAGAATATCATTATATCACTGATAATGCACAATGGAAGAACAGTATAATTACATTGAACCCTTGATAATTCGGAAAACTTCGATCCCAACCTAAACCGTCTGAATTCCGAATTTTCCAGACTGCTGCGTTCTTAGTTAATATGTAACATTACAGTTATCAGTTCTCTAACATTTTTTTCCAGACTGAGAATTTTCTGGACTATTTGGATTATAGGGGAACCAATCTATAAACATGTTCACGTTTTTTCACCACAGTTTTCACAATTTTTATGGTTTGACTGTATCCCTGAACAGAGAGGACATTTGATACCTGAGCCTTCCACTTGATAGGCGAAAGACACAATCACACCAAACTCAATCTTCTCTTTGTAACCCGCTACAGGTAACAGGGTACGGCCAGGTATCTCTTTCTTGTCTACCTGTAATTAGACAATAACATAATTAATCAACAATGTACCCCACCACAGGTAACAAGGTACGGCCAGGTATCTCCTTGTCTACCTGTAATTAGACAATAACATAATTGATCAACAATGTACTCCGCTACAGGTAACAAGGTACGGCCAGGTATCTCCTTATCTACCTGTAATTAGACAATAACATAACTAATCAACATATACCTGAATCTTCAGGGAGATAACTGTAGGGAGAACTGGTATGGTTTAAAGTGCTTTTTTGTTACATTTTATCAATACAAAGGGAGGTAATCCTAACTAATGACATATTGCATGACTCGATGACTGTTGCAGAAAATTGAGTTGAATAAGGAATTTCATTATTGATATAGATAACTTACAGTCTAGCCCTGTAAACTTTTGACATTATAAACTTTGATTTTTGATAGAAATCAAATTGAAAGTGCAGACAAGAGAATGACAAAATACCAACCTCAATTTCTGAGATGGCAGAGTTGAGAGCACACGACCAGTTTACAAGTCGTACACTACGGTAGATCAGTCCTTTCTCGTGTAACTGTATAAACGCTTCCTGTACTGCCTTCACCAGTTTCTGTAATCATTATTAAATGTCAAGTATAAATACACATTATAGAATTCTCTTGCATGTCGTCCAATTATATATTTTAAATCTAAAATTTGCAATAGAAAATAAGAAAATTTGGTATGGATTTTCCACCCATAAATCCTCATCTTCATGAGCAAGCTGCATTATTAATGTTGAAAAAATATCTAATTAAGACTTAAAGAGCTTTAACAATCGATATGAAATTATAGATTAAACAATAAGAGGTCATGGTGGCCATCTTGGATGCTTGATCTGGTGAAAAATCAAGGGCTCACAACTAGACATCATACTGATTAAGAGTTTATGAGATGAGAGCTGCTAGTTAATTCTTCAGATTAGCCAGTTTTATTGAATCCAGACAGGACAGTATGGAAATGGGCAATGCTATTTCATAATAATGTTCCCTGGATTATTTCAAGTGGGCCATAATAACTGCCAAATTAACATCATGACTTACGGGATCCATGGTAAAGCAGGCTCTATCCCAGTCATAGGATCCTCCTAGCTTCTTCAGTTGGTGATAAATACGGTCACCTTTCCTTTAGGAAAAATAATCACAATATTACTATTATAAACATCTTAAACAGCACAAGAATTATGTCCTTTTGTCTTTAAAGTTCATGATCAAAGACATACATAAGCATCTTTTTTATAGCTTAATAAAAGTACCATTTGAAAAAAGAACATGACGACGTTTCATGGCCATTTGTTCAGTGAGTTTTATCTACTTTAAAGTCAATATAATAAATTTGACAGGAATATTTCTCTTACTCATTTTTCCACTTCCATACTTCATCTACAAATTTTTCACGACCCAAGTCATGCCGTGTCAGATTTCTCTCTCTCTTGATTTTCTTTTCTACCACCACTTGTGTAGCGATTCCTGCGTGATCACAGCCTGGGTTCCATAACGTCATCTTGCCGTTCATCCTATGCCTGTGTAAATGTATTGGAAAGTGAAAGTGAACCATAGTTCTGAATTAACACATCATTGAAGACCCATCATTAAACAGTATGCTTGATTACATTAAGTGTATCATATTGAGATCAACCTTGGGACTTGGATGATGACATTAACAGTGCTGTAAGACAGTCATCCTTTATAATACGTATGATTTAGTATGAACTATGAAGATCTATACCAGAGCTTATAAACACAGTCAACCAAAACTTATGTAAACTCATTAGAAAGTGAAAGTATGTTTATCATAGCAAATTCATACCAATATACTTTTATTCCTATTTGGAGACATATATCATACACAGTATTAATACAAGTCCTTTATTTCATTAGAGTATCATATTGGACTTTACAGTTAAGAAAATATATGAGCAGTTGGTATCTACTGTTACACATACCATCTTACTATGCAGTCCTCTACGGCTGTGGTCAGTGCGTGTCCGAGATGGAGAGAACCTGTGACGTTTGGGGGAGGAATCACGATTATAAACTTATCCTCATAGGGCACGCTGTTGATGTCTCGGCCCTGAAAATGACATTATAGACAAAATGTGGGTGTCGTTTATAGGAAATGCAAAGACAGAAAATGAAAGAAAAAAAATCCATGAATTTGTGATTTAACTTTGAACAAACAATTTCAATTAAAGAATGGAACTCAAAACATATTTTGAATAAAATTAAATGCCATAAAAAGTCTAACAGATACACATAAAGACTTCATCTATTTTCTGATCCTACCCTGATACTGTAATTAGACCTACCCAATACTCGGGTCTGAAGAATCCCTGACCATTCCACTAGTCGTACCAGGCTATATCCTGATATATATATCCCACCCTTTTACTATTAATAGACCTACCCCTACTCGGTCTGAAGAATCCCTGACCGTTCCACCAGTCGTACCAGGCTGTCTCTACATAAGTAGATATATCCTATACTATATATAGACCTACCCTGTTACTATTAATAGACTCCCCATACTCGGGTCTGAAAATCCCTGACCGTTCCACCAGTCGTACCAGGCTGCCTCTACATAGTGGGGACTGTAGGAGTCTGGCATGTCACCAGAGATGTCTGTGGAAACACAACACACTTGTCAGATAGGTATTACTAGTAATGGTACATCAGTTATCAGTTAATGGGTAACATATATGTCATCCTGTGGCAACCAAGTGGGGTGAGTGGTAGGGGGGTGGGGGTAGGGGGGGTAGGGGATGCATTGGCAAATGAGGACCCCTGTTACAGCTGATAAACTCTTGTTACATACATAATATCTGATATAAGATAAAATGAGTTAGTTATCTTGTTCGTAATTGTTTTAAATATTATCAAGATTACTTTAATTTTTTTTTTAAATAATACAATGTTCCAATAATTAAATTTCCATATACATGTTCATTTAAACTAACTGATCAAGATTTCTTACAATTAGTAGTAAATTTAGCCTATTTTACTATCAGATCTACAAGGAAACAACAGAACATATCTTACCTTTTTTCTCGCCAGGTTGGGTTTGTTTGTCATATGTTATTGTAGCTTTTTCCTTTTTCTCCTTTTTCTTCTGTAAATACATAAAACAAACAAAAATATGTAAGTTTTGTTATAAAAATCCATTATTCATTAGGCTTTTTTGTTATCTAACACCTTTACTAGTTTATTATTTTTTTCCTTCCCAGGTGTTTTTTTTTGTTATAGCAGACTCATTAACTTTATGTTTTGTACAACAAATCCTACTGGAAACAAGTTTCATTTTTAAAACCTGCCTTAGAGATCACCTCTGTATAAAGACCACCACTTAATAAGACCACTTTTCCAGGGTCCCAAATGAACAATTTCAAAATAATTCAACCTGTGTATAAAGACCACCTGGCTACATTTATAAAGACCATTTTTCCTTTGACACTTTTCTTGACTTCTTTTATAGACAAATTTTGGGTTATACCTACAAACACCTACATATCTTATGGTACATGTATCATAAACACTGATATTTGGGAGGTAAAGAAAAATTACATAACGTCTCTAGACTCACAACATAAATGTTGACAAGTCTCTCTCTATTTTGTATATATTAGTAGATGGGAGAGGGGAGGTCAACTTAACTGAATTAGTAGAAAATTGGTATGAGGCTCACAGGGGTGGCCAGTTAGCAACAATATATCACACTATAGTGTTAGCTGATATCTACAATTAACACAAAACACAGTTCCAGCAGTAAATCAGGTTTGTATCACTGCTATAGGTAATAGGAGTGCTAGCTTTCCCAGGCGTATTATAGGCATGACTAACAGGATATGGGGAGGGGTACAAGGGGACATATTGACAGGCTCAATAAATAAATTCTATTCCTCCTCCTTGACCAATCCTCCAACTTGTTTCCAACTCCCCACCATATAGCCAGTCTGTTGTTAAGAAATGAGGAGGAAATAGCACCTGTTACATGGCTGTTAACAAGTCTCCAAAACCACAATCCAGTAAACACTCCCTTTCCTTCTTTTCTCTTACTCCTTCACCTTGTCCTAACATCCTTCTTACTATTCCTTCCTTTCTTCCTTGTGTCCTCTATCTCCTCCCCACTCTTCCTTCCTTTCTTCCTTGTGTCCTCTATCTCCTCCCCACTCTTCCTTCCTTTCTTCATTGTGTCCTCTATCCCTCCCCACTCTCTTTCCTTCCTTCCTCATCACAGTAAGCCCAACCTCTGTCTCATCCCTCTCCTCCATTATCTGTTTCCTTTTATTGCCTTCCTTCACCTTGACCTCAAAACTCTTCCAAATCTCTGCCCCTTCTCCTCTCCATTAATAATCCCAATAATTCTCCCTCTCCCCTTCCACACAACCCATAGCTTGTCCCCATTCTTCATGACCCTTTCCCTGCTAATGATAAATACCAATAAATCACACCCAGGATACCATTGTATATCAGTGCTGGGTGACAGCTAGGGGGCAAGATTGATTAGCTGTTATCTTATTAATTTCACATATCTTCAGCTTACAATGACTTGATGTTTAATTAGATTTAATTCAAAAAGGTTTTCAAGATTTGGATCAGAATCTGTAGATCCAGATGTAGAACTGACATATATGTAAGAATCTCCAACTTTTGCCTTGACATCAGTAATCACTTGACTATTAATTACAGCCTTGAGGTCAGTGGCCTTTACAGTCCTGTTACATAACTGACCCCTGGATCACATCCCTCTTTCCCACATCAGGCCCTGACCTACATTAGTAAAACACTGGACTCTGGCAGTAGCAGGGAAAATATGACTTGGATTATATATAACTCAAGAAGGGGTGAATAAGTAATTAAAAAAAATTAGTTCAGGTTCAAACCAAGAACTTTCTGGCGATTCAAGACCTTGTAATTTGTGAGCTCTATAAGTTACAGACAATAATGAGGTAAGGTAAAATCGGTTTTGTTGACAAAATTGTTCGAGTTTTGCTAAAAATGATTCCATAATGTTCAATTATAGAGTTAATTAATCGTTGTACAGCGCTTGAACATCATATTTAGATATTGCTAGTGCACCGCAACAGACTATTATAAAAGAAAATGTATTAAACTGTTGTGCTTTTGATGATGCAGCAACTCAACGCAGACATATTATATGAATGTCGATAATGGAAAATGTGGAAGAGAGGTAGACTTAACCCATAATGGGCTATGTTGGCATATTGTTTTCAAAAGGTCATGACCATGCAGTGGTAAATAATATATTTTTTTTAAATAGCTGTATAATGTTGTGGATTATTTTTTTTGCAATATCATGATTTGGGGCAAAACGTGGTTGTTGGAGGCCAGGACACGTTTTTACGGGTTGTGCCCCATCCAAGTGTAGTAAATCTGATCAAGCATGTGCCAGCTCCCCTAAGTAACCGCATTAATTAAACAAGGTGGCTGTCTACACTCAACTGAAGGACATGACACTGGCAGGGAAACCACTATGGTGAACATGACAGAGCTGAATATGCACTCTAGGGTGTACAATAGTGTTTAAGGAGATTCTGGTGTCCTATACTACCCAACAATGTCAGATAGGTGTTGTAGTAACAGTGTGATTTTTTATCACAGGGATGCTTTGGACATTTTCATGTTCAAAGACAAAACTGACATAGATAGTTAGGGATTAGCAATACACTTTTGCATTGCTTGAACTTTTTTACAAGGTATAACTGATCTCAAACTTACGTATAGGTGTTGAACCTATGATCCAGTCTGTTCAGTTTTAATCGGACATTACGTGGTACATTTGTGGGCTTTTCTTATAATACTTCAAAATCCTGCAGGACACCGTTCTAGTTGAGTCCAACTATCTATCACCTGGACAGGTATGTAATGACAAGAAATTAGCTGTACAATCTGGCCCTGATTTCTCGAAACAAAAGTACAGATTAAAGTCAAAACTTAAGTTTTTCTCCTTATGTAACTTATTGCAATTTATGACTTAAGTCAGTTTTTGACTTAAGTTTGTTTCGAGAAATCGGGGCCTGATCTACATGTAATTCATTAACCCTGATATGTCTTGTTGTATGTGATATTTTTTTTTTCATCATATCCCCTTCAATAAGCTGACGTGTTCTCATTATCATCACTCTAGTCTTTTCAAGTTCAATTTCAGAATATCATGTACTCGGTAGCTCCTTCTAGCTTGAATAACATGCTGTCTTCCTCTCCCCTTGGCTCTCAACCTTTTTTCTCCTCACTAAATTCATGTTCTTTTTCAGAAAATAACTCAAACCTTTAATTACCTTGTAAGCAAACTGCTCACAATATTTCAAGAATGAGGATATTGTCGAGTTATAACAGTGACATAATATTGTTCAGAGGTTGACTCATAAAAAATGTACCCGATACATGAAATAATTAAGGCTGATTGGTGTATTGTCTTCAATCCTCCATATCACATCCAAATCTGGCAATCTAATTAAAATTAGACTTAAAATTCCGCTCCACTGCAATGCTCTGCATTACGCTCAGCTCCAATTTATGTACATGAGCAACATACGTATTGCAGAGCTTTATAGTGGAAATAGAAGTCAAATTTTAATCAGATTTTCAATCTGGTCAGGTTTGTTATCACAATAATCAGTGAAATAAACGAAGCTGAAACTATCACAAAAAACAGATTCAATTGTATAGCAGTTGGTTCCTGATTCTAACCAATAAGTACTCTCTTTGGATTTAAGCCCAGTAGAAGTGAATGGGAAAGTTGAAATTATGTAATATGTTAAGGGTGGGGGTGGGGAGATCTCACTTGCCCCGTCAAACTTTAAACGTTATTAGTCCTCCCATCACCAAATAAAAGGTAACAGAATTTGGAGTCCAGATATAAGTGAAAAAAGTTCTTACCAATATAAATAAGCCTGAAAACTTTCTATGTTTATGAACAGGTAGTAACTATATTAATGTTGCTTGTGAGTAAGGATCTGGAAGAGGGAGGGGAGAGAAAGAGAGAGACAGAGCTATCAATAGTAAGGTTATAGGCTATAATTAAAGGAATTGTTATATAGTAGTTGTGTTGAACAGCACCACAACAGAAGGGTAATTGGGACTGATATGGTACCATAATCGTGAGAAAGTGTCAGTGAGATGTCTGGACAATGCTGTGGGGATGTATGGTTCATTTAGAATAAATTCAGTAAAAGAGTCAGACACTTTCTCACACACTCCTGACCCCTTTTAGTCCTAATGACCATATACATGGTCCTGGTCACCTTGACTATATCAAAACTATTCTTAATTTATACTCTCCCCCCCCTCTCTCTCTCTCTCTCTCTCTCTCTCTCTCTCTCTCTCTCTCAGTTTCCAGATCTTACTCAATAGTCATATTTTCACCCGTCTTCCTTTACATGAGTTTTTGCTGAGAATAAGTATGGCCGTAGAGTATGCAAATTGTTCACATTCAAGAATAAGAGGCCCATGGGGCTTCTTAAATTTTCCCACAGGACAGAAAACTTGTTACCTCCTTGAAGAAGTTCCCTCCAATTTTGGTTGACTTTCATTCAGTATTTTATGACAAGAATCAATTGATAGCCTTTGACAGTTTCCCCTTAGTTTGTCTCACCCATCTGGCTCCTTTGGGAGTCCATCACCCATTTACCAGTATGCAAAATTGGTTTTATTCCATGTTAGAAGTTTGCTGATTAAAGTTACCATAACTTTATTAAAATTCATGCAATCACTCATATGACAATTATGACCACCATTTTCAGGGATAAATTTCCCCCTTTTGGCCTCATCTCTATGGCTTATATGAGGTTATAAAAAAATCTGTTTAACTTTTCTAAATCATCATATTTCGTTAGTATACCTAGGTTTCCGGATTAATAACAGGTTTTAATTACCATGAACTAAGAAGGAAAAAAGCCATACAATCATGCTGGAATACACAGAGATATGGATTAGACAAAGGTCGGTTTGGACAAGTTTTACTGTATTGTGAATGTTCTGACCAAATGAATTTAAAATTCAGTTGTAGCTGTAGCACTAGTAACAATTTCAAGGAACTCAAAGTGTCATAGCTAAATACAGTTATGTGCAGTTATTTTTAGATAAGATTTCAACATTAATCAGTTTTATAAATATAATACACATAAATATTGCCTCAATTTTATTTCTTGGCTATTCATGACCAAATCACTTTAATTACAGAGAGACAATAAAAAAAATTCCAGGAATTCCAGGTGAGCTAAAATCTCTTGTGTAGTGTAGTATTTTTAGATACGTTTTCCATATAATTCAACATTATAGTTACCGGTATGTACCCGTAATGCAATTACAAGTTTTGCTTCACCTTTAAACATAGTTAGGCTATAACAAAAATAAGTACATGTAATTACAGGAATTCCAGGTGATCAAAAACTATGCATAGTTAATTTTAGGTAGGATTTCCATATTAATCAGCATTATAAATATAAAACATTCCAAGATTTACATAAAATTTATTCATAGATAGGCAATAAAAAACCTTCTATATCATATAATGTGGACTTAGTATCAACAAATTCAAATATTCTATCCCCTGAACTTTGACCAGAACATAACGACACGGTGTGTAACATCTGACCGGGACATGATGACAAGGTGTGTAAAATCTAACACACCTTATTGTTTTAATCAGCACAATGTAATTCTGTATTCACAGATAAGGCTAAATAGTTCTGGCAGAAATGCTGACCCTAATCAAACTACAAATGATGTTATGTGAACTTGGGAGTGCCAACTCATCAACAAACATACCTTAGGCCCAGACTCCCCCTCCCCCCTCCCAAATAGTCTGAATGTGGGCCTTATCTACTTAATTTTAAAGAGAAATTTAATCATCAAAAGGCGATCCCATTCCAATTATTCTAAATAAATGTATCCATTTAATATTTGAGATTTATAACTACAGAGCCCTAATGTATGCACCCCAAGGAGGAATGACCGACTTATCAGTATAGATGCATAATTAACATTTAGAAAAGCATCTGGCAATTGTTTCAGTAAGTTCCACCTTTAAAATGACCGATTCTACTTTATCTTAATTTGCACATTGTTATAGTTCATGAGATTATCAGCTTTTATCCGAACAACAAGTAAATTAGGCCTTCAGTTATTTAAAGAAGCTTTTACTGAATGAACAAACAATATTTTTCCCAATTTGACCCCTGTGAACTTCAATGATGGTGAAGGTCATTATTTTTTGTATAAAACTTGGCAGTTATGTATAAGGTCTTCAGGCATCTTTATAAATGAAAATAAAATCACTTTAAACTCAGAATATAAGTTCTCTTTGACAAAGAATTGAAGAAGTCATCATCATTAATTAAAAAATGAGTGACTGTTATTTATCATCCTTATCATTATGTAAAGTCTTGTTAGCAGTTACTTTTTAAAAAAAATTAAAAATTAACTAATTTGAGTTTGATAAACATGATAAGCAACAGTCACTTATTGGGGAACCTCTATTCGGTTAAAATAGTGCTATTTAAGATATCCAGTATAATCTTTTTATTTTCATAAAATAGAAAAATAAAATTTCCCATCAAAATTGGTCTGAATGTGGAGAGATTAATTTATATTATAGGAATCCTAAAACGTTCTCCTGGCTGGCTATGTCTGTGTTGACATTTCCACACAGCCTCGATTTAAAAAATACTGACAATGTTTCTATAATTTTGTCACTTTTGTTTTCCACAGATGGCTGGTCTTGGCTCTGAAGAATCAAAGAAGGTACCCAAGTCCTGGAATATATACAAAGGATGGGGCGTCAACGCCTGGGACAAGTGGACTAAAAAGGCTAATAAAAGGAGAGAACTCGGACAGCCGCCCATCCCCAAGGCTAGCACTCTGGATGTTGTTTCCGAACAGGAACTGGATCAATACCTGAAAGACTTTTTTACCAACATGACACGATCAGACGGTACAGCGTTTAAGAAAGCATCGGCGCTCAACATCTGCCGAGGATTAGCTGCTCATTTGGTCATTAACCTAAAATGTCCACATTTGAACTTTATGGCTTGTCATGACAACTATTTTCCAGAATTTCAAAAAACAGCTTATAGGACTTCAAAAGTTTCAAGAAAAGGAAAACAGATAGAAAATTCATTTGATCAAACTAATCCTGAGAATCGACTCTGGGACAAGCATTTTGATGACTTAGATAGTCCTGTTGGACTTCTACATGCAGTCTATGCGTTCAACACGTTTGTTTTTGGTGTTGAGTCTGTAGACTCCCACTGTTCCTTAGTGCCTAACCAGTACCTCCTGAGCTCAGACAAGGATGGAGATTTTATCAAATTCTACGGAAATATCAAGGAAACTAAGTCCTCAGAGGACAAAACCCCGATTTTCTCAGTAGAGGAGAGAAAACTCTATGACACAGGTGAAAGTGACTCGGTATACAACATTTTTAAGAAATACTTAAAAGGTATACCGCCCCATGGAAAGTTCTATGTTCTTCCTTGTACTTCCATACAAAAACAAGCTGGCAAAGAAAAGTATGTGAAAGGATCTTCTTCTTCACCTCTGAATCTAAGTCAGATTCAAGACTTACAGGAACATTTGGTTTCTTCTCGGTCATACAAAAAACTTCATATCCTAGAAGATTTTGATGTTGAGAAGCGGAGAATCAATTTGATCAACCCATTATTCTTTCCTCAACAGACTAACACTACCGCAATGTGTGCTACTGAAACAAAGGAAATCTCAAAGACATTAGATCAAATGATAATGCCACTAAGAATGGAAAACAGTGCAGAGGGCTTATTACAGGAGGAAAATGATGATGACAATTTCCACACCAGTTCTAGTGTTACACAAAAAGCCACCAACACTTCACAAAGTCCTGTATCTGATCAAATACAACATGACATGCAAGAAGATGAAGAGCCTAAAACAATGGAACCATCTCTGCCTGTGACCACACCAAATGTGGTATCATATACACCAAATGTGATGTCACATACCCAGGGTTCACCAAATATGATGACAGCTACACCGAACATGATGACACATACACCAAACATGATGACACGTACACCAAGAATGATGACAGATATCATAAGAAGAGGAACATCAAATTGTCACTTCAACCCTGTCATGAAGCCACTAAACATACAAACATCAACAGAAACAGAGTTTACAATCAGAAATCCATTTGATGACCAGACTTTGCTCTTAAGAACAAATGTTGACAAAGCAAAGGACCCATCATTTCGTCATATGGAGAACTTTCTACAGCATGGTGTTGACCCTTTAAGTCATCATTTCCAGCAATTAAGCTATTATCATCAAAGCAGATATCCTGTTACTGTAGGGCAACATGTATCTCCATGGGATTATCTGTACACAAACACCATTGCATCAAGGTACATGGACCCCAATCACATGGGGCCACCAGCCCAACATGGACATTTATCGGGAAACGACACAAGAGGAATAGTATCAGATCCTGGTCAAGCGGTCAGTGAAGTGCCAAGAATGGTGCCACCAATAGCACAACATCTGACTTCCCAAGGATACAAACATCCATCCTTTGAAATGGACAAATCTTCTGGCACATATCACAATTATCAGCCTCATATGAATGCTAGAGACAATAGCTATACACCACAGGAGATTTTCAATCCACTACACAGAATAAACCCTGGTCTCAAAGGTCAGCTTCCATATATGGGAAGGACATTATCCAGGGCTCAAACAATGAATCATTGTGCATCTCTGAATAAGGAAACCATGTCTGTTTCTCAAGATGAATATTCACCGTTATCGGGTATGACTCCAAGTGAATTCCATAACAAAAAGTTTACGTCTGTTTCACATGAGGAACAGTCCACGTTGTCAGGGGCCACACCGAATGAATTCCATGATCTAAGACAAAAATGTAAAGGAAGAGGGCAGAAATTGTCTCCATCATTAGCTTCACTTCTGCAACAAGCGGAAACTTCAGATAGAGACAGAATGAATGACCAAATGGAACACTTACAGGGATTGCGTCAAGCACATATTGTGAATTGTGAGCAAAATTCTTCTGTAAATCAAACCATCGAAAGAAATATTCGGAAAAGACATGCATCAAAATGTGATTCTGAAACGCCAAACAAGTTTAGAAGAATTAATCAAAGGAGATCTGAGGACATGATGGAAAAACTAGATGTAACAAACAACTGCAAAGACCAAGAGAATTCTCCACAAACCAAGTCTGCACAACATTCGGAGACACCAGTGCTAAAAACTGAAACGAAAAACAAAGACCAAAAGAATTACCAACAACCCAAGTCTTCACCACAGTCAGTGGCTCCATTGTTAAAAATCATACAAATCATAGAAGACATTGTCTCGTCTCAGTTTCCAAGGAAGACAAATCCAAACGAAAGCAGTGTTGACAGTGGTACGACAGATCCCGCAGACACCAGCTACAGCGAGCAGACGACACAAAACCAGGAAAGTCTACTACAGGAAGATGTTATTAACAACAGCAAGGCTAACGACTATGTAGACACTACATCCTGTGAGCTGACATCACAAAACCTGGAAAGTCTCCAGGAAGATGCACCTAACAACAGCAAGCCTGAGGACTTTGTAGACATCCCTGATCAACAACAAAACACAACTGAAAGTGAAAACCCAGATCAGGACATTAAACTATTGCTGGACTTTGACCCATCGTTACGTGAATCATTTCACAAAAAGTGCGAAGATTGGTGGATGAAACACAAAAGTCAGTTTGAGATGAACAATTTACTTACTGTCAAATCAAACTCCCAAAGCAGTGTGTCAAAGGATTCAAACAATGATGAAATGTCAGAAAATGCACTTGATGAAAATCAACAGGAACAGTTAGAAGAAGACCAATCAACAGACAATGCGACTCCAACAAAATCAGGATATACAAATATGTCAGAAATGGATGGAAATCTTGCTTCTGATCATTCTATGTGTGACATTCCAGCATGTTCCAACTTAGATCCAAGACATTCCATCATTGTCAGGGCACCTGACCTTCAAAACCAGAACACTGCAGAAAATACAAAACTAAGGGATTATGTTGACAATTGCTGTGAAGCTGATGATGTGAAATGTATGTCCGCTCTGTATGTAGATTGGTAGTGCTATCTTTGTGCTAACAATGAACTGTATATTTTCCTTTGCACATAAAAAAGTTCAGTTCTTTTATAGTAAATTTGAATTCCTTATAAAATCATGAGAAGTAATTCCTAGCTTAAATCATTTAAAAGGTGTAAAAAGTAAATTAAGTCATAAAAATTCTAACAGTTTGTTTTTTCATTGTCCAAATTAGGTTTTACTTTGGAAATTGACATTATTCAAAATATGTTAGTGCTGGAAAGATTAAAAGTTTACATTTTACACCATTTCTTGTCTTCATTATCATCACTTCTAGAGCTAGCTAGACCGAAGAACTATCTGGTACCACTCATGAACCAGGTTCAAAGTAAGAAAGAACTGAACTGAACTGGTACATGTATATGTTTGAAATTACTGCTTGATATCATTACAAATTAGAATCTCACTATAAAAGAGTATATCTAGCTATCAATACAAAGTTTAACTAATCACTTTACTTTGTACATTTGTAAATCAAATTTCATATTGTATACTAATCTGTGATTTTCAAGTGAGAAAAAATAGGGGAGATAAATTGCATCAAATTCAAAGAGATATTATAGAACAACATATTTGACAACTTTGAAGACAGGTCCAACAATTTTTCATCATTTCCATGCCTAAATTACTTTTTCAGAGCATCTTTATTCCAAACAAGAGGCCCATGGGCCTTAACGGTCACCTGAGTTAGAATATATAATAAAACAAATAATGAAACAAATTAAAGACATATAAACACTATATGCTGGGCCTTGAAGTTGGTCAGTGATTTATAAATTTGACCTTTTTAGACTATGAAGAGTATTTGCTTCCATCAAACCTGTGAACTTAGAGGTATTTTTTGAAATTTTAATCAATTTGACCCTGTTTGGTCCTGCCTCTCTGGTACCCCAGGGGGTCATCGAGGACGGATATGGATGTTAAAATGCTATATCTTAGGCTAATAATTCTAATCAAGTTTGACTAATTTCCTACGAAAATTGGGCAAATAATGTTCACAAATATGTTTTTCCTACATAAACTAAAGTAAACTTGACCCCTCCCCAGGGGGTAACATGAGACCCCAAGGTCATATAATTCACAGTTTTTATACAACACCTGAAGACCTTTTCATCTATAAAGTGTATTTGATTATACCATTTCCAGAATTTTAAAAGAATATCTTTGAAATTTTAGCCTTTTTGACCTTTTTTGGCCCCGCCCCTCTGCCCCCAGGGGTCGGCCTTGACCAATATGGATATGATATTAAAATGCTATCTCAGGCTAATAATTCTAACCAAGTTTAACTCGTTTCCAATGAAAATTGAGCAAAAAATGCTCATAAATGTGTTTTCCCTATATAAACTATAGTAAATTTGACTCCCTCCCCAGGGGGAAATGTGAGACCCCAGGGTCATATAATTCACAAATTTTGTAAAGGACCTTAAGACCTTTCTATTTATGAAAAGTATTTGTTTCTACCATTTCCAGAATTTCAGAAGAAGATTTTTGAAGTTTTAGCCTATTTGACCCTTTTTTTGGCCCCACCCCTCTGCCCCCAGGCGGTCGGCCAGAACCAATGTGGATATGATATTAAAATGCTATCTCAGGCTAATAATTCTAACCAAGTTTGACTAGTTTCCAATGAAAATTGAGCAAAAAATGCTCATAAATGTGTTTTCCCTATATAAACTATAGTAAACTTGACCCCCTCCCCAGGGGGAAACGTGAGACCCCAGGGTCATATAATTCACAATTTTTGTAAAGGACCTTAAGACCTTTCTATTTATGAAAAGTATTTTAATCTAACATTTCCAGAATTTCAGAAGAAGATTTTTGAAGTTTTAGCCTATTTGACCCCTTTTGACCCTGCCCCTAAGGCCCCTGGGGGTCAGTCATAGAAAATTTGTTAACAGGATTAAATGGCCATCTCATACTGATAATTCTGACAACATTTGACTCATTTCCTATTACAAATGACCAAATAATGCGCAAAAATGTGTTTTCTCAATATAAAGTATAGTAAACTTAACCCCCTCCCCAGGGGGAAACGTGAGACCCCAGGGTCATATAATTCACAATTTTTGTAAAGGACCTTAAGACCTTTCTATCTATGAAGAGTATTTGATTCTACCACATCTGTGAGTAGAGAAGAAGATTTTTGAAATTTTACTCAATTTTACCCCTTTTGGCCCCTCCCACAGCCCCCTGGGGGGTGGGGACCATATAATTCACAATTTTGATTGGCTTTATGCCTTAGAAGGTTTGTGCAAAATTTCATTGAAATTGCTTCAGCAGTTTTGGAGAAGAAGTTGAAAATGTAAATTGTTTACGGACATACGACGGACGACGCACGACGGACGACGGACGACGCACGACGCACGACGACGGACAAAAGGCGATTAGAATAGGTCACTTGAGACTTCGTCTCAGGTGACCTAAAAATACACACAGGGAAACTACCACAAAGTCAACATAGTGAAATACTTCGAATATAAAAACCACATCATACTCTTTCCTTATCGGTTTTAGATTGTGATATGCATAACTATACAGCCACCCTGCTTTAGTATGTTTAAAGACCACCTGCATAATAAGACCACTTTTTATTTCAAAAATTTATAACACGATTTGACCTGGGTATGAATACGACTTGGCAATAAAGACCACTTTTTCGTTGTCCCCTGTGTGGGTCTTTATAGACAGTTTTGGCAGTAAATTCACCTCTTCTAAGAATGGCGATATGAAGTTGCAGAAAAAATCCCTTCAATACTTTCGGAGAAATAGCGAAAACAATCTTCAAATGTCAAAATCTAAGATGTTTGTCTGTCATGACTGTCAGTCATCTTTATTCTAAAGTGATCCCAAAGGTAATGAGGCACCAATAGGAACCTACAAACGTAATTTGAGAGAAATCCCTGGAGAAGTTTCAGAGATATAGCAATAACAAAATTCAATTGTCAAAGTCCAAGACAGCTGCTTGTTGGTCATCTTGTTTTTGGATCAGTCGATGGAAGCATCAATATGCATAACAAGGCCCAAGATTAATCTAAAGTAACAATTAAACTTAAACTGTAAAAATCCAAGATGGCTGCCTGTCAGCAATCTTGTCTTTGGATCAATCCCAAAATGTAGTATGCAT
The DNA here is from genome assembly GCF_041381155.1 of Argopecten irradians. Taxonomy (NCBI): domain Eukaryota; kingdom Metazoa; phylum Mollusca; class Bivalvia; order Pectinida; family Pectinidae; genus Argopecten; species Argopecten irradians. The sequence continues at coordinate 39,334,317 of NC_091137.1, read as the reverse complement.
AATTAGGCAAGAGAAGAGGAACCTACAAATGAAATTTGAGAGATCCCTTCATTACTTAAAAATAACGATGACAAATTTCAATTGTCAATTGGCCTTTTGGATGGGGTCAACCAGCTATGATCTTAAAGGGACAATTCAGTCTAAGAAAACATTAAAATGTGTACATATATCGGAAAAACCCAGTTCTAATAGAAATATATCAGTCGGTTTTGCTCTGATATGCCAGAAAAGCCCATGGTGGTGAAATGCGTGTGAAATGTTCAAACCCGCTCGCTGTCCGCCATTACACATTGCGTTCGAACATCTTGTATGCCGAACCCTGTCCCTTGCTTGTAAAGTAATAAAACTTTTGTCTAGAACTGCTCAAATCGCTCTGACAGCAGTGTGTTTACTTTATCAGTTGAATTGTCTTGCCAAAAAATCATTTATCACCTCCTCAGTGGTAATGTAGTTCATTTGTTTAACGTGCGTGACTATGGCTAGTATATGGGTACAGCGTACATATTGTACCCGCTTAATCGTATTGATCAACGATTTGTAATTACAACGGTATCAATTAAAATATTAATCAATGACGTGGAATTTGTCAATATTTTATGTTGTATGTTTCATAAGAAATATAGAACAATACATTTATGCCATATTTACTTTTTGGTTATGTAAAAGAATTAGCCTGAGTGAATTGTCCCTTTAAAATTCAAATTCAGGATAATAATTATATCCAATATTGACTCATTACCTATGAACATTTAACAAATATTGCTCAAAAGTGTGTTTTCCCTGTACAAACTATAGTAAATTTGGCTCCTCATGGGAAAATCTGAAGGCCATGAAATTCATATTTTTGTAAAGACCTTCTATCTATGAAGAGTTTTTGATTGTTTCCACAGCATCCTTGGTAGGGGAGCATATAATTCACATTTTTATCCTTAGTAGGTTTGTACAATATTTGCATAGCCATCTTTAAATGACCAACAGATGTTAATAGGAAAACCCAATTAACCAAACCAAATAATTGAATTTGCTACAGAGGTTTTGGAGAAGAAGTAAAACATGTAAATTGTTTATGGACACATAATGGATGATCTACAATGGATGGTGCACAGCAAAGGACAAAATTAAAGATGATGAGAATACCGGCATGTCCCTCATCAACTCTCAGGTGACCTAAAATGTATCTTTACCTGAACCTTATAGCCCTAACTCCTCCTTCAAATGCAAGTTGGTGTTCTAAATTTAAAAGCAGAAGACGAAACATTGAAAAGTATCCAGCAAGAAAAGTAATAATAAATTACATGCATGCGTAAAGAGATAACTCTTCATTGGACGATTCATTTCTGATAAAATGGTCAGAAAGCATCCTCAGTTGGTTTCAGATAAATGTCTTTTCCGGAATTACTTAGTCCAAGTTTACACTTAAAACCATACTTTAAACAATTTTTCAGCACTAGACAATATTAATGTAGCTGCAATATTGTAGCTCAAAAGACTTTTTGACAGAAAATGATATCGTTTTTAGAGCTACAATTGGTGCCTATTACTGCTAATGGAGCAAAGTAATGATTATGCAAACCATTATAAAACGTTTGTTTGCATTTTAATTGTACTTGTTTGATATCGCTTACCTACTAGGCAATAAAACTGAACCACATAAAATATCAAATTCTCATTGAGGCATTATTTTTTACATAATACATATGTCCGTGACTTGCCCGACTGGACAGGTGGAGATTTTAGTGACATATCATTGATACTTGTTTAGGTTGATGTAGAGTTAATATCAGTCATGAAGATAAAATTGCAACTGTTACAATATCTGAACTATGAAGCTACCTGCATAGATTTCCTGAGGGGTTGTTCGGTCAGTTAACAGAACATATTCACTTGCAAATTGTAAGTGTTGATATTGTCCAGAGTCAAAATATACACATATATTATTCAACAAAATTGGGTAAGTCAAATTTCCAGTTGGGCAGGTAGGTTTTTGTGGTCACCTGCCCAACAGGGCATGTCCTTAAAAAGTTAATGTTGAGCCCTGAATGAGATTAGTGATATTAACCTAAGGATGAGTGAGGTTGATATGGGTTGATACAAAACTGTTGAAAAATATGCCCAATGATAGAATTGATTATATGCTGTTGAAAAAGTGTTTGGAGGTTCTGGGTTCAAGCCCAAGTCTTGTCGCTACATTTTCTCCTCTTTTAAGCTTTTACAATACATTAAATAAATTAATCCTTGATACTTCAGGGTTTACTGTCCCCCACCTAGAATATATATATATATGTCATAGCAAAACTGAAGGCAGTTCAGGAGAAGAAACCTGACCAATCACAAGCCTGAAGAGACTTCCTTTGAAGATTATGACAGAGACAGTGATGCACACTTTCAAAGATACACAGTCAACCAGAGTGCTATATGATACAATTTATTTATTTTGATGTACATCAAAGGATCAAATTACCTGTCCCATCTGTGATTGCACACGTAGCCTTTAGTTTTACTATGACATATTCTAGGGGTGGATATAACAGTAATGGTAAACCCCTGAAGGACTTGAGGATATAAATATGGTATACTAAGCTATAATGAATCAACAAGATTCATATGGATCAGGGAAATGTTTCCTGAGGCTGTATCAGTTAATCTGTGCAGTTAATCGTTATTCTTTATGATTATTTTCGTAAAAAATGTATCGTCTAAAATTAAGTATAATGTTAATTTGAAAATCCCGTTAAGTTTTAAGATTATTTACTAAATCAGTATTTGGAATAGCTGGTCTTTCACTTTCCAATTATTTTACCCTTGCAATGTTGCATCATCATAATATTTTTATTCGATGATCCGAGATTTGAATGATTTCATTTTGATTTAATGAAATGCATCTAAATGAAATATTTCCAATTTTCAATTAATAATCTTAGTCAATTAGTTAGTTTACCTCTTCCTCTTTCGGTTTGCCTTTCTCCTTTTCTTTTTCCTGTTGTTGTTTCAGCTTTTCTTGTTTAGCTTTAAACTTTTCCAATTTCTCTTGCTTGGCTTTCTCCTTTTTCAGTTCTTTTTCAGTCTTTACTTTTGGTGTACCATCTGTTGTGGTATCTCCACCAGCCGGAGGTGGTGCCGCAGGGTCCGACATTTTCGTAAACTATCTAAAGCTTAGAGTAATGGTGTGTTGATTTCGAAAGTAGCTATTTATATAGCACAGTAACACCTGATAGTTAGATTTTAATTACATGTACACGATGCCGGTTGCAACAGATTTTTCCGGAACCACATGTGCATGACCCGGAAATGGATGAGACATGATAACCAATAAATAATTTTAATATGAAATAACAAACATTATCTATCAATCATTTAATTTTTGATGGATAAAACTATTTTGATTTTGAAATTTGCAGATAACATATAAGAAATCCTTGAATGTACACTTCAAAATCATGAATTTATTACAGCATGATTTATCGACTACTTGCTCCTTATAATTTAATCCAAGTGAAAAGCCTAGTTAGCTTGCACAAACAAATATTAAAAAATAAATGCCTATTTTTGGTAGAAATATACTTCACAATGATACAAAAAAAAATAATGGTAATAAATAATTCATTATTGAAGTCAAACAGATCTTAAAACATTCTACTTTCATATCTGATCAAGAAAACAACATGTTCCAAATATTTATTGTGAAGCGGCGAATACAGCCAGTATCATTAGTCTGAAAATGAAAGTAGCCTTTTTCTAATATGGAATTGGAAGCGATCGCGCCTGTAACGAAATGATTCATATAAAGGCGACTTAAAATATGTTCAGTAGCATATCTAAACATCTTGGTTTGAGAATATTGGTAGGACAAATGCATTCCGATGTAGTCTAGAACATCCGAGTCTTTACAATGTTTTATTGCAGGCTGAAAGATGTAGGGTCTACCAAGTTCCATTTTCACCAAAATTAGAAGGCCAGCGTTGTTGTCAGGCTGGACCTCACACGACACCCACCGAATATTTCTCTGTGATCATCAATTCTGAAGAATCAAAATGGGTCCTGTTTGGCGCAGAATCAAACCCAATTGTTTGGTGGATACATTATCGATTATATATGCACAGATAATGATCCATTCTGGTCTGATTTATGGAGAATTTATGGTACTTCCATGGTTGATAGAAACATACAATGTCGGGTTTATAAAAATCTGCCTTTATCATATTTATGCATTTTTTATCTACTTTAATGTTATCGGTCGAATGTGGAAAATCTGCTCAACTAATACATCGACTGTGGGAAAGATTTTACCGACATTACTAAAACCAGGTACTAATTAATTAATTTGAAATTATGAATGAAGTTGCAAACATGCTAATGTATTTAGTTTCAGTTCATGATCAATGTTTTCATGTCAAAAATATTAAGACTGACAAATGTTATGACAAAATCATTGATATGATTAACAAGAGGTCACTGATCATCACTCGTTGCTCCAGGGGTTACTATCACTGCCATTATATCAGCCCCTGGACTATCTTATGGTAAAACTGGTAACAGTTTAGGAGGAAAAAACTGACCAGTCACAGGTCTACACAAACCTCCTTTGAAGATAGCATTGTCCAACTTCAAAGCAACACAGTCAACCACAGAGTACTGTTATACCATTTTTAGCTCACCTAGTCCGAAGGACCAAGGTGAGCATATGCCATACTATGGCGTCCGTCGTCCGCTGGTCGGTATTCAACAAAATTTGACTGGTAGCATCCTTATGGGTTACTGACTGAAAATTGTACAAATGATGGGGTTGACTCCCCAGGGGCCTGAGGGGCGGGGCCAAAAGGGGTCAATTTGGCTATTTTCATATAAACGACTTCTCTGAAACTAAGCACGGATAGCATCCATAATGCAAAGGTAGCAAGCATCCTTATAGGGTTGGCAGAGGGATGGGGTCAAAAGGCATCAATTTGGCAGTTAATATATTAACAACTTCTCTGCAACTAAGCATGGGATAGCACTCATAATGCAATAGTACTTATAGGGTGGGGATTCAAAATTGTAAAAATGATATGGCTGACCCCCTGGGGCCATAGGCGCAGGGCTACAAATGTTAATTAGGCTACTTTTTTCATATAAATTACTTGCTCTCTGCAACTATGTATTGGATAGCATATTCGTATGGTATCTATAGCATCATTTTATGGTTGGGATTAAAAATTACACAAATCGTGGGGTTAATTTGTCTTTGTGATTTTTGAATCACTTATTACTGAATTACAGAATTACTCAAAAAAAAAAAAAAAAAAAACAGGTGAGCGATACAGGCCCTCTGGGCCTCTTGTTTTGATTTACATCAAAGCATCAAAAGATCAAGATACTTGTGTCTTCTGTTGTCTTCAATTTTACTAAGAGATAATCCAGGGGTGAATAAAATGTCAATGATAGTAACCGTTGGAGTATCGAGGATGCACAGTGGTGGACTTGTTTGAAGTTCCTCTTCATTTTGTATGGACAAATGTTTCTATTATTATTCTTATTGATTATCACATTATCTCATACACCCACAGCCAACATTTGTTTGTGGTGTTAATTATCCTGAAGTTGTCATTTTAAAAAGTGTATTCATATTTTATTATGAATTTAAAAAAAACTTATATTTCTAATATATTTTAATGTAGGTCTAATTGTTGACCATAATTGTTTAAAGTTATTTAATTTCTGTGTTTTTGACAGGTTGGTACTATTGTACAATTTGTGAGGCCAATTCTCCCCCACGTGCATTCCACTGCAGAACATGCAATAAATGCATTCTGAAGCGTGACCACCACTGTATGTTCACTGGAAAATGTATCGGCTACTTTAACTATGGCCACTACCTTCTGCTCATCTTCTACGTCTGGCTTGGCACAATGTTCGCCATCATCATGGGCTTTGAGTTCACTTGGAGTTACGTTTTGGGAGGATTCTCCTTCTGGAGTGTCATCTACTTCATCTTTCCACTGATCTGCTTTGTGACAGGACAGCTGAGCTTCTATACTTCAGCGGCCTCATTCCTCTGTTTACTGGCATCTGTCTTCTTCTTCTTGCTGACATTTCTGATGATCTACCATGCTAAACATGTGTACTATGGACAAGTCACCTATGAAAGAACTCATAAGATTTACGACTATGATCTTGGCTGGAAAGTTAACTTTATTTCTGTGTTCGGATCAAAATGGCATATTTCGTGGATATTTCCAACTATTGAGTCCCCATTACCGGGAGATGGAATAGAATTTGTTAGGAAAGAAAACTATGAAAGTCCAAAAAATATGTGATCATGTTTGAGTAAAACAAATTGTCCTTTTACATTTCCAATATTTTTCATTGTTCCTCAATTTGCCATGTTCACCACCGGTTTAATCCCAAAGTTTTCATGGTGTTTCATTGTTGTGATTATAACTACTTGATTAAGATCAAATTTTTATTAGCTCTAAGCAGACATGATTAGCGCAGCGTATTATTCACAATTTTTTCTGTAATAATATCGATAAATCAGAGATAAATTAATTGAGATGAATATATGTCATTGTTTCAATAAGAAACATTAAAAAATAAAGCATTGGCCATGTTTCATTATTCATATATTATCATTAAAATTCTTTTCTGAACAACTCTCATCTAGAATGGTTTTAACAAGATGTGATGTATATAATTCTAAATGAATATTTCACCGGATAAACTTGTGTGAACTACTTTTAGAAATTTAAATCTTAGATTATACGCAATATTTATGAACATTGTGTGTTTATGTTGCAGAAATGCATTTCTACTTTTATTTAAATGTCAGATAATAGTTTTATTTGTACATTTATTCTGAAACATTACATTGACAATATGTAACCCTAGCTGTATCAGGCCAAGTTTATAAAATGGTAAAAAAAAAAAAAAATTTCACAATAAACTTACTTCCAGTAATGTTTTTAGGTACATTTAAGGCTGATTAAAGACCAGAGTTTTCTCTTTAGCAATTTAACTGTATTTTCTCACTATAACATGAAAATTGGCCCATACCAAGAAACCAGTTTTCAATAAGCATGTTTACAATGTTAATTATTTTATACATTTTTACCAATAAACATTTTTGTGTAATTTTTACATAGATATGATATGACTATGTGCAGCATCCTTCGTCCACACCTTCATCAATACATTCCTATTGAGACATCTTCTTTGCAATCAAATTCCCTCGAGTCAATATAGTTGGTTGGTGAAAGACGAATGACCTTGACACCTACATGGATTCATAAGATATGACATGGATTTAGTAATACATTCAACAAAGCACACACATTTTTTCTTATTCAACAAAGTATTTTACCAAAAATGATATGAAGATTACCTTACCCATAAATACAATTTTGTATATAGGATAAAAGATATTGAGGATGATAAACTATTCCTACATAGTATATAAACAAGATTTCTGCAAAAATGATATTTCTGAAGAAGCTTAGTTTAGCAGGATGACATATAAACTTCTGAGGTAACTTAGTTGATGTTGCGCATGCTATTGTGTTGACAGTGTGAATTGAAGGGAAGTAATTTTGAAAGATCAAACTGCGATATTACTGATGGGTGTCGTGTGAGGCTCCTCATGAGCAATATAGAATAATTTTGCCTTTTGTGGTAAATTTTGACCGATTCTGAACAAATAATTCGCCATCATCATGGCTAATCAATAATCAATTTATTGCCATGGGTTTTTGAAAAATTAGTCATATTCATCTGTAAATCTCATTTTAGATAATGAATAGGGTGGCAAGATGAAATTTGTAAATATGCAGAGGAAATCTTTTTAAGTGATTTTGTAATATATAGAATATGTTGATGTTATATTGCTCTCAAATATATTGTTGTAAACATTTAAAGATGCTCCACCGCCGAAGAGCATAAATGATGTTCTCATTTGAACAATAATATGTGTTTAATCGTGTGTATATATGCCTAATTAACACAAAAAATAATATAAAATAATTTATTTCGCCTTTGGTGCATGCGCAATCAGTACTTCATTCCATATTAGGAATAAGTGTCACGGAATTTTTTCGGGATGCAATTAATTATTTTTCATATTTTTAACTTGAAGTAAAATTAGAAGCTCAAACTTTTCAATGGTGGTAATGGTGTAAAGTAAGTAATTTTTGTAACTGAAGAAAAATACTCAATTGTCTGCTCCTGTTTTTGATAGTGAAAAAATCCCACTTGTCACCGGTGGAGCATCTTTAAGGAAATATTGTAGGCACATTTATATTAGATAATATACTTAATTTTCAACAGATTTTTTTTCTGTAATTACATTACGTCTAAATCCGGGAAAATTTTTAATCAGAATTTCTTAACCATTGTTACATACTGTAAATTGGGATATTTTTTGCTTTTTTGTATCAATATTGATCATTACCTGTGAACATACAAGTGGGAAACATACCGGTGTATAGCATAGTGCAATTTCATTTACAGTAGTGTTGTGTACATTGGTATATATATTCAGAAGACAGAAAAATTATGAAATTTACATCAAGATAGGGCTCAAGGTCAGTGGGCAAGGCTCAAGGTCAATAGGTCCAGATACCAGTAAATGAATTAAAGCATGTTTTTAGTATTCTAGATGGTTGATTATATTTTGGGTCTTGACTTCAAGTTTGATAAGAATGACAGGAATTGAAGATTAAAAGTATGACTGTATTGCTTTACTTTGTAAGATACCACACGTGTAAAGTAAAGAGAGGTGCAAAATTCCATCTCTATCTTTAGAAATACTCGAATAGTTGCATGGAAAACTGCCTATCCAATAAGTAGATTCCTTTGTGCATTGCAAAATAGGTATGTTTTATATTTGATATGTTCATGTAAAATAATCAGTTATTTTACATTTGTTGTCAAACAAATCCATATTATATGTACTTAAACAGAATTTGTGTTAATTTTTTATTTATTATATTTTTATTTTTTAGCTCACCTGGCCCGAAGGGCCGGTGAGCTTATGTCATGGCGCGGCGTCCGTCGTCCGTCCGTCAACATTTCCTTTAAATCGCTACTAGTCATAGAGTTCTGTATGGATTGTAACCAAATTTGGCCATAAACATCCTTGGGGGAAGGGGAACAGAACTTGTATAAATTTTGGCTCTGATCCCCCAGGGGTAAGAGAGGCGGGGTCCAATAGGGGAAATAGAGATAAATCCTATAAATCGCTACTTGTCCTAGAGTTCTGCATGGATTGTAACCAAATTTGGCCAGAAAATTCCTTGGGGGAAGGGGAATAGAGTTTGTATAAATTTTGGCTTTGACACGCGGGGGCAGGAGGGGCGGAGCCCAATATGGGAAATACTTGTAAATCCTATAAATTGCTAATAGTCATATAGTTCTGCTTGGATTTTAACCAAATTTGGCCCAGAAACATCCTTGGGGTTAACAGAATTCGTAGAAATTTTGGCTTTGACCCCCTGGAGCAGAAAGAGTGGGGCCCAATAGGGGAATTACAGGTAAATATTCAAATTCCTTCAGAAAAGAAACAATGAACCTATATTCAGAACATTCCTAGGCATTACAAACCAGGTGAGCGATACAGGCCCTCTGGGCCTCTTGTTTTTAATTTTTATAAAATGTTAAGATCCTCAGTTAGGTTGGACTGAATTTCCATTCAAACAAAATTTTATTTGTGAGGATACCAGAGAGATGATACTGCCATAGAAGACTAGAGAATTTTGTATTCCAACACGTAGCAGATATTGCATAAGATAACTGATGTCCAGTTAATATGAAAATCTTAATAGAAATGACAGATTCGATAACGTTGTTAGAAATGTAGAGTGTTGTCACAAGTTTATTCTAATACTTAATAAAATAAAGTAAATGTACATTATCAGGACATTATCAGATAGATTTTATAAGTTTGTAGTAGATATGTAGAATGTTGTCACAAGTTTCTTTTGATACTTACCTGGTAATGAAATAAAGTAAAGGTTAAAGCACAAATATGCTGATACTATATTTCATTCAACTGGTAATAAAATAAACTGTATTGCATTTTTGTGTGACTGTCATTTGTTTGTATGTAAGCTATTATGTATTGGGCAACATATATACATATTGATACCATGTTAACTCTGTCCTATTCTGTCCTGTCTGGTCTTGTCCGGTCTGGTCTGGTCCAGTCCTGGTCAGGTTTGCTCCTGTCCTTTCTGGTCCGGTCTGGTCTGGTCCCGGTCCAGTCCTGGTCAGGTTTGCTCCTGTCCTTTCTGGTCCGGTCTGGACCAGTCCTGTCCTGCTCTACCCTGTCTGCCCTGTCTGTCCTGATCAATATATGTAGGTAGGGACATTAATGTCTTTGTATCAAGTACACTCAAACCTGCTCTATAGGATACCTCGATATAAAGGACACCTGTCTATAAAGGACATTTTTGCTATGTCCTTTTGGTGTCCTTAATAGACAGGTCTGACTTCAGTTTGCTTTAGGACCAAATGACCAGCCAACTAATGTAGAGTAACCAGGTTTAGAACCTAAGCATCTTGGGAGACCCATGGTTGAATGCACTACGCTACACTTCACTTGTATTATCACAAGGGTGGCGAAGTGCATCCAACCATGGGTTTTCAACAAAGGATGCTAAGAGGCCTATGGAAACATTACAAAATTATTGCTGCATAAAAATAATTCTATGTGGAAATTTTAATTTACATATGGAGACATTGCATTATTCTTGCCATTGCATGTATATTTGTATGATTACTGGTACATATAAATTTTCAAGCAATATTTTGTGGAAGCGTGCATGGTAGAAGATGACTTTATTTACAAAAATTAGCATGTTACCATACAAATACACATGTGATGGCAAGAATGAGTACTCAGCGAAAATTGCTTGCCTGCCATTAGGTCTGATAATATATAACCGAGATAAAATTCAAATAAATGCAATGTTTGTTTGAATTCCTTTTCGGAGTAGTTATTACACTGTAATCTGGGCCCAACCGCCTAGAATAACTCGTCTGGTTCCTGATAACCTTGGTGCTCAATACAGACTCAATACTGGTATCAGATTTCAAGGCTGCTGAATAGGACTTGGTAGCCTTTATCTCAGCATAACTCGGACTCTGATTTCTCGATACAAACTTTAGTAAAAATCTCATTTAATGCAAAAGATTTCACAATAGTTACATAACAAGAAAACTCCAGGCCTGGTCTCTGGGTCGCTTAATTACCAAAAAGAAATATTTGAAATGTTTAATCTGTTTGACCCCAGTGCACTTGGATTTAGGTTAAGGTTATTCATTAGAACAGACTTGGTATTACACCATTTAAACATGCAGAGAAATCATTAAAAGATTTACATGTCGATCATTAAGCATTCCTCAAAGCCTGCTAAGGCCTAATATGAAGCCGAGAGTAAAAGCATCTTGAGTTATAAAGTGGTTAAAAAATTCCAGCAAATTTGACCCTTTGACCTTGAGTGAATTTTTTAATACAACGCGACTAGCATTTGTATTAATGCTATCCGGTTTACTATTAATGTGTAGGACTGAGTAGGACTTGCCCTACAATGACATCTAGTGGTGACCTCTTGAACTATTTCATTCATAAATTTCTTATTCATTGAATAATATTCCTTTGGACCTATCAGTAGTCATGGGAAGACTGCCTTCTGATTGGTAGAATACACAGAGTGTTATATAATACACAGCCTATCTAGAACAACTGTTGCCTGCTGGTGACTCCTCTGTCCAACTTACATAATCTCTGTTAATGATAATTCAAATTGGACTTACTATCTAAGGCTTATAGACATAAGAGTTTTAAAGTAAACTAATCATATGCCCTTTTTGTTTACTTTGAAATAATGTTTTTAAATGAATGTTAAACACAGATCTGAGGTAAAGGCAAAAAAAAACGTATAAGGCTGCCCTCATATGTGCATGGTTTTACCAAAATAAGTGTATGTGCAACATAAGAAACAAGAGTATATTAAGGATAAAAACTCATTTTAATGAAGAGTTTTGTTTTCTTTGTAGTTTTCATGTAGGAACTTTAATTAAGAAAAACGTCAAACAAAACATATGTATTTTCTGTGATCAGTTTAATGTTCTTGAAATAATTGATATTAAAGTCTTCATAATATGGTTTATATATTTTGATTTTGGAAATTCATTTGATTTCATTCTATTTTTCTGTTTCTGCTGCGTTGTATTTGCAGTACTTTGAGTACTTTGATTAACTGTTTCCTAAGCACACTACTGTATGGGCTAAATGTCAAGTCATTGGATCTATGATTTCTAAAATGTAGAGATTCAGCCTTTTTCATTTTGTCCAGCCTGGTAATCTTTCATGGAAAGTGTAGAACAGGCCCAATATGAAGTGTCCAGGTATTGTTATTGTGACCCCAGCAAGGTCAATTTAATTGATTTGAACAAACTTGAAAGATGATCAACCCAGCATGCTACAGGCACAATTTTGGGTATAAGATAAGTGTATAAGATGTCCAGACATATTACAATAAGGCCTCCACCTCTAGGATGTACGTTTGAAACCCATGTGGGGCACCAACCAGTACTGACTACTGGTTGGTGGTTTCCCGGAGGTGTTCCAACTTTCTTCAACCATCTAAAAATAGGTTTCATTGTCATCATTTTTATTTCTATGCATTAAATATTATGAATATGGCAGTTAGGTTTCGGCATGACCATAGCGAGAAAATGTCAAAATTCAATGAAAACATTCAAAACATTCTTACTGAAAATAATAGATTTATTTTCCAAACTTGAAATACTTTGAAAATTTCGCTGTCAGAATGAAACACATAAAATAATAGCGTTTTATCATACTACTTCATGACTTTACTAAAATTATAATATTTCAACACCTCGCTAAATGACACAACTTAACATTTACTTTTTTACAATATTATATCAAAAGTTTATTAATAGCTAATACAAACGTAGTCATATATAATAAACCTTGTACTTAAACATGACAACCTATTTCTGCTTCACCAAACAAACATTTTCAAAGCCATATACATAAATTCTTTTCACTATATTGTTGATGTATATGAACAAAAATTACATTTATTCACCAAATTCAATAAGAATTTTTCAGAATTGATTAATTGCTCATTTTTTCACATTGCATTCAAAAAACTAATTCATATATTCATATGAAGAAAACCATGATTTTTCATATATAAACATGCACATGTATTAAAAGCTTTAAAGTTCCTTCGGTATATGTTCATTTTTTGTATGTTAAATTTTTCCATTCTATTTAATGTTGTTTTTTTTTCTTGGTAAAGGTGTAACCCTATAGAGGTAGATCCACAGGACGACAAAGGTCTTTAGAATTAATTCCATTTTCAAATTAACCTTTGTTTGCTTTTATCTAAAATACTTAACTAGCTAAATCCAGTATCTATCAGGTAAACACAGACATGTACATAATTTTTTTTTACAAGATTATTTTCTTCAATTAAGAGAGTGAGTATCAACAATATCGCTCACCTAGTTTTTTTTCTTTCAGTAATTCTGTAATTTAGATGTGATTAGAAAATCACAAAGACAAATTGACCCCACGATTTGTTTCATTTTGAATCCCAACCATATAATGATGCTATAGATATCATACAAATATGCTATCCAATTCATAGTTTCGGAGATAAAGTAATTTATATGAAAAAGGGGGGGGGGGTGAGTGGGTGGGGGTCAGCCCCATCATTTGTATAATTTTTCAGTCAGTAACCCATAAAGATGCTACCAGTCAAATTTTGTGGAATTCCGACCAGCGGTTAAAGGCACACTACCTTTCCAAAGCGGCATTTATTTTTTAAAATGGGAATGTAAAACGAGATCGATAATTTTGTAGAGTCGCAAAAGTTATTAACTTACTGTTAATACTACACTTATCATCATCTTCTGAACTTTTTTATTAAGATATATAAAATGTTAATTTTCATAACCTCATCTTAGGTCATCGATATGCATTTTCTTATGTTATTAATGTTTTTAAGATACCTTTAAATTTTGCTCCGAAAAGATAGTGGGCCTTTAATGAGAATAAGTCTATTGTTGACGGATGGACGGACGATGGACGCCCGACGCCACGATATGGCATAAGCTCACCTTGGTCCTTTAGACCAGGCCCCGATTTCTCGAAAAAAACACAAGTCAAAAATGAACTTAAGTTAAAATACATAGATTACATCATAGAAATCACTTAAGTTTTGAGTTAAGTTCTTAATTTTGTTTCGAGAAATCGGGGCCTGATGAGCTAAAAATTGTGCATCTTCCTATACAGTGAAGCACTAAAGTCAAAGACATGACATAAAGGATTCATAACCACTAACAAAGTTAAAATGCAGTGTGTCAGTACATAAATTGTCAATACCCAAAAGAATGCAACTTAACAAATTTCAGCTATATCAGTTTTTTGCACCCTGAAAATCAATGGTGAAGAATTTATTTACTGTACCCGTACACCTTTTTTCCATGGAAAATTACTTTTTTCATAATTGTTATATGTATCAGTAAACATAACAATATTTTTAAAGAAGTTGGTGGTTCATTTAAACCAACAAATTTGTTTTAATAATTGTTTTGTATTTAATAATAACTTTGTGTCATGTTATAAAGTTCTTGATATGCAACATTTATTTGAGAATAATATTCTTACGAAATGTAGCAAATTCAAATTCAGCTATGACATTTTATAATTCAATGGTGAATCTGAGTTTAAGCTAGTTTCATTGTTTCTGAAAATTATCAACAACACATACATAATACTAGTAAAACATATACAGTGAATATATACAGATATGTCAGTTGTGACAGGTAAAACATTTACTAAATAAGGTGTCAAGATTTACTGAACATGTTTTAAACTAAAAACGGTGAGAAAAAAGTACCATTTCTGTATGTGTAAAAACAGCACTATGATACATAAATATACAGTATTTTGATTTTGGGTTTTGTAGGCAAGTACTACATATCTTTAAAAAACAACAGAACACAAGAAATGTACATGTCTTCTAATGAACAACTCTCCAGCTAATGTAGAACTCTCCATTCAAATAATACTAATAATCACAACTTCTAATTCAACATTCAAACATTAAATAAATACTATCACTTTAACGTACAAAAAGCCAAAATTTCTAATCTAAATTCAATATGATACAATATCTAACAAAAAAAGAATTTATAAAATAATAATAAAACTAACATAACATGAAATTGAACAAGCTTAGAGTGGAAAGGTCCCTACAGGGGTATTATTCCCACTGTCTAATGAAATTTTCACCAACACTTTCTAAGAAGTCAAACACAAAATCACAAAATGCTTAAACATACAGAAAGTGCAAAACTTAATACATTATTCAAATACAAAAATTTAAATGAGAATTTTTGGATTCATAAAATTTATTTGGAGTGCATTTTCTGTATTTTCCCATTACATAGTTACCTGCCCTTGTGTGTAAGTATTGATTGTTACATCATGCGTTAGCAACTATAACATCATATTTTCATAGAACACGATGCAAATTTCACTCACAAAATGACATTGATATTGAATACCTATCTGCAAGGCAGGTAACTCTGTAATATGCAAAAAAAGAATAGAATTAACTTTGTATTCAGGTCGGGGATGAAATAAAACTTGATCATAAACATTATCAAAATATACAATTACAAATCTAATCTGAGAATGATTTTCTTTCCACACCGGTAAGCAATTAAATAAAAACAATTCATTAATAACAAAAAGAAATGGTCTTAATTATTTGATGATGTAACTGTGATTTGCCATGAAAACATATGATCTTCCGATAAAAGTAAAAACATGTACAATTCAAACACAGAGAGGGCGATTCTGATATAAAATGTGCCATCAATGCTGTACAACATGTATAAAAGGTGGCAATAATTTATTAATGGCAAGAAAAAATACATACATTCAATAGCAAAACTATAGATATGTCCATCAGTGGCAGTATTTAAAATGAAATTATGTCATGTCTGATACAACTAGTCCAACAGTCCATACAGTTTAGCACTCTTGGAGAGTATTAAAGTATTAATACATTTAAATTCTTGAATTCAATAATCATTCTTAAATATCCACGAAAACTCATTTATATGATCATGAAAATTCTCAAGGTGAAAAACAAACACTATTCTTCTGAGATATGTCATATCAATATGCATCTTTACAATAACTTTACAAAACAGACATCACAATCTTTATTTCTGCCTATAGGAATTCTTTGAAAAATAGCTGTTATATAAGCACTCTTGTTTAAAAAGTCCACTCAGACTAGGTTGGAAACACAAACAGATAGAACTAACAAAGGAATCAAAACTAGTTTTCTTCTATCTTCATCTCTGTATTTTAGCAAGCAAACAAATAAATCAAGAAATTTCAAATCAGAAATTTGGTTTGAAAATTTTATGCAATATAATAAACAATTACCCTTGTTATTCAACAGAAATTCTTGGATATTACAAACAAGGTCTTGTCTCGTCACAAGATAATGAATATGGCTGCCGTAAAAAACACCCTGTCATAAAACTTAGTCGTTAATGAATAGTTGTCTTATTAATCACAGATCCACATTTTTATGGTCAACACTCTCATAATCTCCACTTTAATAGTATTACTTTAGCTTCACAACATAAAAATCTCTTGGTCTTTTGAAAGACCATTTTCAAAAGTAAAGTTAAATTAGTCTCAACAGATATATAAATGACGTCTGACAATCAGAAACCTTGATTTAATTATATGATGTGTCCTCAATGTGATTATAATCAGTTTTTCCCTCGCCTGCCCCGTCTTGCTCGGCCTCTAGCTCCGCCCCTTCCCCTCGGACTGAGTTTAGTATTAACAGGTTTAACCTCCTCGGTTTCCATCTCCTCCTCCTCCTCCTCCAGTAGACTATCCTCATCGTCTGGTACCTCGGGACTCCCAGACTCACTTGAATGCTCCAAAAGTTTGACTTCTGTCTCTGGATCAATATCTGCTACGTCTGTTTCAGTCTCTACTTTTGACGACGAATCAGCGGACTGGTCTGTAGAACTGATATCACCATTACTTTGTATGGTGTTTAATTTGTCATTCTGTCCTTCAGTTTCATCCTTCACGTCCAGTTTTAACTGATTATCTGACTGAGATTCTCCTTCTTCATTTGGTGTTTGTGCTGCTGGATCTGATAGGTAAGCTTTCTTATTCTTTTTATTGAGTGCTTTGGTTAGCATGGCTTTCTAAAAAAGTCAGATGAAACAAAATATAATGTAAAATGGTAACTGAAATCTTGATCTGATTCTTGTAATGAAGTACATATTTAACAAGACAAATTAGCATATTGCAGTCCCCTACTGTGTGTGAAACTAATAACAAAGATATCGTTCCCATAGCTAGATGATAGATGGATCTAGCAGGTTAAGCTATTAAAAGCTACTTGCCATATATAAAGTTCTAGTTATAAGCCTGGATAAAAACTTTCTTAAATGTAGACCAAAGTTCAAAGTATCGGTCACTCTCTTAGTATGCAACACACTCTTTTACCTAGTTTCACCCATACAGGAAGTATGAACTTCTAGTGCTGTATCCCCCACACCTATCCCCTGTCTCTTTCAGTTTACCTGAAATATAATTACCTGGAAGTTGTTGAAGTGTGGCTCTGACTGGCAATGACTGACTTTAGCAGCGGATTCACTGTTGTAGAAGCGATGACACAGTTTACAGAAGAAACCAGAAACTGGCACTATAAACTTTTGGCCTGCAAACAGAACACATATTATATAAGTTGATAATATACCATTTGTAAAATTTATGACAAATTATCCACATGGGAAGGAGTTTGATTATTTTCAACAACATGACCACCTAAAGTAAACAAGCAAGATAAGGGTTCATCCAAACCACATATGAAAAATTGCGTTTTATTTTCCATGTTGGAAAGCAGATTTATGAATACTACTTAACACTACCAAAATGTATTGATGTAATGAACATGATACACTTATAACATGTAGGACAAAGACAGAAGTGGTTACTGCAAACAGGTTCTCAAGTGGTTGTATTAAGATAACCATTCACTTGATATTCTTGTCCCAAAAACTCTTCCCTTGTTTTTGTTTAACTTGCAGAAATTTTTGGAATCTAAATTCTCTTAGTGTTGGTATGACTGATAATAAGGCTGAAAGTCCATGTGAACCTACCCACAGCGACCTCTGGGTTATATTCTTGTTTACTTGGATCATTTGAACCTACCAACCTACCCACAGCGACCTCTGGGTTATATTCTTGTTTACTAGGATCATTTGAAACTACCTACAGGGGGTTTTTGTTACTGTTTAACCACCCTCTGGGTTATATTCTTGTTTACTTGGATCATTTGAAACTACCTACAGGGACCTCTGGGTTATATTCTTGTTTACTTGGATCATTTGAACCTACCCACAGCAACCTCTGTATTATATTCTTGTTAACTAGGATCATTTGAACCTGCCCACAGCGACCTCTGCTTTATATTCTTGTTTACTTGGATCATTTGAAACTACCAACAGCGACCTCTGGTTTATATTCTTGTTTACTAGGATCATTTGAAACTACCAACAGCGACCTCTGGGTTATATTCTTGTTTATACTTGAGGATCATTTGACTAGGTCATTGAACCTACCCACAGCGACCTCTGGTTTATATTCTTGTTTACTAGGATCATTTGAACCTACCCACAGCAACCTCTGGGTTATGTTCTTGTTTACTTGGATCATTTGAACCTACCCACAGCAACCTCTGGGTTATATTCTTGTTTACTAGGATCATTTGAACCTACCCACAGCGACCTCTGGGTTATATTCTTGTTTACTAGGATCATTTGAACCTACCCACAGCGACCTCTGGGTTATATTCTTGTTTACTAGGATCATTTGAACCTACCCACAGCGACCTCTGGGTTATATTCTTGTTTACTTGGATCATTTGAACCTACCCACAGCAACCTCTGGGTTATATTCTTGTTTACTAGGATCATTTGAACCTACCCACAGCGACCTCTGGGTTATATTCTTGTTTACAAGGATCATTTGAACCTACCCACAGCGACCTCTGGTTATATGAACCTACCCACAGCAACCTCTGGGTTATATTCTTGTTTACTAGGATCCATATCAACTGAAGCTTCCTTTTCAGAGTACTTGGCCTGATCCTGTTCTGTCGATTCCTGTTCATCATCTGACTTTTCCTGTAATACATATTATGGCTGGAATTATAATCCTTTATATAACATATACCATATATAGCGTGAACACATTCTAGAGCAGACAGGTCAATGCTGCCATGCCAATTGTAATGGCCACCATTTTTGTCTAGGACAATGTTTTGTACAAAAAAATCTTTTCTTTTTGCATATCCAGTAGCATATCATTTGTCAAGGATTTTAGATTATAGAAATAAATCATCCTTGGATTTTATTTCATTCTAAGTCAACATGCTTTTATGTTTTTAACTCAAATCAGAATGAAACATTTGATTTTGCAAAAAAATTGACATTAATGAATATGCAAGAACCTGAGGGAAGTAATAAGTTAGACATGGCATTCAATTGTACCTGAGATAAATAATCATCTTCAAATCCAATGGTATCAACAGTGACCATGTCACCAAAATCAGGAAAACCATTGTCCTCATCTTCTTCTCTGCTGGACTTTCTGGCCCGATCTCGCAGATTCTACAAAAGCAAATACACATTGTTACATTCAACAGTATGTAATTAATATTAGATAAACACACTTGGCTAATAGATTAATATTCTAGTCATTGATTCATGACACAAATTATACAAACTTTACAAGCATATCATTCATAAATAGCACTACTATCAATTATTCTTTAATCTAAAGAGCACTATAACATGAATGTTACAATGCAACGTGAATACATGTCTTCTTTTTCAAAATCTTTAGTTAAAGCCATTTAAATTCAGTCATCAAAATCTTGTATGTGAAACAGTTTTATTTTGGTCCATTAATCTTATCTATAAAAAGATTTATGACTTAGGTAAGGATAAACTAGATGTCTGGTTTTTCTCGTATACAGATTCTTTTTTTAAATCTAGAAATGTTTGTCAGACAGAAATGCCCCTGCTTCATTTGATGTGAAGCAACTGGGCAAGACACAATAAACAAGGGGTTGTATAAAAATATTTCTAAATACAAAGTAGTAATTATGATATGTCATAAAGGGGACAACTGCTTTACTAAAATTTACATGACCTAGTGCTATCACATACTAAAGCATTCACTCTATGTCAATGCAAATTTAATGTCTGTTATCTATGTACATGGCTACAGAATCTATCTATCTCACTCCATCTATCAACATTTGAAATCTAACGCACCTCAAGATGGTGTGGTGTTTTGAGATGTCTGATAAATTTCTCGGGGGACTTGAACATTTGGCTACAAACATTACATCTGGGCCATAACTCATATCGTGATGTCTGTCAAAACACAAGAATTGGCATGGCTTATCAGCTGATATTCCGTCTTTGCATATTACAGAGTTAGCTCTCTAGCGGATAGTACAGATTGTTCAGACATTATTTTGTGAGCGCAATTCACATTGTGTTCTCCGAAAAGTATGATGTTACACTTGAAAACACATGACATCACAATCAATACCTACCCACATGGGCAGATAACTCTGTAATATGCAAATACAGAAAATAAACCACAAAGAAAACCTGGCTGGACACTGTTAACCTGTATACAATATCAGTACAAGTTAACGTTGATATTGAAGATACCGGGTACTTGGCAGACACAAGTTAACACAAGAATTACATGCAATTATTTGTCTCATCTGTCCAACTTTGCATATAATGTTGTCCATTTGACAAAAGAAAAGCAGGACACATTGAATGTAATGATACAAATGTAGTAGAGAGCTGAATTCTCTGTAAGATCAGATTTAAATTAACTTTGACAGTTTTTCACCATAAAATACCTGAATGGGTTAGAATATATTTTCTAAATCTTTTTCCATGTAATTTGATAACAAAGAAAGAATAGCTTGACAAAGTTTCAGTTCAATTGGATGTGATTCACTTTGTCAAAAATGGACTTCAACACAAATTATCAAAATTCTATGTTTTTAACCCAGAACCAGTTAACTTTGTCAAATGTGAATGCAAATGTTGATACTGCTGTCACTTAGTCATGCCTTCCTTGACGATCATATAAGGCGAGACAAAAATTATCATCAACTGTGAAGTGACATCACTAGCAAGTTGGCATGTAATTGGTAAGACACGTTAAGGCACTCAGGCAGAAAATAATGGCAGCAGGTGATAACAAACATTTACGGTGAGTAAGCAATAGAACAAAATTAACCAACCAAAGACAAATTCATCCAAACTCAACATAACATTACCATGTTATTATTTTTTCAATAATTCATGATATCATGCATGAATTACAGCATCATTTGTAGTTCAAGCAGCTGCTCCAAAATGGTAAGTTGGCACAATAAGACTGACCATAATGTTCAAACTAAGAGTAAGAAATGACCGGTATACTGTATAGCAAAGGTTAAAAACTTTAAAATTAGTTTTTATCATTTCACACTCAAAACAGCTAATTAAACAAAAGAATGTTTATGTATTGAGTTAAATGTATAGTAACATGAAACAAAACACAAAAGGAAATGAAAATCAGCTAAAAGTGAGAACTAACACACAGCCTGCTCAAGCTTGGGGTGATATCTAGAACAAAGACTAAAGTAAAGCTGCAAATTACTATAACACAAAAACAGAACTAAAGCAAATCTAGCAGCATATACAGCAACAGTAAACAGATAATGAAAAGCAGCATATTAATGAAATAGAAAATCATCTTAGGCAGGTA
Source organism: Argopecten irradians (assembly GCF_041381155.1). NCBI lineage: Eukaryota > Metazoa > Mollusca > Bivalvia > Pectinida > Pectinidae > Argopecten > Argopecten irradians. Next base: position 39,312,407 of record NC_091137.1, on the reverse strand, counting down.
CCTTTCTCAACCACGCCCCACCCGAGTGTCCTTGGTTGCCACGTCGTTGACCTGAAGGGGTCATGTGGGTGGGTCCTGGGTGTCGGAAGTGACCCAAAGGTGGAGTATTACCAAAGTTCTTGAGAGAGAGAGAGACAGAAGAGTTCAAAGTAGAAGATACAGTATCCAATGTATTTACAGTAAATGGAATAAAGTATTAGAAAGAAAGCGGAGCACAGTAGATATGATAGTAATCATTATGCTAGAACAGAAATTCAGAATTTTGGAATAAAACATATACATGTAATATATGGAGAAATATAATATAGATAAAAAAACTTTTTAAAGCATAAGAAAATAGATGTGAAGCAAAAATTAATTCCTATAGTACAGTACTATGAGAACATGACAACATGTGTACAATGCTATTAAAATAAGCGAGAGAAATGTTCAGTGTATCACTTTACATAAAATATATGTGATTTTCTTTTATTAATCTTTAACCTATTCTCTCATTTTACTTTTAATGTTAAGCTTTGAAGCCTAAGTTATATAAACAAGCACGTTTGTAGAATTTCAATACATCCCCCACTTTCAGGATCTATTGTTGATATAGCATTATTATTGAAGTAAATATATTGGACAATATTTACAAAAGTTGTCAAAAGACATACAAATCAAAGGGCTATAACTCCATTATTTGGTCCAGTGAAATGTTAATCTTACTTGCTTGTGCCCTTGTTATTAACCTTGTTTTCGTATTTGAATAGAACTTTTTTCATTTTATTTAACAAAAAATTGCAGATTTTTTTGTTTTTGTTTAACAGGAGATAACTCAAACTCTGTCAATTTATATCTGCCAGAAAGGGTAAACAACTTGACCAGATTTTTTGTAACCAAGTTATGTTTATAACAGATATTACAAATTCACAGAGACAGCCTAAATAGCATTTTTGATTTACCAAGGATCTCCACTTAATGTTACTTGTAGCAAGCAGAAATCCAACTTTTCAATACATCTTGTTACAATGTTTCAAGAAAATCACTTAATAATGTTGTTGTTCTTAAAAAGAAAACAAATGTGACTGACAGACAAATACTATTCAATATTTCTTTTTCTGTGAAAGCTGAGGATAAAAAAATTCTACAGTACTATATGTGTGTGATGGAGTTGTATATAAATATTTTATATAATTCTGATTTTTAATAGCAACTTGCTGTGAACAAATACCTGAGCATCACTGTCAACTTTTGTTCCTATTGGAACTGGATAATATAGCACAACTTGAGATTTAATTGATTTTTAATCAGTACTTGAACATCAATATAAAATCAATCGCTCATTCTTAATTTTAAAAAACTTCAACAACTCCTCTAATGCTGATATTAACGTTTACAAACTTGGAAACTTTTAAGTCTGAAAGTTTCAATAGTTATTGCCATTTTGTTATAACTAGTAATACTCAAAAGGACTTATCTTGATGTTTTTGTGTGATTATCATCGGCTATAGACTAAATCAAAAACTCTACAAAATTATACAACAGAAGCCCACACAAAATATCTACAAGTAGCTGCATTTCTAAGTAATGACATCTGCTGTATGAGCACATTGTCATACAACACAAATTTAAAGAATTATTTCAACAAAGCTCCAGTAGCTTCCTCATTTATGGATGCTGAAATGTTTATAAAATATCCTAGACTCAGCTGTAATTAGGACTAGGATATCAAGTGTCAACCAATAAATAGCCTACAAGCTTTTCCTGAAATAACACTTACATCTCTGGAGTACCTCCCACCGGAGACATTGTGGTATCGGCTGCCATCTCCGCCACTGCTACGTCTCTCATGTCTATAACAAAAGTGTTAATACACACACATATAACACATTTACTATATATATATCTTAATAAATCATGGTAAATAACAAAATTAATATTTTGGATTAATACTCAAGACATTTAGCAAGTTTTGTATCTTGATCAGTCATAAATGACTTCGGTGTAGTGGATGTTTCACAAATACACTATCTAAGGAGGGTGTACAGAGAAATTTCTTTTTACATCAGCTCAAATATAAACTTTATTTCCATAGTCTAACGATTGATTTAATTTCATCAATAAATTGAAAACAGCAGGTTTTTCAAAATACAGTCAAATCTGTCTATAAACTTCATACAAGAAAAAGGGGAAAATGGTCTTTTCAGCCAGGTGACTTATACAGGTTGAAATTTGTCGGGACCCTAGAAAATAGAAATGTTGTCTTATTTTTAATGCATCTGCATGTTTGAAGTTGATCCAGCTTACCTTGGTTTGCCTTCAATCTTTCTAAGGTGCTCTTCTGCCTTGATCCTTGCCTCAAACTGCTTTGACTTCTCCTGGTGCAGAGTAAGCAAACTCTCCATCCTAACCTTGTGCTTCTTACCATTCATATGTTTGGCAAAACCCTGTCATAAACGGAATTCAACCTATCACTAATGTGTCACACAGTCATACACAGAATTCAACCTATCATTTATGTCACACAGTCATACACAGAATTCAACTTATCACTTATGTCGGGTATTCGCACAGTCATGAACAGAATTCAAACAATCACTAATGTCAGATAATCACATGGTCATAAACAGAATTCAACCTATCTTTTATATCAGGTGTTAACACAGCCATAAACAGAATTCAATCTATCACTAATGTCAGGACATCACACAGAAATAAAACTCAAATGCAAACGTTTCAGATTTTTCAAAGGTTTATGAACTAGAGAAATGCAAATGTTTCAGATTTTTTCAAAAAGGTAACCTTGACAGGATTCCATTATAAAAGTATTCATAACAATAGAATAGGTTTCTTTTCCTTCAAAAGAGCCTTTTTGAGAGAAAACCTATAGATATTTTACCCACCTCCTCTGTACGGCATTCTACACCACAGGCATGGCAGTAGTTACTGGATTTCTTTGTTGGGCTAGTCTCCGTTTCTGTTTTCTGTAACATCAATTAGTGTAAATATCTACTAGCAACATATTATTATTACAACTTTAGTTATATAACCTTTACAATGATAACTACTGTCAACAAACTTATGTTTGCATTTTTGCATACCATATTCGACCCAATAAGAGCCAATGTCCCTATAAGTGCCCCTCCCCCTTTTTGAGGTTTAATTTCACTTTAAGTTGACTTACCCTATAAATACAGACTGAAACTATGAAAACTGTGTAGTCTACTCTATTTGGTAACATATAAATTACCGAAGGGAGGTAACCTATTCCTTACTGTGATATGTTACTTCTACAATACCACAAGGATATGATCATTAGAGTTATCTCCCATGTTGATAGGTATAATAAGATTTTGAGTTTTTATGAGATGCTGTATTCGACCCAATAAGTGCCCATGTCCCCATAAGTGCCCCTCCCCCTTTTTGAGGCCTAACTTTCAATTGCCCACGCATAAATAAGACAAAAACTACACAAATAGATTTGCAATCATTTCATCTCATTAGAACTTTTTCAATTTCTTATAATGCCCTGGGCGCTAATTGGGTCAAATATGGTATTTAGCCAGCATGAAGCTACGAATATAAAAACAAAAAATCATGTTTTATATAATATTATTTTCATTGTTCTATCGTCAATCCATTTCTACAACTTGATATAAAAGCTCCATACCCGCGAAAATATCCACAAATATTTCCTATTATAGAGTATGTAGGTATGGATTTAAAAATGATGTTAGTTTACTGTAGATTATTATATAGGTGTAGTTTTCCCTGGTGATTACCTCTGTATTGCCATCATTTACAGACCGACCAGACCCACTCAGTGTGATGGTAAGACTAGAGTCACCTCCCTCAGCTAAACCTGGAGACTTGGCTTCTTCTTCCATGGATTCCTCAGCATCCTCGTCCTTGGGCAGTTTATCGTCATTGTTCACCTGAACAGGTCACCTCTGGTATCAGGACATCCTCTGGGTCACTCTCCAATGGCTACAAAACAAAATAATGGGTGTTTAATTATGTAGAATGAACCAAATACAAATGTACTAATTATCAAATCTTAAGCTTCTATAAATTAATTTCAAATTCCAAGCTAAGCAAGACCTTTTAAGGGCCATTTTTTCTCCTGGTCATTCTGAAGTCTGACGTTACATAACGTTGTGACACAACCACTCAGGATCTCAGAGTTTACCAATGATTTTTTTATTTTTTTTTTTACTTTCAGAACTTTGAAAGAAATTATATATATATTGAATCAACACTAAATTATAATGCACATTTGATTTGTGCCTTTAATCCATATGCATCTATATATGTATGTATAGCCATGAAATTATACGAATTGTCCATATATATCTTTACATCAAATACATAATCTTTAGCTTGAATCCATAATTTTTGTGTAAGGGAACGAATAGTCAATCCAGATTTAGGGACCATATCCCATGGCCAGCATTAAACTACATACTGGAACATCAAGTTCGTCGTCCTCTTCTGTGGGCTGCGCAGGATCGTATTCTTCTGACTCGTCTTTTCTTGATGATGAACCTATAAAAGTCATGTTGATGAATAGTGATATAGCAAAATGATTCTGTTTAGAAACTTGACAGGCAAGTCACATTCTATACAACATGTTGTCTTAAGGTAAACAGTGAGGTTGTTTGAGTAGTTCATGGGTTATATTAAGATCATATGGAAATCCTAATCGCACTTTGTGTTTCATGACAGATGAGAGAAGTCGTATGGGCAGCCTGTACATTTCCAACAATTAGGGTACAATTGAAAGGGTATACTCCTCCATGCACATTGAACATCAATCTACAGACTAGTAGAGCAGGAAATATATATTAAGTGCATGCAGACAGAAGAAAACAATTTGATTTATGTCAAGTTGTATTAGATAAGAAATCAATGGAATTTTTTTTTTATCAGATTGGTTGATCTTGAACCCGACAAGCCTGGGATCCAAAATAATACAGAGGTAAGGTTGAGTTATATATTGGATGCCAAGATACTTTAAAATGTGTTGGAGAGTAGGACTGGGTATATACGTAGTCTTGGGATCCATTGAAAACCTGTAAATCTTTCCAAGGTTATTTCATGGTGTGCCAAAATTTGGAAGCGGAGGAAAGATGAATAACTGGAGAAAACCCACCTGCAGTCAGTATATGCCTGAAAATTGCCCTTTGTGGCTTTTAAACTTGATAACTAGAGGTGGAATATTTGGACATCTTAACCGATCAGCCACTGTGGCAATGTCCATGATCCAATAATGAGTGTATGACCAGGGATAATTTACATATAAGCAAGTACCCCAAACAACAATGGATGACATCACAGCTGTGTTTTAGGACTTGTTAAAAAGTTTTTGGACGACATGTTAAACAGTATATGGATCATCAGCTGTGATGCTAAAAAGCCTATAAGCTACAAGTAGTAGCACTATAATATGAACTTCAACTAAACCTTTATCTTAGGCTAGAAAAATACCAGAAGTGTACTTGACATAGGACTTAAAATGGAATATAAAGAGGTTTTTGAAACACAATACAATCGACAGATCAGAGAAATATACAAAATCAGATATTAGGCAAGACTATTTGGGACCTCTATGAGAATATTAGGGACCTACAGTTAAGTGATACTGGGAAAATGGGACAAGGTCATGCCAAGGTAATACAATTTACACTTGTTACTAATTATTATAATTAGGATGTTTTTTTATCCATCAATTAAGTGAAACAAAATGATACGCATAATGTTAATTGTCAGTATACAGAGATGTATCATGTTGTTAATGTCAATATGCATAAATTATACAATTACAAATTGAAATGACATGTACTGGTACAGATTTCTAAATTCTGAAAAAGCAATATAAACATTAGGTATGTTTAAATCTCAAATTGATGTCAAGTAATACAAAGAATATAAATTGTGTAACACTGTAATTATGGAAGAAATCTTGGAAGAAATGTGTAGACATTTACATAAAAGAAGGTGATTAATAGTTTGATATAGCCAACCACCAAATCCATGTACCAATGGCATATATATGTTGTTGTGTTATAAAAACAGATCAGAAAGAACAGAGAGACTCAGAGAAGGGTAACAAGACAGAAATAACAAGGGAGACAATCACATCAACACCACACATTTTGCAAACAGACACAGTGTAACTAAAGGTTTTGGAATCCAATACAAGAAATTCTGTTTGAACTAATCAAACACACATCTTGTTAATGAGATCTATGTATCAAATCTGAGAAAAAATAGGTGGTCTAGCAGTAACTATAAAATTCCAGCTAAAGAGATGTGAGCATAAGGAAGTATGGCAAATATCACATATTCTACTTATACAAAGCTAGAAGATACAAATGTATCTCACACTTCATATGATATAATGCATTGAAAAAAGTAATCAATGAAAGTAATAATTGTTGATTGAATAGACAATGAATGTTGAGACAAAGTAGTGGACGTCAAGTATAGGCTGGGTAAGTATGACTGCCTTAAAGCCCTCAGGAGCTTTGTAACTTAGTTGTTGCATAAGTATAATTTCAAATCAAAGTCGTGTAAACCAAGACCTGACCCACTAAATTATTGGAATTTTGAAAAGAATAAAATGTATTTGATGATCCAGTGTTGAAAAGATTCTGTTTGAGGACGAAATTTCCCTTTAAATATTTAAGGAATAGGGAAGCATTGATCCATCAATGCAGAGCTCGGTAAACTGTATGAAACAGAGTCTGAAAAAAATATAGCAGGGCTACATCTATAGGAAGGTTTTAAATAGCTCAGCTTCACGAAGGGTTTTTGGAACACAGTTCATGATCAATTTCTAATTATTATGAAAATATTGAGAAGGAATGTGTTATCCTATAACAAAGACTAATTTCCACATTATCAGAAATAGCATGCATATTATCTTCTACAGAAAACACACTTTGATCACTGGCTACAAAAGGTTCAATAATAAGGTGGAACAAAGAAAGATTAGCAGCTGTTTAGTGTGTGTATGTATTATACAGGGTATATAGCCCGCACCAGTATGGAAATAAATGATAGAAAGTGCTTGGATTCTGTTTACATATTTAACTGGCGCATCCTGTGTAAATATGATTTAGTTCAATTATGAAAACAGCAGGGACGCAGTAAACACACTGTCAAAATTGACAAGTGCATAGTAGTAGGAAAAACATATTTGATTTCTCAAGAAGCTGTTACAGTTGTGAGGTGAAAATTATTTTGCATTCTAATCCTAGAAATAGGCATTCCATGTAACGGTTGATTTCTGAAATAAAACTTGTATAATGTAACGCTGATCAACCATGACAAAGGATTTGACACACACTGTCATCTTTTATCAAGAATATAAAAATAATCAAAGACAAAGCATTAACAAATGTAAGAAGATGTATAGTAAGTACAAAGATGTGTAAGCAGTAAAGGGGAGGCAACTGCAAAATGAGAAAAGCAGCAGAGCTACAGTACCTGATTCCCGCCTGTCCCGCGAAGTGCGGGAGTTCGGGGAACGGTCAGAATATTTTGAGTCCCTGCTTGATGGACGTCGGAATTCTCGCTCTCTGGGGCGGGCACCGCCAGCTCGGGTAGGGCTGCGATCGCTCCAGCGACTCTGACGATATTGTTGACCTTGTCGATTTTGATGAAAGCCTCTAGGGGATTGCTGAAAGGGGGACAAGATAGGGGGCCCAAAGTTTAGGATCCGATCAATTGAACTGTCACAGACATGAACAAATAGTTGAATACACAATGAGTGAATGGATTAATGACAGATGAGTGAATGGTGAATGGTGAATACATGAATGAATGGTCATGAGTTATTCAAATTATGGACAAAAAGTGAAAACACACCATGTCAATCAAGATCACACTGAACTAAATTGGGAGTTTTCAATGACATTGTACAATACATATATATCCTTTTACTCTGGAAGAATGGTTTAGACAAATATACATCAGAGAGCTGGGACAGGAGGACAGGGATCAAGGGAAGGCAAATTAGTCACTGAAATTGTATTTATGCAAGAATTTCGGAACAGGAAATTAGCCTTTCCCTACCGCTACAGGTAAATAAGTCATTAGACTGCAACACAAGGACTGCTGAGGGAGTGTGCTCTTGGTCGTGGAGTCAATGGTGGCAGCATGATTGTATATCACAAACAAAAAATACACACCAATTTCAAACCTGAAGTTAAACCTTCAATCAAACTAAAATGATGGACAAACAACAATGTATATTTTACTTTACCCGAATTATAATAATAAATAATAAAACACCAGTCAGAGAAATCAAAAATTATTAATTCAATCGAATCTACTATTCAGCAACAAAAATGTCAATTATATTACAGATTTAAATGATGCAATTACATGTATACCGTATCTTTCTGTGTATATACCAACTAAAATTAACCCAGAAATGGCACAAATGGCATGCACAGGAGCTTCATATCATTAAAATTTTGGTGATTTCTGATGGCTTTTTAGACAGAATGTATCATGATGAGAGAGGAAGCTGGAAACTGATTTTTCGTGGACACTTTTAAGAATGAAGAGGGTGTTGATTTGTATGCTATAACACATACAAGTATTTCAGGTGCATACTTTTCTCTTCAAAGTTGTCTCTGCAGGTCAAGGTGTTCATTCACTTGAAATGATCATGAATGCAAAGTAGAATTGGCCATTCTGTTATAATGCCACTAAGAGAGAAGTATATTTCCATTGCATCAGCTTACTGAGAGTGGGGACTAAAAGGGGCTAGAGATAGACTTATTAATTTATGTCACAGAAGAAATAATGCACAATCTAAGTTTAACAAGTTTAACTTGTACAAAACAAGCAATGGGTACCAACATTCCAGAGAGTTGTTTACACCAGAAACAATTGTGTTATACCAGCGCAATTTTTATTTTAGGTCGAAAGTTCTGCCAATTTTCCCTCGTCTATTTCATATGTTATGTACATATATTTTTCTGATCTGAGGTTCAGAGTACAGACTTCGGAATAACAGACTCCATGCTAACTGAATTACACTGGAGCTGTATATGTAAGGTTTTTTCTAGTATGTTGCATTTGGACATGAGAAAATCTTAAACTTGTCATTTGTCAGGTTTGTAAACTTGTCAGCCTATTAGCAAGTCATGTATAACTCTCAAATAGTATTTTGTGATGATACAAGCACTTGTAATCCAGTGTCACAAACAAATAGACAAATATACCTTTCAAACAATTATAAACAAATATACTTTTCAAACAATTTTAATAAGTTTACCAGTATGTAAAGTATATCATGCAACTTCAAAACAAATATCTAGAAATCATGAAAATAAAAGCGACTATTTCATATATCTGGCAGTTGGTCCTAATAAATCAATTTTTAGCATTTAGCATCCCTTTTTATTTCAGGTTAAGACTTTTTGTTATGAAAAACAGCTTATATAATTACCCGATATCTTAAATTTATTATTAAGAAATCAGAATAGATGTATACATGTGTTGATATTTCAATTCAACCTTTGGATCTTACCATTTTAATAAGTCTATCAACTTCATTAGGATACAATTTTATATCATGAAATAGTCTTACATGATATGAAAACGGTCAGCTGAATGTCATACAATGACAATGACAATTTAGTAAAACAATGTATATGATAATCAATCGTATGAAACCCTCCAAATGAAAGTTGGGACAGAAATTAGCCAATGAACCAACACACATATATGCTTTTCAAAACCATTGAGCATGCAGTCACAGTATACACAAAACTTACCCCCTGGTTGTTCTGCCTCATCCGTTTGTTGTTGTTTTGGTGGTTTGAAAATCGGCTCTCCCGTTCTCGGTTGTTTGTGTTTCCTCTTTTCCCCAGGAGTCCGGTCTTTTTTGTGTTTATATCAAACAGTGATGGGATATTGTTTCCCCCACTGTTCCGCCGTTCGTTGCTCCGGCCCATCTCGTTCATGCCCATACCGCCCATGCCCAGCAGGCCAGCTCCACCACCTCCCATGCCTTGACCACCGCTCATCATTCCACCCTGATTCGGCCCACCCATCATGGGTGAAGACATGCCTCCTTGTTGTTGGATCAGGTTACTGACCAGCTGAAGCTGTGAATCTCTCATTGCAGCCGCTGCCATCTGTTGCTGCATGCCCATCATACCCTGGTTACCTTGATTCATACCACCTTGACCGCCCCGGCTCATGTCGTTTTGGTTGTGAGACTGATCCATTCCTCCTCTCCCTTGAGCCATTCCCATTTGTTGTCCCATCCCTCCGCCCATTCCACCAAACATATTATTCTGGTTCATCCCTCCTAACGGTCCAGAGATATTACCGCCTGGCATTCCCTGTCCGGGAGCACTCCCAAGGATACCGAGCCCTCCTCCCATCTGAGGACCGTTCATCCCTCCCATCCCTGGTGGTTCTCCAAGAAGCCCCTTCCTATTGAAATTCATTCTGCCATCTCTGTCACCGCCACGGTTCCCGCGATGGTTGTAGTTTCTTTGATTTCGATTCATCTGCACGTTGACGGTCTGCAAGAAAAATAATAGGGAATGCAGCAGACATAAAACAATCAAATACTAACTTTCAGTCAAGAGCTCAATTCATAATAATTACAGTAAAACTTTTTTTTGTGATCAGAAATCCATAAGATGCATGCATACCATAATTTTGTTTGTCCCAATGGTATATCCTGGTGGAACCAATATTGGGGCTGGTACAAATCCCAATCTAACTGCAGGTAATGCAACATTAACAGGTACTGGTACATTTATTGACTGCATTTTTCTGTGAAAATCCTACATCACTAAACTAGTTAAAAGGTTAAACTATTCTGAATCTAAAACTATGATTATTAAATTCAACTTTGAAAAGTAACACGACACCAATTTTCTTCTTCAAGTACTGTATGTATAGCTAACAACAATGTTATAGCTGTGCAAACTCAGTAAAACTGAGAAATACCCCCGTAATTGTGCTGTAAAATTTATAATTATTCTTCATGCATTGGCCCATATCATATTTTACATAGTGTTATATGAGACAAGTGACCTGACCTAAGTGTATGTGTTACAAATCATCACCTACATCAGTTACGGCAACGCAATTAATTATACATGCTTAGACTCCTTTTTAATAACAGAATTTACTTAGTAATTATTTAGTTTTACTCTAAACGTTATTGTATGTCTCTTCAAATATGATCATGCCACATAAACAATGTCAGTCTGACAGATTGATTTATGAGATGTATAATCTGTATTTCTCATTCTGTCTCATTCTCATGTAATTTTTTACAAATCTTTTTTATATACCTGTCAGGCCATTAAATATACATTTTGGAGTATGAATGCTGTGTGTACTGCACCAGCCCTGCAGGTAGGGCATTAGAAATGTACCTGCTACCCATATTGCATGATCGTAAAAGGCGACTTTATGTAGGATCTTATCTTTTCTTACTTTCTAAATTACTTCATTCTTCCAAGTGCCTCCCTTGACACCACCTTACTTTTGGCCTTTGGTTGAGCACTCGCCCCTGTGAGGAAGCTTGGTTATATGTCACCTGGCCGAGACACACGGAAGTTGACCAAAGTTGACCAAAGTCTATAAAAGTGGTAGTTTCTGCTCCTGCTTAGCGCTCAGCATACAGGGAGTTCGTTGTCAGTATAATGTGAACGGATGGGGTGTGTTGCTTGGTATCTTTAGTGGCATGCTTCACTGATATAGCACTATTAAAAGGGCAACAGTTTCCCTATATAAGAACTTCCAAAACATGCACCTCACACAACATACATGCTACACATATAGCATACATGGGAGGCCATCCTTACATGACCATAGCTGTTAATAGGATGTTAATTAATCAAACAAACAAACAAACAAGTGTGTACTACAGACAATCAGTTGATGTCACCGATAATTTGGCACATAAGAATCTTCATTCAGTTTACTATATTTAGCACATATTACTATAGCATAACATAAATTCAGCAGAAAGGAGCGAAGGCCAATGGTATCAATGATTAACGATATTAATAAAGTTGCCTTAGGGTCTGCAACTCTTCATATTGTATGTTACTGTTATTCAAAACGCTATGATTTTTCTCCAGGCCCTTCTTAAGTTTATAAAGGTCAAAAGGTGAAAATAAAATTTTCAATTTGGAGCAAGATCAATATTTTGATAGATTTCAATTTTGCAGTTTGTCCAAGAAACATTGTTCTGCATGATCGGTTTATGAAATTCACTTCAGAAAACAAGTAACAAATTTCATGAGCCTAAGTAGATCACTATATATATAGTACATGGTATATATGCCAGTGAAAAATCAATGAACCGATAAAAATATAAATGAGAAAGTTGCAAATTTAACAAGTGTAATTGCAACAAATGCCACTTACTTAAATGTTAAATTCTTCCAATGAAGATTAGATTGAACCCTACTCCATGAAGATCTAGACATTGTAAATCTGAAATTAGCATGTGTCCATGAAGCAGAAAAAATGGACTCCAAAAAGAATTTGAACTAATGCAGACGTAAAATTTTAAAGACTCAAAGTACAAAACAATTTCATTATATATAATTAGCTATTACGTGCTTACAAGTCTTTAAATGATTCAAAACCTAGTACACTTACTTAATTAGTCCAGACATTAGCACATATGTAGCAAAATTTAACACATATGAAGTTAACATTTTTCATATGGGATCTGACTTGTAAAAGGCCGTTTCATTATATTTATACCACTATTCCACCTGAATCAAATTTCTAGAGAGGGCATTTAAGAAATGTTTATTGAAAATTATTTTACATATCCTATATTGACACTCAAACTTGGATTCACAAAATGAAAGTCTTTGAAGCCTCATGGAGAAATAGGGGTGACAAGTAGTGCAAAATGTGGGCTATTATGGCTTCGTTGTTGAATAAACTGATGTAAATATGACTTTAAAAGCATGGTTCTTCTTTGACTAAGTTGCATTAATAGAGAGGTTTGATGTCGGCAATTGGTTATTATACAGGAGACCCTGGTTCGATTCTTGGGCGTGGCCAGAGCACTAAACAGAAATTTTTACTTTCTTAGGTCTATATACAGATAAATCTCTATAGGTATGTTAATTAACCAACCACATCAGCTAAAATACGCATGTACACAATATTAATTAGATATAGTTTGCGAAAATTGGCTAACAGTGTACGGTGATCAAACGATCTAGAAAGCTATTAATAGTGTCTAATACATTTGGTGTGTAAACAAGGAAGATAAATTCATAGGTATCGTTTTCGTAATTAACTTTACTTATGTCTGGCACCTTGGTATACATGATTTATTAGCAAAGTGGATGTGTCGTAGCTTAACTCAATATACTAGAGCAAGAGCACCTGTATAAACCGTCATTAACATGTACAAACTGTTACCCCCAATGAATCTAGGAGATGACATGGATGTCTGTCTGCAGTGTGGAGTTATTAAATTTCAAGACTGTTAACAACGCATTAAGTATGCAAACGAATTTCTTTTGGACACTTCCATTAAATAAATGGAATGCACGTATACACATTAAATATTATGAGTTGGATACTGCTTATACTAGCAGTAAAACCCGGATTACCTTTCCTCGCGTCAAGAATCAAAATGGCCCCGAAATAGCTCATCTAATCTCGAAATAAGCAATACTACACAGGGAGGTTAAGAGCTGTATGAATATAACTTTATTTAATAATGAATTAAAATGTAAAATAAAAATATTTTGTGGGCTTAACTATGCAAATGTTTTCTTAAGCAATAAACCACAAAAATGATAAACTCCGGTTTGAGATTAATACGATAAGTATATCTTTAAGATTGCAAAATATATTTAAATCAAAATCGGTCTATTTATTTATTTAGCTTCATTATATATTGTTTATTCAAATACTTATTAACCTTATCTAGATACAATCGTTTTTATTTCACTCTTTTGTAAAATCCTATATTCATTATATTTTAAACAAAACTTTTATTTTCGTTCCGATTACAAATCTTAAATTTGTATCAACCGTCTGAGCCTCATATCCAATCAAAACAAAAGTAGAGTGCCCGACGCTGTCAGTCGGTGCAAGTGAAGGGATGCGGTAGGTAGGTAGTCAGACAGGTAACATCAAGAAATAGACATGACAAGTGTGACAGCATGGAACAGTATTGAAGGGTTACCAAAACAGTTTGTGAAATCACTTCGCGTGCTTTTCGACATTTTGGATGAACAAAGATGTGGATTTGTTCGATTTGTTGACATAGAAAGCAGATGGCACGAGGAAGGAGTTCAGGGGCTACCAAGTGGGGTAATCGAAGCGCTACGTAAAGTAACCCCTCAGAATGGTTACCTTAGTTTTGATCGATTTGTCGCCGGTTTGAAGCTTGCTATGTTAACGAGCCGAAATCCCAATACAAATGACAACCAACAAAGACATGAACACCGTGCTCATCGAAATGACCAAAGGCAAGGTGAGAGTGATAGTCACCAGGAGAAGGAAAATAGAACTGAACATGTTCACAGGAGAACAAACCAGCCTCGCAGTGATGCTCCTCAGCCTCCAAAGAGATCTAGTCATAGTGCTTTACACCAAAACAGATACCATACAATCAATACTGCCACTGTCAAACCGAATAATGTTCTGAATGCATTACATGACCGAAGCAATGTCAGAAAAGAAAGTACAAGTCATCCAGAAAAATACCAATCCAGAGAAAAACTTTCATCATACAGCTCTCATCATGATGTTCCGGTTTCACCAATATCAAAAATGTCCATAGACTCCTCAAAAGACAGTCACAGTACAAACAGTGTTAACCCTCCCCAAGTTCCACCAAGAGACAAAAATAATAAACGTATCATTAGTGAATTGAAAAGCTGGCAACGGAGGATCAATGAACCAGGACACCCAGCAGTCATAAAGAAAGACCATCAAGCTAAAAGTGATTCACACTTGATGCAAAATGCGCAACCAGCGGCTATGGCAGATTATGGTGATTAATATTTCTTTATTTTAAAAGTACTGTGTAGTTTATTCAAATTCTTTTAATGTATAGATCAATGTGATTTTTCATCAGCATGTTATATTTGATTGGATTTGTCAAGTTTAAATCAAAGAATTTGCAGAGAATATAAAATGCATAAAGTGTGTCTTGCATAATGACTGCATGCAATACTAGAAAAGTTATCCAGAAAATCTTCAAAAACAGTTTTTCATTTTCTGACTTTTGATTTATTACATTATTGATTACTATATTGAATTGTTATTGATTTCTGGCATAATGGGTACCTTTTTCAGAATAAAGGTATCAAACAGGAATCAATAGCCCATGTGCAAAAACATCTAGCCTTTAATAAGTTTAAGACTGAAAATTAAGATGCCCTTTTTTGACAACAAATTTTTAAACAACATTACACGTTTTCATTTCTCAGAACCCTGCATTAGGGTTACTATAATGATTATTCCAAAGGGGAACTTTTAATCAATTGCAGGATGTCAATTGTAACCCATATGCAGGGGTGTGCATAATCTGTCAAATACCGTATTTAATTCAAGGAATAATAAGGTTTAGTAATTATTGGACTTAAATCATTGAGTTAAATTATATCAGGTCATTTCTGATCACCAAAATTTCAGAATTGATACACCATCGTTTAATTAATTATCGACTTCCACATGCCTTTAGCAACTGACAAGTTCTAAAAAGATGACTGATGTAATCATGTTTACTTGTTTCTAAATAATTGTATGTTGTCATTTAGAGATTAGATTACAGATAATTGTCGCCAGTGGCAATTGTGTATAAGCTTAGCCTAAGGTGATTTTGCTTACATTCCACAAGCAGATTAACTTTTTAAAACCCTAAGGCCACAGCTAATGACTTTATGCCTTTCGGCCTAACTCTTTGTTTAGGCATTAATAATTACAAGTAAAAGGATATTTGATAGCTTGAAGGGAAAAATTTATTGATACATCATATTTTTTTTTTTTAAATTAAGCATGCCATACATGCAAGCATATTTTTCTAGAGGTTTTCCATAAATCAATATTTTTATTACTGCTAAGTTATTTCTAAATAAATAATAAAAGTAAAATTTAACGTGAAAATATTTACAATTTCCTGTTTAAGGGTTGTCTCAATCTTCTAATGTTGGTTTTTAGTGGAAATTTGTGATCTACAAATTCAAATTAAACTTTTTGAAATTTTCGTTAAAGATGAGGTCATCAAACGTACTTGTCACTTGTGAGCAGTGGGTTGGATAACAGATAAGGGTCTTCAAACACTGACACAAGATTTAAAAGTTAAACGTTCACCCAAAAGTATTTGCTTTGCATTCTTGCCCTATATAAAATTCAAAATACTAAATTAAGAAAGAGGAGAAACCAGTACTTCTATACATAGATAAGGGCAATAAAAGTGGACAGAATTGAAATGTTTTATATGGTAATGTACTACCGGTATGGGCCATGAACATCTCAAGTGTCAGCCATACAACATCTGATTATTGGCGAGAACCAGACCATATCATCTAACTGTCAAGCGACACACAGGTAAATAGTTTACCTGGCCAGATAACACTGCTACCTTGCTCTGTTTATTATAACTGTTCACAAATTATCCACTGGACACTTGATATCCTCCCGAGCAACGGCTAGGGCTTTTGATCCGTATGTGTTAATATTTTGAGGTAGTTCAAGTTGAATTTTCTTTGGCGCTTGCAGAATTAAAAAATGTTGTGGATCTAGGATCATCATAGAACTTCTCAACATGGCTGTCATTGTTAAATAAAATGTAAGTTGCTATGTTTATTGTGTGCGTGACCAAGAAATTGCTGAAATTTTCTGCGGCAAGGCGCAACGATAGGATCTATTGAGCTATGGGTGAATGGTTTGATAGTGTGTAGCGATCGGAGATAGACAGAACTTAATCACACAGGAAATGGAAAAATAATGATCCATTTAATAAAAAGTTTAGTGTTAGAAAGACATACTTTAGCCGGAATTATGAATTGATTTATAGATGAAAGCATAAAATATGACATGTGTTCTTAAAAGTAATTTTCGATCATTTGACGTTTGGATAAATGTTAAGAATTTCAGATACACAGTTTAAATAGACTGAGTATTGGAGATCATATATATACAGGTATTGAATTCGAAGTAAGACATCAGGTAAAAAGTAAATGAGGACAAGGAGGTTAAGGGGCAATATATTTGAATTTATATTATGTGCCATCTGAGATTTTGATAGAGAAATTTAAACAGTTTTTGACAGATGATCATAATGGAATCGAGATGGAATGGGGAGTCTGTATGACCAAAATATATGATACATCGGTACCGTCTGAACTACCTTCTATAAATAAAGTATTATTTTTATATGGTAGTTTAACTTAATTTTCTTTCAGATTTTTTTTTTTTTTTTTTGGCCGAAGGTTACAAGCCAACCAACACACGGCAAATATAACATTCATGGACATAAAATTGGGGTTAAAAGTTTTCAGATTGTGACACCAGTGTGAAAAGTAAAGGGCCCCGGAAATACCAGCCTTAGTGTTATGTAAGTGTAAATAGTGGACTGGTAGGAGTAAAAGGTTCCCAGTACATTATTACCTATGTCAGCACTTAGGTAAATACTGCTGAGTAGTGTCACAGTCAGATTTGTCACCTCCAGAATTGCCCCGATATGCTGTATAAATATTTGACTTAGTGTCCAACATGTCTCACACAAAGCCTTAACTCCAATTTCCTCTCCATGGAATCATTATCGCCACCATTTCAATGGTCATTTCTGGTCCAGAGTTATAAGGTTAATTGCTCTATTTGTATGACCTCACAACATTACTCAATATTGGCATGTAATGGCAGGTATTGGTTCAAATGTATAGAGATTTATTGCCAAGATATATTGAAGTAAAAGTAAAAAAAACTCAGTTAATATTCTTATAGTATATACCAATGATTGTGGGAGATTTAGAAATAGAATATTTTTCCACAGGATGCCTAAATCACTAAAACAATTTCGCTGTTGATAACACTAAGTATGAATACACCTTTAGAACGACAGTATTAAGTAGCTAGGGTACCGGTATAGCACCTGTAAGCTACTGTATCACAAGAAGACAAGTACAACATGTACATCAATCTACCACATGCATATGCATGCTGTCTCTAAAGATAGTCATGAGAGGAGCTGTAAAATTTCTTAAGAATTTATTTAAATTGAATTTTGGAAAAATCAATATCAAATAATCCCAAATTTCTGCCTGCTCCATTATTGATCAAACTTAGTTGTAAGGAATTTAAATGTCTACCTGGGGCTGCAGGAGCATCTCATTTGATATGCAGTGATTATAGCAATAACTTGTAATTATCTGATAAAATCATGTAGTTGACTTCAAATGAGATAGTAATAGCACCAACGGGCAGGAATTACTTGTAACATTAACTCCTACCTGTAATTAAGCCCAGGTGTGTTGCACTGGTAAGGTGGTCTTACAGGTAATTTTGTCTCTCCTTTAGACGGTTCGATTAGCCTCGGTGTGTTGTTGATATTGTAGTGTGATTTGCAGGATCATAGGATAGCTTCAGAACAACAAAATACTTTTCTTTTTTGTTATAAATATATCTTTATTTATTCTTTAGGAACAAAGTTTAAATATTGTGAGTTTGTTAGCTTATAAAGCACATTTGATCTAAAATGCCTTAATTATAAGATGAAGGTGATTTTTTTTATTTACCATTTGTGGTATCAGCAGCCATAATATAGGACATGTCAATTGAGGAGGTGGAGGAAGGCCATGCCAGCGCAGAGTACTCTGAGAAAATCCACCAATCACTGAACAGTTCCTGATCATGTAATTATAACCCAGAGGTGTATTTATGATCTAGATATAAAGAAGGTTCATAACCTGTACTATACTAAATTTCAAACAATATCAACAGCCTCTCCAATTCCAAGGATTTTAACAACCAGGTAAATATTGGATCGAAAATATTTTCTCTAGATTTTTCAAAGCAAAAGTGAAAAATATTTGCAGAATGAAACTATTTTATTTTTGGCTTAATATATAATTATGTAGTGAAGTTATGACGGAAACAACAACTAACTTTTGAGTTAAACAGAACCTAAAGTTATACAAGTTCAAGTTCACAATGCTCAGTAAGTAAATAAATATTAATCAGTGAAATTTACTAATATGAGCACAAGTACCTGAATTTTGTGTGCGGTGACTCGCAGTATGGCAACTGTAGTTGTTAAGTGAATTCCTCCAAAAGTACAGGTATTCTAGATCTCTTCTCAGGCTATAGTGTGCAGTATTCCCAGAACAGTCACCTTATATATCTGCTCACAATGTGCTCTTTCCGTGAAAAAATTAGCTCAACAATTTTATGCATTATACACTTAAATATGAGGATACAACTGGGCAAACAGGTTATGGATAGATAAAAAAAAAATAACAAAAATTGCGGAATTGCTGGATACATTTCGTCGACTTTACATAAACTACCTGTGAACAATTCTTTTAAAGGTTTGCTTGCATCATAAAGTGTCATTTCAGCATTATTTCAGCATCAACATGCATATTAAGGTGATTTTTTTCCTAACTGGTTGGTTAAGTTTTAAAGTACAATTTTTTCTTTTTCTAGAATATATAGCACATTTAACACTTTATCTAACCATAAAATTATTAATTGTAATTGCTTTCTCTCTAGATGTAAGTCTATAGACTCTATACCATATAGCATAATACTATGTGACCAGAATTGTTTTATCAAAACTCAAAAGCATTTGTGAAAAATAGAAAGCCAGTGTCAGTCTCACACAGGTTGAGATGTCTACTGTACCTATGAATCACCATGGGTTTTTCTCTGAGTTTAAAAAAATAAACAGATGGGGGAAAAAATGATTTGATAGAGTTTTGATATTCTAAATATTGTTCAAAAGATTTCGTGTAACAGATACAGGCTTCAGGTTCTAAAACAGGATATGTGTCATGGAATATAGTTTTCCAATAAGGAAACCATTGTGTAGAACAAAAAGGAAAAAAACAAGTCCTGGGAATTACGGTAATATAGCACATGAAACAGACATGGGCTATACACACTATTATGCAGTCTTTGTTCATGAAGAAGAATAAGACCTGTGTGCTTTGTCTATTCACAATCTATCATAAGAATGCCATGGAACAGCATATGTTTTGTTGTCAATGGTGATTGTTTTGGGGGGAAAATGATTCCTAGTAACTACGGTATTCAATTTGAAATTTCTGTTTTCACTTGCAATTTCAGTTTTCACTGAAATATATATTACCTGGTATATCTTGACTAAACTGTATTATAAAAATGAAATGTTAATCCCATTCAAATCATTTCAAAACCTTGTGTCCTTTATAATTTTTCTGAAAGTATTTAATATTTGCTTTCAGCCAAGTTTATAGAACTTAGAAGATTTGGATTATACAGTTTATATAAAATTTTCTCCCCATTCATAATTCATGGAAGAAATGACCTTAGTTTTTTGCTCTAAGCAGCTTTCTATGAAAAGGCTTACAGTTTGTTGAGCAAACATTAGTTCAGTTTTTCTTTTACTTTTAAAGCATGTTCACAAGTTTCTAATGAAAATTGTATTCAGCGGATTGGAAATGAGCAAAAACATTGGTCAGTTATCAATAGCCATGTTTAGACAGGGTAATTTATTTAGGATCGGAACACAAAGTCTTTTAAATATAAATAATGAAGGTTCTTGTAGTTCCATCATAAATAAAGTATTTTAAATCATTCCTTGGAGAATTTATTAAAATAACAGAAACTTGTTTAAAAATTAAAATTTTTGGCAGCCAAGACTCAAAATTTTTCTAAAACTGGTTTTATAAAATTTCATATGAAAGGAACAGGTTTACAGATACTATATTAACAGTGTATTGGATAATATAATGATTGTCTCATTTATTCTTGTGTTCAGAATTCTGTAACATTAATATGTATTTAGGTTACCAAACACGTTCGCCTAGATTTCCTGTTTCACAAATAAAGTTAACCCAAAGGTCAGCCATATACCGGTATATGGAATCCGTTTTAACGTGCTGAAAATCTAAACAATGGAATCCATCTCTTTTGCGAAACCAGTTTTAAATGAAAACTTCTGAAAATGTTTTGTTAGAAATGTTTGATGTGGCAGACACGCTATTAAGATTCCACTTCATCCCCAAAGTTATCATATTCCTAATCCGGCATAAATTCATGTGGCGTGAGAAAATAAAATTAAAAATATTTATTTAGTTTATACTGCTGTAAACCAACTTATTTTTGTGTGTAATGAAAGTTTTTTGTATTTCATGGCAAATTTTTTTTTTAAACGCAAAAATAAAAACGCTGTGAAAATATTCCAAAATCCTGGACACAGGTAAAATAGAACTTTAGTCTCTAGATCACAGAATTAAATTGCCATGAAAAAGTCGTTGGCAGAAAAATGTGAAATGAAATTGCCGAGGAAATTAGTTGGATTAAAATAAGGCAGATAATTGATTGGTTTCAGTAAGAAGATGTGTATCAATGAAAGCAAATTGATAAATCATCAATAAGAACTCATAAGTAAATTTTCATGGTTTTTATTCTCAGATTAAAAGACTAAGACAGCTGGAAAAGGAGAAGGAAATGTTGATACAAGGATTGTCAGTGGTAGACCAGGCCAGGGAATGGTATCAAAAACAAGTCCAGACGATCGACGAGAAACAGAAATATGTCGGCAAGGCTACCTACAATGTAAGACATTAAACTGGGAAAGGTCATCTGGTTACAATAAAACTGTAAATGGATATAGAATGGCAGGTTCACAGAGGAAACAAGGGTATGGCTAAAATGAAACTAAGTTTCCTGATAAAATTTTCTGCTTTTTACTTTTGTTGAACATAGTAGTTGAAAAAGGCGTAGTGAAATAGAAGAAAGCAAATTTCTGCCTATTCTTAGAAATTGATTTTTTGACCATCATGTAATCATAAATCATTTAAAAGGTGAATTTAAATTACATTTCTTTGAACACAGGATAACAACTTGGAGGCCAACCAGGAGAGAATGAACTTTCAGCAGGCTCGTGTTTCTGAGGTCAACCAACAGCTGAAAACTCTAATAGAGAGCTCAGAAAAGGTACATGCTGATTACTGTGTATCATCTTACACCTTTGTTCCGTATATAATTGTTATTAATTGTTTTGTCAGAGCATCATCATTTGTCTGTGCTCCAGAGGTTACCATGTAGTAATGTAAAACATGAATCGGTGTATGACATGTTTATGTATATAACTGATATGGGTCGGTAAATCTGTAAGTCTGGCTGTACAAGACATAACTAAATATAAAGTTTAATTATCATAAACATAAGCATATTTATGTTAAATAATGAAACAAGGCGATTAATAAAACAAATAATACTGCTGTTTGTTCTAAGCTTATTCTAATAATTGAATTATACATTAAGTTATGTTCAATTGTTATTTGTAATATCGTTTTTAATGATTCCCAAAATAAAAATAAAAATAATTGAAAACAAATAAAACAAATGCTATTTTCCTGGGGTTCTTTGTATGGTAAACCACCTTCATGTTACAATGTGAGAATGTGTAGCGCCTATTAATTGAATTGTACATATCTGTTTCATCTCAAGCACAAGAAGTTTTATGCCTAATGTGTGCTCAGAGCTAATAAATAAATAACTGTGTCACACCTGAGTAGGTTATCCAATAAGTTGATTTGAAGCAATTAGATGCTGAGATACCAATCAGTCATTCACAGTTGAGAAGTAAGATACTAAAATCAATAATGATTTGTAAGTGTTGACTGTTTCTACCTGTGTAAGTCTGCTGTAAGTGTGTCAAGTAATCAATATTCTGTATAGAATACCTTCACTTAACTCCAGGTGCAAGCTGCTTTCTTTAGGAGTTTCTCTATTCAAATATGAGGCCACTTTCATCACACCTCACTATTTTAGATAATTTCTTAATAAATTGTATCAGCAGACCCTTACTCAAAGTGGTACTTATTTCGGTGAACAATAAAAAGGTGCTATAAAATCCTTGTTAGCATCCCATTATAGGTATACTGGGCCTCAATGACGATATAATATGTTTATTAAAGAAATCAACAATAAATAGAATCTGAAAAAGTCTTAAATGATGTCCATGATAAAAAGTGCTTATGTATATATAATAAATTTGAAGAAAAATCCTTACAGACGAAATCTATAAGAAATAAAAACAATATCGACTGACTAGTTACATGAGCATTTTCACCCCATTCAAGGGAGCTCTATATATATATATATAAATATATACTGATATGAACAATCAAATAGAAATAAGAAATACTTAATGTTCAATATGACTTTGAGCCCAAATAAGGTTTTCTCATCAAAATGAGATTGTTTCATCATAAATCAATATTACATTTCCCTCTTTCATTCTTGGTGTAATATTAAATTCTACTTTACCAAAATCCACAGTGTAAAGTTTTGGTTTCTCAACTTCACCTGTTTCATTTTCTCATTTGTATGCAAAGGGGTTAGTTAGCATAAAATCCAAACACACAGTATGGCCATATAAACACCATGAGTATTACCTTGATAATGTATTGATATAATAATATCTATGAACTATGGTTGAGAGGTCGGTGCCATGGCCCTGTGTCAATAAAGGTATTATACTCTGATTATTTATAGTCTTTAACTAAACCCTACATACTTTTGTATTGTGTAAATCATTATCCTGACCACTTGTTTCCATCAGGGGTTTCCGTTACATATGAATCTCGCTGTCCGCTCCTCCAACAACACTATGTACCCAGAGGAAACCATCAAAATGCTAAAGGACCAGAATAGACTACTCACTCAGGTAAATATTCCCATCTAAAGGAAAGCATTACAGAAAAAATTAAAAAACTTAGTTAAGGAACCTTCAATACCAGGTAACTGCTAACTGATGTTTCCATTAATCAAGGAATATTGATGAAACTGGTTTGGGCAAGTTTTATCATGCTCCTTTAATGCAAAAATAAATTCTCTCCAATAAAATTGCCAAAAAGGTTACTCAATGAACATTTATTTCTTGATTACTAATGCTCTTTTGTAAGTCGGTAAGTGTTCACTGATAAAGTTTTAAAGTATGTCTGCTCATTTTGTTATTTTATATGTCAAGACTCTTTCTTTGAAGTTATCAAAATTAATTTCATTTTCTTTTCTCACCATCAGGAAGTAGGACAGAAGGGCGAGATGATCTCAAAGTTAGAGAAGGAAAAGGCAACTTTAGTCCGTGATCTGTTTGAGGCCAGGTCACAAAATAAGCCAACGAATTATGACGATACGACATTCATGTGAAGCAAGATCACAAAATATACCAATCAATTACGATGATACAACATTCACGTGAACAACACCAGTCAGATGAGAAGACAGAACTTAAGTTCCAAAGTCAACCAATCTATTCAGACATTGCAGAGCACCTGTAAAAACACTGAACTAAATGTACTTGTAATGGCAGCCTTTGGTATGGATACAAGTAAATAAAACTCATTTAGGCAATACAGCATTTATGTGAAACACAAGCTAGATATAACACCAGGAATTTGATGTGGACACGAGTCAAACAATCAACAATATATGACATTTATCTGTATTTTTGTTTCACATCCCACAAGGTGCTGTAAAACTAATTTACTTTACACACAAGTGTATATGTCCCTGAATTTCACTTTCTTAAACATTTTAAAAGTGAAACTAAATATGCTATTCCATTTACATCTTGGAAGTTCTTTATGATTCTATCAATTTCATTTTTAGCTCACCTGGCCCGAAGGGCCGGTGAGCTTATGTCATGGCGCGTCGTCCGTCCGTCTGTCCGTCCGTCAACATTTCCTTTAAATCGCTATTAGTCATAGAG
Source organism: Argopecten irradians (assembly GCF_041381155.1). Taxonomy (NCBI): domain Eukaryota; kingdom Metazoa; phylum Mollusca; class Bivalvia; order Pectinida; family Pectinidae; genus Argopecten; species Argopecten irradians. Next base: position 39,287,464 of record NC_091137.1, on the reverse strand, counting down.
TTCTGCATGGATTGTAACCAAATTTGGCCACAAACATCCTTGGGGGAGGGGGAACAGAACTTGTATAAATTTTGGCTCTGACCCCCGGGGGACAGGAGGGGTGGGGCCCAATAGGGGAAATAGAGGTAAATTCTATAAATCGCTACTTGTCCTAGAGTTTTGCTTGGATTGTGACCAAATTTGGCCATAAACATCCTTGGGGGAAGGGAAACAGAACTTGTATAAATTTTGCCTCTGACCCCCTGGGGGCAGGAGGGTTGGGGCCCAATAGGGGAAATAGAGGTAAATCCTATAAATCACGACTTGTCCTAGAGTTTTGCTTGGATTGTGACCAAATTTGGCCATAAACATCCTTGGGGGAAGGGGAACAGAACTTGTATAAATTTTGGCTCTGGTTCCACGGGGGCAGGAAGGGCGGGGCCCAATAAGGGAAATAGAGGTAAATCCTTTAAATTGCTACTAGGCAAAGAGTTTTACATGGATTGTAACAAAATTTGGCCACAAACATCCTTGAGAGAAGGGGAACAGAACTTGTATAAATTTTGGCTCTGACACCCTGGGGGCAGGAGGGGTGGGGCCCAATAGGGGAAATAGAGGTAAATTCTATAAATCGCTACTTGTCCTAGAGTTTTGCTTGGATTGTGACCAAATTTGGCCATAAACATCCTTGGGGGAAGGGAAACAGAACTTGTATAAATTTTGCCTCTGACCCCCTGGGGGCGGGAGGGTTGGGGCCCAATAGGGGATTTAGAGGTTAATATTAAAATTCCTTCAGAAAAGGAACAATGAACCTGTATTCAGAACATTACTTGGCATTACAAACCAGGTGAGCGATACAGGCCCTCTGGGCCTCATTTTAATTTAAAAAGTTTATCACAAATTATTCTTGATTCCCTTTTTTATCCTAATCGTACATTACTTACAATAACTTTTTATATCTCTTTACACCATAAAAGTTCTCTCAATCTACTATTCTTCAAGTGCTATTTTGATGACAATCTTTAGGGAAATCCTATGAGGTACAACTGTTCTTTTTTTTTCTGACGACTGCCACTAATTCTGTATTGACATTTCATCTATACTGACCTCTTTCCTGTTTTAGAATGTATATGTTTTGTTTCAAAGGCATTAGTATCTGTTACTACAAACATTCTTCTGCATGTTTGATTGTACACCACTGCCTTTTAAAATATGTGGTATTTGCTTTAATGCTTGTTCACACAACAACATCCTTAGCTTTTAGATTTTATATACCAGTCAAGTGCAGAATAAAATAAATTTGAAGTGTGTTGCTGGTGATATTAAAATTTGTCTTGATGGATTAAAATTTACACATTTTTATTAAACAAGATCTCATGTTTTCTTTAGAGTAAATATGCCTTTGGTGCGTTAGTCACGAAGTCGAAAGATTTTACAGTGTTATAATGTAGATATACCTTTGTGATGAGTGAGGTAGATTTCAGTAGTGTGAATGCACTGTGTTACCAGAATGTAACTGAGAAACCATTATACATTTACTTTTATGTTTTACATTAGTAACATTTTATGAATAGTTTTGAATTATTTTATGTGAGATTGGTTGTGTTTTATTAATCTTGATGGAAACTTGAATAAAATAAATAATTATATATTTTATATGTATCAAACATTGATATGAAAGAAAGAAAAAATGTAACATTTTATATATATGGTTGTCTGATTTTACTGTTAATAATGTAAATACTTGTGTAAACTAATATACCATCAGCAATTTGTACATTTTATTTGGACTGTATGTATATATATAAAATACCAAAGCTTTGTACATGTGACTGTGTTCACTAATTATTTTACAATACAGTCTGAGAGGAGTTAGCTCCCTTTATACTTTACATTGTGTAGAGAGAAATTTTACATATACATTAAAAAACAAATTATAGAATCACAAATTAATGTTATCATATATTTTACAACGTCTATATTTTAATTCATTATTAAACAACAATACCAAGTTTTGATGTATGCATTATTAGGCTGTTATCCTGTATTTGAGTGAAGTACTCATTTTTAACCAGACATGATTACAGGTAATACATGTTAAAGTGCCTTATGTGCTTAGAGTGGCATATCACAATAATGAGGACCATATCACAATTAAATTGTCATTCTCACTCCACAAGAAATATTTTAGTATTGTTAATGTTTACTTGGAATTTTAATGATGTTTTGGTAGATATTTACAGTATTTGATAGCATTCCTACCACTAACATGGTATTATTCATGGGAGATAACTCTGAATATGCAGCTATACTCTGTTTGTGATCTCACATTTTATATGAGATAATGTTTTGTGTATTTGATATTTTATAGGTGAATTTTTGTGAGAGAAAGAATTAGAATTATATGAAACAGATATTGAATGTAATGCATGTATACCAAAATTAATTACAGACTAGAAGGGTATCAAACCTATTATTGAAAAATCTTAAAATTACTTTTTCGCTAAGAATTTATTTTATCATTTTTTGCTGGTAAAATTTATTAAAAATTCAAACTATTCATGATCATTTGTACAAATATAACAGTTTGTATCCTTAATTTGAAATTTTAAGCTATTTTTAATAATAAATAAAAAATGTATTGGCAAATACCAAAATGTTTTAAGAGTATATACAGCAAAATAAAATATTCCCGAATTTTAAATCATTATATTGTACCAAATAAATATTGAACAGTTTTCAGATATTTCTAATGTTTAATAGGTCTCCCATTATATGTACCAAATATATTTTCTATAGCGTTACCAAAGTAACCAATTAAATGTACCCAACATATAATGATTAAACTTTATTTGTAACTAGATAGCCCCTGGTAGATATTTATTTACCAAGCTTTAGCAGAACTTAGGTGAAAGATTAAGCTACATTGGACCCACAATATTTCCAACAGTTTGAAAAACTTACACGAGTTTGATATGGGAATAAAAAAGTCCAGATAAATGAGGTATATATTTCCATTGAAGATATTGGAAAATGATTTAATATATTGAAAAATTGATTTAAGGTATGTAAAAGTATGTAAAATTTTTGGAATGATATTTATATTATTCTTCATAAAACATTACCAGTAAGCAATATTTATGCAAATTAACAATAACATATGATGTAAACCATTCCATATTTAGCAATAATATTGTACAGGTGTATTGTACAAGAGAACTATAACTCGTCCATTTAAGTGTTCAGTTGTTAACCATTGATATACTTTATTATATATACTTATACATTTTATATGCACTTACTGATACAATTAAATTGTTTATATCTGTATAGAGTGTTCTGTCTTGTCGTAAATTTTAAATGAGAGATCAAAAGTGTACCTGTATACACTCATCCTCGATACTCCAGGGGTTACTATCAGTGTCATTAAACCCACCTCTTGAATATGTCTTAGTATAGTGGTTGACTGTTTGGCTTTGAATTTGGGCATGCTCTCTCTGTAATTTTCAAAGGAATTTTCTACAGGCCTGTGATTAGTCAGGTTTTTTCTCCTGAACTGCCTTCAGTTTTACTATGAGATAGTTCAGAGGTGGATATAACAACAGTGATATTAACCTTTGGAGTTTCAGGATGGTATAAACTAGGGCATTACTCTTGATCTGCATCTCCAAGTAGTCGGCTTTTAATAATAACATACTTTCAATTCGGGAAATAGTTAAAATTTATAAACAAAACATTACACAAGATTTCTGAAAAGACATTAGAACCAAATTGACAAGCGTCAGCTATGTCAGCCATACCTACCATACCATATCCAGGATGTAGTGTCAAGTGAAGATCTGGTGACAGAACTAGCTGTACCTGATATCACAAAAGGTATTATATCAGGTAGTGATGTCGTCGACCATAATAGTTCGCGGTAGTATTCATCAATCTGAAGTAAACTTTCAGCCAGAAGTTGACGTCACAAAAGTCATTATAACGAGTACAAACTCTAAAATCACGAAACGTGACTATTATTATTTCCTTTATTTCCTTCAATAATGAAGAGTTACAATAGATACACTATAGGGCGGTGATTTATGGAGCGAAATAAAAATGTGAGCACGTGGTTATTTTATACCAATATTTCACAAACCCAAAGAACATTTCAGAATTCAGATAAACTCGATCCCTCCAAAATTGGCTAAATCTCTCTGTAGATTTTGTTATAGTAAAAAATTAAAAATCCAATCGAAAGCAGCAGATTGTCAAATATACCACGAAATCATAGAAGAGAAATTTGTATAATTAAAGGAAATTGGTGATAAATTATCATCAGATTACTGTACATGTCTAGATACTGTAACCTGTTACGAAAAGCCTACATAAAGAAGCTTACCATAAATGTCTATACTTGTTATTGTAAGTCAAATATTGTTATTGTCGTCGCCATTAGATACTACTTAAAAAGTATGAAATAAATTTTCAGTTATGTTGGAATTGATATAATTAGAAAAATATTCTTTCAGTATATTTATCAAATAATAACTTCAAACAAAAATGTCCAGCATATTCAACCAAACCAATATGTAATGTCTATTGTACTGTAATATCATCTATACCTTTTGTCTACGAGAATAAATATTGTCATTGTCAAACGTTTAAAAACGTTCCGAAACGTTTGTTCTACGCCTCACTGGGTATTGCAAAATCTGGTGAAATATGTGATCGACGCATTAAAACGTACCGCCAACGTTTGTGTTAGTATATATATTTGTGTATCGACCTCCTTGTCGACAGTCTTGGGTAGTTTATTGTATGTGGTACATGTATATAGCACAGTCGTATGTTATGGTGATTTAACATGTAAATTGGACTATTTAAACTGATCTATACATGTAGTGTAACTTAAATTTACTGTGTACATGGAACTTTCCACTTTCAGGTGAGAAATATTTGATTACTATAGTAGGGGTATGTTTAGTCGCTCTTTGTTTATTTAGATATGATTAAGCACAATGTAACTCAGCAACGTATACGGATAGATATATACCTATGCATTGTATCTGTAAAATTAATCCTCAATATTAATTCAAATATAATGTACAATGTACAATGTCATGTACCTGGTATTTTACCTTACGCCCCCTTTAAAGGTGACTAATGATTCCATAATCTGAGGGATAAAATAAAGATACAACAAGAGATGATATCACAACTATGTTCAAATTTTCAATTTCAACAATATTTTATTGATATTATGTACATCAATAGGATTAAACATCGGGCTACGCCTATTTAAGTCCTCTCCAAAACTATGTTCAAAGCTCCTCAGATATGCTTGTGCAACTTATGACGATTACAGTAAACCTAGAACTGAACCAAATTAATATTTTACATACATATATAGTACAATACACCTTTATCTGTCAAAACAGCCGAGGCAGAAACGTGTTGATGATGGAAGGGACTACATGTAAAACTCGGAACAGAACAAAAAAGTGCAAAGGACTATGCTTTATGTAAATCAAGAATATTTATTTATCTATTGTTTTGTCGAAGAGGGGCTTATTTGATATTTTGTTTATTTTCAACTAAAATTGAATGTGGATAATGTGCATAGAATGGCCGAAGGAGACCTAACTTCGTTATTCAATTATCTCACAAATGTAAAAGGTATTGTAAGACATTTTCGAATTGTTGGACAATATATCAACTCTTATCTGTTTACAGATAAATCCAACACAGAAAGTTTGTTGTATGATAAGTTTATCATATCTATTTATAACAGTTTATCTCGCACTTGAAAAATTTTCAGGTTGATTTTTTTTCATAATTATTTTTCGATTAAACGTTTGCTTAATTAAACACCACTGTATTAATCTTAACTTAATACATACATCAACTATCAGAATACCAAAAGTCAAAGACGCTATGTATTCTTAGAGACTGTATTATACACTATTTGAAGGAAAACAATAAACTTTCACGTATTCAAATATCTCATTTGTAGGGAAATAAAGGAGTCCAACAAAGTGTTTTTAACACACAAAAAACCACGAGAAAATAAGGACTAACCAGATTCAGGAACTGACTGCTTACGAAACAGATCCTGCTTAACAATGGTAGAAATATACATAGATAGGAGTGCATCTCCACAGCAAGTCTGTAAGGTGGATGGCTCACCAACACTTGAAATCCATGGTCTGCTGAAAAGTGGTAGCACAAACAACTCACCATGCCGAGGAAGCCGCAGTAGAAGCATCTCACCGTGGCGACTGAACCGTAAAAGAAGCAACTCACAAAGACGAAGAAGCCATAGTAGAAGCAACTCGTCAAGGCGAAGGAGGCGTAGTAGAAGCTACTCGCCAAAGCGAAGCAACCGGAGTAGAAGTTACTCACAAAGGCGAAGGAGCCGTAGTAGAAGTTACTCACCAAGCCGAAGAAGCCGTAGTAGAAGCTATTCACCAAGCCGAAGAAGCCGTAGTAGAAGCTATTCACCAAGCCGAAGGAGCCGTAGCAGAAGTTATTCACCAAGCCGAAGGAGCCGTAGCAGAAGCTATTCACCAAGCCAAAGGAGCCGAACATATAGATATACAACTTGGCCAAGAATGAATTTTTACAACAGTGGAAGGGGTTATTGGTATCCACGAAAGAGGTTTTGGTTTCAGCGAAGGAGTAACTATTACTGGAACAGAGAGCGTAGTATTACCAGATCGCCTTATCGACCATGGGTTCGAAGAAGCAGATCTAGAAGTAGAAGTTTATCATGGCGACGTTCTCGTAGCAGAAGTTGGTCGAACCGTCGAAGGAGTTTCAGCCCATCATCTCGACGAAGCCGAAGTAGGAGTTTTTCCAGAAGTCGGAGTAGAAGTTGGTCAAAAAATCGAAGGAGTTGCACCCCATCATCTCTACGAAGCCGAAGTAGTAGTTTTTCCAGTAGTCGAAGCAGTTGTAGTCCATCACCGTGGAGAAGTGATTTGTCTTCTCTCGCAAGCAGTTGTGCTTCACCCGAGAGATGTCTCTGTACGAGGAACAGAACAGAGAGACGTAGACGCACTTCAACAGGCGAAATAATACAAGTGGATGTCGCCTGGGATCGAAGAGGTTGTCCTGTGCACTAACCCTTCTAAAAACACGTACAATGTACGTACAACCCACGTGTTATTTAAAGTTAATTTAGCTCAACATAGACAATGGAGCTGCTAATGTGATAATACATAGGCAAAACGTTTTCATGTGACCAATTAATAACTTATCAAGGGTGCCGATCAAATAACCATTGAAACATTGCCACATATGTGTGAATCGACAATCCGGCATATATTCTCTCCTGGATATAAAAATATATACTCTTAAAGAGTAGCTGGCAAAGAAAATGCTTTAAATCATTGTTATATGTGAAGGTCATCGCTAGCTACTATAAGTTATTTATCAAAATACGAATGCACGCTAAACATATTGTCTTGTTTTAGTGAATACATGTTATATCATTTTAAATTTGTATATGATGTAAATTGTAATATGTTGTACACGCACATGCATAACTGTATATAGCATGACTAAAAGTATTTGAAATAACAAGATTCATTTTATATTTTGGCATGAACTGTTACGAATGATAGTTTGATTTCTATGTATTTAGCACTTGTTTCCAATAAAGACATGTTAAATATAGAATACATACATTTGTATACTAATGAATGTATAAGTCATATACGAAACGAAATGCATTAATGATTTACAGTGTTTTACAAAACAAAATACAAAATACTTAGGTTTAAATCAACCATTTACATGTATATGAGGTAATACGCTTCTTATTTAGTAAATATCACCAGCGATATGTTTTCCTATGTCTAAACAGTGAACGTTACAAAAGGTTAAAGAAAAAGCCTAAGAAATATCACACAAAATTTTGCACAAAATGAATACCGATTTAAGATAATAAAATCCTAAATACTTTAAACATATTTACATTCAATTAGAATTAGTGCTGCAATAGTTTTACAACGAAAAGTATAATTAGTGCAATAGAGTAACATTCAAAATATATAATGATAATAACAATCTACAGAATGTAAACCAAAATCTTGCTGTAGCATATTAATATCTGATGAGCTTAGCACAAAGTAATGAGTATTAAAGATGCTCCACCGCTGACGATTGGTATTTTTTCACTATCAAAAACAGGAGCAGACGATTTAGTAGTTTTCTTCAGTTACAAAAGTTACTTTATACCATTACCACCATTGAAAAGTTTGAGCTTGAAATTTTACTTCAATTTGAAAATATAAAAAATAATCAATTGCATCCCGAAAAAAATCCGTGGCACTAAATCCTATATGGAATGAATTACAAATTGCGAATGCATCAAAGGCAAAATAAATTATCTTATATTATTTTTTGTGTTAATTAGACATATAAATACAAGATTAAACACCAATTATTGTTCTAATGATGAATGCCATTTATGCGCTATCGGCGGTGGAGTACCTTAAAAAAGCAGGCTTAAAACCTTTAAGCAAGATCAAATGTCTAAAAAAATAGAATGAATATTATTGGAACAGGTTTACCGCGGATGACCTATGTGTATTTTCAACGAGATCTTGATGTCAAACTCTTACCCAATGTCTGAATCAACCTGCATTTCGTGGAGTCGACATAACCACTTTGGCCCTGCAGGTAGGGCGTTACAATTGTACCTGCTGCTCCTATTGCATGATCGTAAAAGGCGACTGAATTTATTATCTTATCTTTTCTCTTCTTCCTAACTGACTTTATCTTTCCTAATGCCTCCCTTGGCACCGCCTCACTTTTGACCTTGAGTTGAGCGTTCGCCCCTGTGAGGAAGGTTCTGTGTTCTGTCCCCTGGCCGAGACACACCAAAGTCTATAAAAGTGGTAGTTTCTGCTCCTGCTTAGCGCTCAGTATTCAGGGAGTGGGACGACTGGTTCGCCCGTTGTCAGTATAATGTGACCGGGTGGGGTGTGTTGCTTGGTGTCTTCGGCGGCATGCGTCAGTGATATAGCACTATAAAAAGGGCAACAGTTCCACTATACAAGAAGACACTACATGAATATACTGCAGTTTCCCAAAACACGCACCTCTCACAACATACACGAAACACACAGCATACATAGGAGGCCGTCCTTACATGACCATAGCTGTTAATAGGACGTTAATTAATCAAACAAACAAACACATAACCACTTGGCTGAAAGTGTGATGATGGAGACTTAGAGAAACAACCAACACATTTATATACATTGTATCAAAATAAGCAGTGAAATACAGGAATGCAACAATCTAGAAATGGAAATAACGCATTTAGGTAATTCATAAGAGATTATCATACAACTTAATCACATGCAACTATGCAAAAGTTCTTTAATGAAGATTGATTCTGCGTTCGACATATCCATTCGATTTCGGTATTTTTTCTATTTGAATTAATCAAACTATATCGTGCCGCAATTACAATTCTATGAAGGAATGACAGGAAATTACTTACACTATTGAAAAATTTGGCTAGATCACACATTTGAAAACATGAATCAGTATCAAAATTGGTTTGATAACTTAATTTAAGTACTTTCGCTATGGCATATAACGAGATGACTTTTTTTTTTTGGGGGGGGAGGAGGGCAATGTAATTAAGATACAAATCTCCATTATACAATATGTTGTGGTTATGGAGTTGTGTATAATGGTAATCTGTATTTGAATTACATTGAGACATTTTAACTGCGACTAAACAAAACAATTATATAACGTTCGGTATATAGAAGCAGCTGAGAACTGGCAAAACAAAACAAACAAACAAACATAACCTTCAGCTTGTCCTATTGAACAAAATAGTAAATTGATAGTAGTGTTTACATTCGTTATCTATGGCCCGATGTCAAATATTTAGCGAGGCTGGCGGGACAACATGGGTATTGAAAACAGACATATTCTTCTTCTATTTTCCATTTCAGCAATATTTGAGGTAAGAACCCGTTATAATGTGACCATACTCAATATCCAAAGACACCCCATACCACACTTTTGGACTGGGAGCCGATTGTTTACTGTACTTTCGTTTTCGCATTACTTATTAGTAACACATGTAGTCTGTATAATACATTTGTGTTTTGTCCATCCCTATCCAACTAAAGGAAATCAAATCATGTCGATGGAGACAATAGAAACACTTTAACGAGAGGAATGTCAGTAGAAACGCCTTGTAACAGTCACCATTAAGTATTTTAAGTTTTTTTTTAATTTGGACCATGTTTATGTTCTCATGAAATTATTCCTTAGTGGTAATTGTTTGAAGGCGTTTCTATTTCTGTTTGTTCCAACCACACGATTTAATTTTATTTCATGAAGATACAATCTTATGTGGTGGGGTTATTGCATTCATATCAGAAATCAGCGTTAATCACATCAAAATATATCCGTGATGTCGTTTTATGAGGTTAGTTTTCTAAATGCAGATAATACTGACAGAAAAGGAGAGAGAAAATGAAAGAAAATGTGAAATATAAAAATAGAATTTATTTATATGGACAAAAATATGTTATATTGATAATCAGTAAATAATGCATTAATGAAGTCTATATCACAATAAGTTTCCATATATATATATAAGTTTACATGAAGGATAGGGGTACATGCATTTTTCGTCGTGGGATAACGATATATGGTCAAACCCAAGGGTTTTATCACATGACCGCAGACGGATCCATCCATCCATCATGGCTACATATAAAATTTTGCCTATTGTTCTCATCTAACTCGCTATTTTTGTGCCTAATTTATACAATGATTGCATTGATTGACAAGATGCACACGTAAAATTCTATAAAAAAAATATTTGTTTTGGTCTTGTTGTTACGATAACGAACAAACTGTTCGATTCGCGATTTTAACTGTTTTCGTATTCAAATCAATGCAAATATTTTGAGATATCCCTTCCCTCCCTTTTGTTGTTTTATTTGAGTTACCATAGACTCCAGTCCTATTGATTTGCGAAATAAACCGTTCAATGTTTGTTGGCACTGCTTTCCCCTTTCCTATAGACCAAGTGATTTAGTTAAAGCAGACGATGATTTTGAGAACTAATGTTATGTCATTATGTCAGAGACCTAACACTGGACACGATTGATTGTATATACTAGGTGGTGTTATGGACAGCTGCTCTACGGGGCTTTTCAGGCTGCAACAGCAGAGGTGTTGACGATCCCCAATGTTGTAACCAAATACCAGGTGCTGACGAACAAGTCGGGAACATGGTCAAGTCACTGATGGGGACAAACCAGAATCTGACCAGGCTCCAAGCGCAAGTGAAAAGTCTCCAAACACAAACCGGAAACATGGCAGCATTCATGACGAGTATTCATGTTTTACATTAAAGTTTTTTTTCGGTTCAAACTATTATTTGGCTTCAGTATTATTTGATTTGAAGGTTTATTCTCATGAAATACAAACACCATAAAAACCCTCATACATTTAACCACGTGTTATTGGTTTTTTATGTTTGGTTAGGGGATTTTTTGCGTTTAGATTTTGTTATCACTATTGAAAGATGTATTTCGTCTGGTGGCTGCATAGTGTTCATCCGTATTAGGGCATATATACTAGTACTGTATATGGGAACTTTCAGGGAATCTAAACATTGGGCACATTACTTGTCATTGTAATCTCTGTTTGAACTCGGGAGTGCGGTCTATACTCAAGTGCGACTTATATGTGGAAAAATCTATATATGCAAATTTGTTAGAAACAACATTGTCATTTCAGATAGGCCTGTCGTCCGATGCGCGAGTTATAGGTCTATTGTTCTGGATTGAGCTTTTCCAATCTTTGAATATGGTAAAGGAAACTTCCAATGAGTAGATCGATGATTGTTTCAGAAGAAGTTCCAATCTGCACTTTCTATGCGTTACTAAACGAGAGCACCGTACCAGGACACATTAACCAGTCAGTACCATTCGACCAGGTGGTGGCGAATGTGGGGGCCAGCTACAACAACGACACGGGTGTATTTACAGCAAACACATCGGGAATCTATAAGTTCACATGGTCCATCGAAACTACCTATGAAAACTACATTTTTTCTGACCTTATGCATGTAAGTGATATTTATAATTAGCATGTTAATGATTATCTATACCAATAGGAAGGGTGTTCAAAGTGAACATGCTACTCATTTTTTTTACGATCAGTTTACAAAGAGAACAACATTTGCAATCTTATTTTTTTTTAGTTTTCTATGACACTAGCTATATTCACGTTTGGTCTTGCCTCGAATGTTCGCCCCTGTGATTGAAAGCATTGAATGCTGTCCCCTGGCCGAGGCACATCGCAGTCTGTAAGAAGGGTTGTTTCATCGTTGAGAGAGCACTTTAGAATTGGCAACACGGACATGCCGCAATCTCCGTAGACACAAGTGTGGTGCTATGCACGCAACACATTACATATAGAGGAGATCGTCCTTCACTGACCCTACTATCAACATGACATTAAAGTGAACAGTCGGGCAAGGATGGCTAAAGTCGGAAAAAATGGTGTGAATGTATCCAGTATAATTTCTTATGGAATAGAAAAATAAACTTTCTCTTCAAAATCTGTCTGCGCACGTAGAAATTAATTTAAAGTATAGGAATCCTAAAACGTCCTCCCGGCTGACTATGCTCGTGGTTACATTTCCACGCAGCCTCGCTTTCAATGTTTTCACCTTTTCTTTATTTCAATGGTCAGAACTGGGAAACGTAAGCAGACCTTGACCGTCGCATTAATATGTGAGAACTTTTGGAAGGCCAATGAACGCATTTAGACTGGTTTTCTTTGTCCGACTATTCACTTTAAGCATAATCAACCAACCAAATTATTAAAAAAAATATGAATTTCTTTAAAGTGAATCTATTATTATAGTCATGGTAATATTTCATGTATCAAGATTATTCGAAAAGTCTAAGAGATTGCGTTGATTTCTTTCAGAATAATATAACGGCCGGAAGTAGCCTGACAGGGGACAAAGTCTACAACAGCGTGACTTCCGGTTTTGCTGTTCTTTTTCTGAATGAAGAAGATTCAGTATGGGTCAGAATAGCAGAAAGTTCACCGAACGCTGTGATTCAAAGTCCTATGACTACATTTTCTGGTTTTCTTATATCAAAATGAATATAATATCTGTATATGATCATAAAATAATGAACAGCTAATAAAGTTATACATTAAGATTGACTGATTTTATGTTGATTTTTTCCAAAACTTATTTGCATAAATACAAATAGGATTAGACACAAGTTTTAAATTGGTTATCTGTCTTCTCCTGTAAAACATATACATTAAATACATATATCAACAAGTATAAGGCAAGACGTTGCTACATGATGGTTCATTATTCACAATGTACAATATACACATATATGTATGTATATTTCTGTACCCACATGTCTGCCCTGCATGTAGCGCGTTATAGAATGGTACCTGTTGCCCCCATTGCATGATGTGAAGGCCATTAAATTTGGAAAATTATATTTTCTATGTTTCCTAAATGAATTACTTCCTCTTAACGTGTCAATGACACCGCCCCACTTTTTGCCATGATTTGAGCGCTCCTGTGGGGAAGGCTTAATGGGAATGGGACGACTGTGACAGGTTAGGGTATGTTTTTTCTCTTTATCTCTGGCGGCATGCTGCAGCAAGACAATACTATAAAAAGGACAAATATTCTGCTATTACAAATTGACACAAGATGGACTTACTAGAGTCTTCCAAAACACGCACCATGCACTTCACACACACAACACACTGCATGCTGCACGGGAGGCCGTCCTTAAATTGCCTATATCATGGTTGCCATTCCATGTCACCATATGATGTATTAATCACAAGTAATATTGTCAAGATCCACATGCAGTACTTAACATCAATTATAAGTTTTAAATGGTTTAATCTAGGTAGCCACGATATTATGATAAAGATTTTGTTACCTTTTACGATCATGCAGTGGGGTACTAGCCTACCTTCAGTGAAGCTTTTGCTTGCGATTCTCTCATAAGACAAATTATAATAATTTTAACCCTGCTTTAGACATGGGAAAAAAGAGGATGCTTAGCCCTTTGTGATAGACGATGCCATTCACTGAACTTGACCTAATTTATCCCAGTCATTCATCACATGTGACCCGAGAATCAATTCAACCAGGGCAGGTAAAGATCAAAGTGCATCAATTTCATATACATGTATTACATGTATATAACCAAATGAAATACCACATATTGTTATCAGTTTAGGTACGTTGTGATATATTTGTATTTAACACCTTCCTCGCTAGTTGGAGATTATTGAGAAAATTCATTTTCACTTTTTGAAAACAAAGCTAAATATGATTGAATGTTACAATCCAGGAACTAGATAATTAGAGTATACATTAATGCCCATCATTACTAAACACACATAATCATTTCTAACTTCAACAACGAAACGAAGTCAAAGTAGTACGAAAGCTGTTAGGTTTCAAGTATGAGAAAAATCCTAAAATACTATTGAAGATGAACAAGAAGAACACAATTAATTAATTATGTAGATTACACCGTTATAGCCGCTTATTTACGCGGATCCAAATTTTCGCGGTTTGAAGTAAAAAATGAGAAAATAAAATTTTAGCGGTTTTAAATTGTTGCTATCTGATATCAAAGGTATATAAATATGATTCTCGATATTTCGCGGATAGAATTTACGCGATCAAAGCAATGTCACGCGAAATCGCAAAAAAATCATACTCGTGACAATGACCGGCTATGCGGTATTTTTTAAAGCTTATCCACCATCATGTATAAAGATTTGATAACATATTCATCTAGAGATTGAAGTTTGATATGAACCCAAACAAGAGATAGCTGGGCTCTAGATGACGTAAACATACTCGTTGATCAGACTTTATCTAAAAGGTCTGGATTTTGAACATTCAACGAAACAAGATGACTAACATGGATATCGAAAGCAGACACATTATATTATTTTTCTCTTTTTTAACAATTTCCCAGGTAAGTTTGTTTTTGTGTGACTTTCGTTTTGTAAACACTGTACACTGGAAGTCTGTACCATAAATGTGGAAGTGAGAAAAATATCGGATGATAAAGTGGAACGAATTTGCATGCTTTAATATTGTTTGTTTATTTTAAAAAGACTTGAGCTGGTAAAACTTTCGATTACAGATGAGAGTTCTTTTTTTTCTAAAATGAAATACCTTATAGTGATATTACATTATATTCGTGTATAAAATTATAGGCAATCCTTGAAATGTGCATTGAAACATGAAACACAAACTCACAATGTGTACATTATTAATTACTACTAAATCGTTCATTCAGGTCAGTTCGTAACTGGTGCTGATTGCGACCTTGTCATAGGGCTGTTTTCTTATCATTAATGCCTTCTCTTTCTTTTCTTGTTTTTAGTTGGTTAATATTATCTAACGTTTCCCAAGGTCATTTTAAGGATGGTCTCCCTTGTATGTGAAGTATTGTGTCTGGTGAGTTCGTGGGTGTTCGAGACTGCGGTAATCTTTAATAATTCTTTAATATTTTATAGTGCAATCTCACTGAAGCATCCAGCCAAAGATATCAAATAGCATATCCAATCTAGTCACATTATACTGACAATAGGCCAACCAGTCGCTTCATATCATTTGTGATAAACAGAATTAGAAACTACCTCTTTTATAGACTTTAGTGTCGGAGCATTCCTCAAACGGATGAATGTTCAATCCAAACCGAACATTAGGTCAGTATCATCACTGGGAAGATGACAGACAGTTATAAGAAGCGAAAAAAGTCCCAAATTCAGTCGCCTTCTGTGATCATTGCGAGGGCACCATGTACCTTTTTAACTTCCTGCAGGGTAACAATGCAACCAGTAAAACATTGCATTGAATAACTGCCAATATCAAAGTAAGTATACATGGTATTCATGATCATTAACGAAAGAAAACACTTAGGCTTATTTATAGAAGTTTCTTCTTTCCATAGATATTATTGGGAACAGTTATTCTTCGACATTCCGTGGGAACCTCGGATTGTTGTAGTATGATACAGGATATTTACGACCTTGCGGAAGATGTATCGAAATCCTTGACCGAGACTAATCAGAATCTGACCACTGTCCAGAAGGACGTCAACAGCACACGGGCAGTCCTCGGGAAAGTATCTGCAGAAATAGCAGCCGGTATATCGAATAAGTTTGTATATTTATAATTGTTCAGATGATGATTCAGAGTTCCATAACATAGCTAACCAGGAAGTTATTTTGAGAAATTTACAAGCAGCTCAACAAATTACGTGTCAACAGTAAGACCTACGTATACATGTACATGTTTTACTGTAGTTAACGACTAGTTAACAATGATGCGAACATTTGATCAAGTTGGTGCTTTCAGTGATTTTATATGTACAAAATAGCATTATATTTACTGTGAACATGAATCCTAACGACAATATTCAAATCGACAAAACAAATATACACAAATTATATTAGAACGAATATACGTACCCGACCTACTATACCTTTCGGCCGGGTACGAATTGGTCCCTATGTGTCGGAGTGGAGCACTGCCTCCGAAAATCACTCGGGCATCGTTTTCTGCTTTTTTGTAGGTTTCCAATTATCCAATTATTTTATGCGTATACATGCATTTACATATTATTTTTGTCCAAAACAAACATAACTACCATTCTTAATATCTACCGTACCGCTCACAAGACGTCATATTCACAATTTGTGGACACATCAGGACTTGCCGTATAAATTCCCTTCAGAAAGACCTTCATATGTATAGACTTATTAACGAGCTCGAGGCGACCTATTTTATATTTTCACGTTAAAAGATATTTACAGGTAAAATATTTATTTTACCTGTAGTTGAATGTTTTTCGCGGTGATTTCTTTTTTTTGCAAATTCTTTCATCCGCGAAAAACTCAAAACAATCGCTCTACAATAAAGTTGGTTTATAAAATTTAAATATGGATCCTAATAGGTAAAAGTACGAATATAAACGTTGTTAATCTGTAATCTCCCTGAATCGTATGCTATATATGTATTGTTAACTTATAATGAAAATAACCGTCGTTTTTTGTTTTAGAAAACATCACCATCAGTTTGTTTTATGTTTCAGAAAACATCATAAACAGTTCGTTTTATGTTTCAGAAAACATCACCATCAGTTCGTTTTATATTTCAGAAAACATCACCATCAGTCCTTTTCATATTTCCGAAAACATCACCATCAGTTTGTTTTATGTTTCAGAAAACATCATAAACAGTTCGTTTTATGTTTCAGAAAACATCACCATCAGTCCTTTTTATATTTCCGAAAACATCACCATCAGTTCGTTTTATGTTTCAGAAAAACATCACCATCAGTTCGTTTTATATTTCAGAAACATCACCATCAGTTCGTTTTATATTTCAGAAAACATCAACATCAGTTGTTTTATGTTTCAGAAAACATAACCATCAGTTCGTTTTGTGTTTCAGAAAACATCACATAAGTTCGTTTTATGTTTCAGAAAACATCAGCATCAGTTTGTTTTATGTTTCAGAAAACATCATAAACAGTTCGTTTTATGTTCAGAAACATCAGTTCGTTTTATTTCAGAAAACATCAATCAGTTCCAGAAACATCACATCACGTTTTATTTTCAGTTTTCGTTTTATGTGTTTGTGTTTCAGAAACATACACATTCGTTTGTGTTCATCACCATAAGTTCGTTTTATGTTTCAGAAAACATCAGCATCAGTCGTTAATGTTTCAGAAAACATCACGTCAGTTCGTTTTATGTTTCAGAAAACAAACAATCACTTCGTTTTATGTGGTGCCGAATATGACGTCAAACCGTGCCCTATCAACCTGTAAGATTTGACAAAGTGTTGGTCAATGTCGGTGGTAATTTCAAAGGTGCCAAATGCAAATTTTATGCCGACAGATCGGGAGTGTATACATTTACCTGGTCTATAGAGACTACGTACGGGAACTACATCTTCTCAGAGCTCATCTATGTAAGTATTACCTAGGACATTGTAAACCCATGGACCCTTCTTACAAGAGATACATCCTATGCTACACTCTGTCTTTCTCTATACAGTTTATTTATAAGGTCAGACGATCCCATGGAAGTCTGGTGGACTTGTTACTTGGGGTATCCCGATATTTTACCACTAATTTGATCGAGTTTAAACCTGTTTTCATGAAGTTTTACTGCAGTACTTACAGTATAGGTCAATGATTTTATTCCTGGTTCACCGGCTTTCATTCTTAAAGGTAGATTTTGACCAGCCTAGTAAATTTTAATTTCGTTATCATTATATTTCATTGGGCTTATCCTACCTATAAAATAATTTAACATCGACATATAAAATTTCTACATCACATATACATGTATATGTACTTTTACAAATGATAAACCTGAGTCTATGTTTTTATTTTCCGTCAGGATGACTTTTTTGTCTCTTTTTTGTCCTCCTCATCAGGATGACTTTGTGACCTGTGTTTTTGTTTTCCGTTAGGATGACTTTGTAACCTGTTGTTTTTGTTTTCCGTTAGGATGACTTT
This sequence comes from Argopecten irradians, assembly GCF_041381155.1. NCBI lineage: Eukaryota > Metazoa > Mollusca > Bivalvia > Pectinida > Pectinidae > Argopecten > Argopecten irradians. Next base: position 39,268,898 of record NC_091137.1, on the reverse strand, counting down.
GTTTGTGTTTTTGTTTTCCGTTAGGATGACTTTGTAACCTGTGTTTTTGTTTTCCGTTAGGATGACTTTGTAACCTGTGTTTTTGTTTTCCGTTAGGATGACTTTGTGACCTGTGTTTTTGTTTTCCGTTAGGATGACTTTGTGACCTGTGTTTTTGTTTTCCGTTAGGATGACTTTGTGACCTGTGTTTTTGTTTTCCGTTAGGATGACTTTGTGACCTGTGTTTTTGTTTTCCGTTAGGATGACTTTGTGACCTGTGTTTTTGTTTTCCGTTAGGATGACTTTGTGACCTGTGTTTTTGTTTTCCGTTAGGATGACTTTGTGACCTGTGTTTTTGTTTTCCGTTAGGATGACTTTGTAACCTGTGTTTTTGTTTTCCGTTAGGATGACTTTGTGACCTGTGTTTTTGTTTTCCGTTAGGATGACTTTGTGACCTGTGTTTTTGTTTTCCGTTAGGATGACTTTGTAACCTGTGTTTTTGTCCTCCGTTAGGATGACTTTGTAACCTGTGTTTTTGTTTTCCGTAAGGATGACTTTGTAACCTGTGTTTTTGTTTTCCGTAAGGATGACTTTGTAACCTGTGTTTTTGTTTTCCGTTAGGATGACTTTGTGACCTGTGTTTTTGTTTTCCGTAAGGATGACTTTGTGACCTGTGTTTTTGTTTTCCGTTAGGATGACTTTGTAACCTGTGTTTTTGTTTTCCGTTAGGATGACTTTGTAACCTGTGTTTTTGTTTTCCGTTAGGATGACTTTGTGACCTGTGTTTTTGTTTTCCGTTAGGATGACTTTGTGACCTGTGTTTTTGTTTTCCGTTAGGATGACTTTGTGACCTGTGTTTTTGTTTTCCGTTAGGATGACTTTGTGACCTGTGTTTTTGTTTTCCGTTAGGATGACTTTGTGACCTGTGTTTTTGTTTTCCGTTAGGATGACTTTGTGACCTGTGTTTTTGTTTTCCGTTAGGATGACTTTTGTGACCTGTGTTTTTTGTTTTCCGTTAGGATGACTTTGTGACCTGTGTTTTTGTTTTCCGTTAGGATGACTTTGTGACCTGTGTTTTTGTTTTCCGTTAGGATGACTTTGTAACCTGTGTTTTTGTTTTCCGTTAGGATGACTTTGTGACCTGTGTTTTTGTTTTCCGTTAGGATGACTTTGTAACCTGTGTTTTTGTTTTCCGTTAGGATGACTTTGTGACCTGTGTTTTTGTTTTCCGTTAGGATGACTTTGTAACCTGTGTTTTTGTTTTCCGTTAAGGATGACTTTGTGAACCTGTGTTTTTGTTTTCCGTAAGGATGACTTTGTAACCTGTGTTTTTTGTTTTCCGTTAGGATGACTTTGTAACCTGTGTTTTTGTTTTTCCGTTAGGATGACTTTGTAACCTGTGTTTTTGTTTTCCGTTAGGATGACTTTGTAACCTGTGTTTTTGTTTTCCGTAGGATGACTTTGTAACCTGTGTTTTTGTTTTCCGTTAGGATGACTTTGTGACCTGTGTTTTTGTTTTCCGTTAGGATGACTTTGTAACCTGTGTTTTTGTTTTTGGATACCGTTAGGATGACTTTGTGACCTGTGTTTTTGTTTTCCGTTAGGATGACTTTGTGACCTGTGTTTTTGTTTTCCGTTAGGATGACTTTGTGTCCTGAGTTTTTGTTTTCCGTTAGGATGACTTTGTAACCTGTGTTTTTGTTTTCCGTTAGGAAGACTTTGTGACCTGTGTTTTTGTTTTCCGTCAGGGTGACTTTGTGACCTGTGTTTTTGCTTTCCGTCAGGGTGACTTTGTGACCTGTGTTTTTTGTTTTCCGTCAGGATGACTTTGTGACCTGTGGTTTTTATTTTCCGTTAGGATGACTTTGTGACCTGTGTTTTTGTTTTCCGTCAGGATGACTTTGTGACCTGTGTTTTTGTTTTCCGTTAGGATGACTTTGTGACCTGTGTTTTTGTTTTCCGTTAGGATGATTTTGTGGCTGGGAGAATTCTGACTGGTGATCAAGTAAACTACAGTGTGGCTACAGGTACAGTGGTGATCACAATGGAGAAAGGTGAATCTGTGTGGATCAGGGTATCGGAAAGTTCATCAGGCGCCACAATCCAACCAACCATGACGTCATTTTCTGGTTTTCTCATTTCCACTCACACACAATGAAAATTGGGTTCAATATGAAAAAAAAACCCGTTCATAACATCATTATAATTGTGATATAATAGTGATTGTTTTTTTCTAGATAAACAAACATTTTAATATAGGTTGCATATTCTAGGCGTTACAATAGATTGCTCTCTGGTTATTAAAAAAATCAATTTTACTGTAACGAACATTTTCATTGGCTGAAAAATTAACTTGATGAGTCCAGAAAGAAAACAAATGGCGTCGGCGTTTGTAAAGTATATTCTGATATGCAAAGATAACGGCGTAATGATTTCATAGAATAAAAAGACCCAAAATGAATTAATACGTTTGAAGAAAGTTTTATTTAGAGTACATATAGATATATTGTATTTATACATACATAACCATAAAAATATATCCAAATGAAAAACAAAAAACTAACAATAGCTTTTGTGTTTAGAATTCACTTTTTTCTAAATAATGACAAAATATCCTCAAAAGTTTCAGCTAAGGGAGAGAAAAAGTAAAGACAACGTTGGAACTAATTTATTTTAATGCTGTAAACTAGACGAAGAAATACTTATTAGTTCACCTATTCAAGAAATTAAATTCCCTTAAGCCCTGTAGACATAAAATGCATTCAGTGGTACTAACAAGTTTCATATGAAAGAGTTAGAAATTCACGAAACCATTTCAACTGGTATTCACTACATCAAAATTCTGTTCTTCATTTTCGTTTACTTTCAAGTAACCGCTAACATCAAGAACATAAATACAAAGGAATGTTTTATAATATTGTTGACAACTTTAAGGGAACTATGAAAATGTATTTACAGATATGATCAGAGTCTCCTGAACAAATTTTAGGAGAAAAGAACCATAAAAGAAAATATATTGTGTCCACAATACCTATCTAGACGCTGTAGAACACACCAGTAAATGAAAGCTGGTTGGGACTTAGGAATCAAGATATGTGAGAAAATACAAATTAAGTCTAATCTAGTATCACAATGCAACTAGGATTTTGGTCCTGCTATCTATAACTGTTTAATTTCGCGGGGATAACGTTTGCGATATTCTTTGTGATACTAATTGTGTTTGTATATATTGTCAATTTGTAACAGGAGCAAGTTGCTCCATTTTGAAAAGATTATGTAAAAATTAACTTTAGAGGGGATATAGTGAAATGCAATCCCTCCAGCATACAAAAATATACTATATGCTTTGACATATTATAAGATAATGCGCAGCGTTCATGTGTGATGATAAAAAATATGTGTATTAAATATAAAGAATTAAATTTTTATGTTTTTTTTGTTTTTTTTTTGTTTTTGTTTTTTGTTTTTTTGAGGTTATTATACTCACATGTTGGCAGGCCGATGGAGGTGATACTTTATACTGGTGACGAAGTATGAGTGAGGTGGAAAGTCCTAGAAAAGCAAGACCCCCCACCCCCACAAATACCCATACATGTTTACATATTGATCGCATATAAAACCAAGAAACAAAACATGAATGAAAGTGAAAATGTTGTTTTTATAGTAGTGTCATCCAGTAATCAACCAAATTGCACCAGATGACTTTGATTTTATAAGATTTTCACAGATATCTAATACGGAATTCATTTTGTCGACTCTGGTGTTTCGAGTTAACTTTCTTGAATTTAAAGTAAACTTTTTTTCGGATCAGCATTTAACATGTTATTTATAAAACGTATATACGACCGTGTAAATATGGTAAATATGTATTGTGTAGTGTAAATAAATAATAAAATAATCTGCGATAAGTATAGTCTATATATATACAAACTTATCCTCGACACACCAGGGGTTACTATCACTATTCTCTGAATTATCTTAATACACATGATTATAAACATTAGTTTTCATTATCTATTATATTACATTGATTGATATCCAATCAACAATTACGACATTTCAATATTTTTTTTTTTTTTTTTCTCAATACGAATTTACTTCCAAATACCCCCACAGGTGTAAAATTTCATACAAATGTTAACTAACTACAACCTGTTTTACAGCCATTGTAAAAAAAGTTACTAGCTTAGCATACCAATATTCGATCCACATTATATTTGCACAACCAAGTAAACTCTTCACGTGTGTATTACACATTGGAATGAACACGGGACGAGTTTACGTATACCGAACGTAGGGCATCAATAAAAATGATTTAGCTGTGAATAATAACGTCATCATGTCTAGAATATTCTCGTGTGTGTACAGACTTAGTTTATAAATATGAATGATTGCATCATCGTGATGTCGAGAATCTTCTCACGTGTATACATATAAACATAGCGGTTTATCAGTGCGACTCAATTAAGCGTTAACACATCGTCCGGTAGTGAACATGCACTCACACATGATAGTTCTAAACCGACTAAATTCGAATATTGTATGTGACTACGTGTGATTTTTGTGATTGTAGTCAACTGTACAATTCTCGCGGCTTTAATGATTTTCCATCGTTTTTCGCTACAGCTATCAATAAAAACGGCCCTTGTAAAATCATGTTCATCACAGCGTCTGTATATAATGGAATTGGATATCACACATATGAACATGTTCTGACCCTAGTATTTATCTCTAAAGTCACCTTCTACATATTAACATAATTACATGTATACTATTCGATTGCATGGCATATTACAATAGGCGTTTCTAGATGAAAATGTGTAAATTCACGTGACCTGTTTGGATTCACTCCTTATTTTGACCAGGATTTTGATAAATGGACATGATCATCACTGGTATTGTTAGATAATATATAGCCGGATTGCAATTAAAAACTAGTGGTATTATAAAATGTATATGGTTGTCATAGTTTGGTACTACCGCATAAACGATATTATACCATTTTACTTCGAATTACAAGAGATAAAGTCCAAAAACCAGCGTATTATACCAATGCATAAACATCAGTGGTCTATATACATTCATCTGTCAACAGCGTCAAAAAAACTGATGGATAATAATAAAATAAAGAAACTTTATGTTACTTGAGGGTAACACCCATGTTATATGCAAAACTATGGGTTTCCTGCTTGAATAATCTGATCTTGATATTTGACTGAAAACCTCCTGATATACAATCGAGTAATCAGTCAAATATGAAGGCAACCGCCGAAACGAAAACATCCGATGTACTCATGCTGTTATTGCAAGCCACCACGTCAGCGTACCATTACCAGTACTGTTCTCGTAGAACGGGACCAGGTTGGTTACTACCATGGTGAAATACGTTCCTAGCGGAAATGGAGCGGCTAGAATCAAAAATCGACCCAATAGCAGGAATAGACAAGCACTAAGGAGAGTCACCGCTTACGAATCCGCGGTATCTATGGATCGATTGATATACCACTGAATAGGTCCACCCATTCGATTGTCGGATTGTCACATGCAGCAGATAATAGAGGATCAACTCGTGTTATAGATCGGAGGGACGTCAGGCAGTGAGTAGGCTCACATTCATCACTTCACGTGGGAGGTTTGCCCATAGTCTGAAAGTGATGTCATTGTTCGACCATTCTACAATGGCCCAGTCCTGCAGCAGAGAAGGCAGTGTCATCATTTCTGGGCGATGGGTTAAGTCTAGCAAGCATGAAGTCTTAGGAGGTACCCACATTCCAAGGATTGTTGTCGGATAAGCGTTACTTCTAGTCGCCAAGCAAGAAGCGGTAGCGTCACCTTCTCACAGTAGGAGTGCAGAGTCCGCTTAGAAGAAGTAGGTACACCTTTCACAGTGTAGTCGCAGCAGAAGTAGGCCACCTTCCATGCGAAGTCGCAACAGAAGTAGGTCGCCTGTCATGCTGAGACGCGCAGCAGAAGTAGGTCACCTTTCACGTGGAGCCGCAGCAGAAGCAGGTCACCTTTCACGTTGAGTCGCCGTAGAAATAGGTCACCTTTTACGTGTAGTCGCAGCAGAAAGTAGGTCGCCTTTCACGTGCAGCCCGTAGCAGAAGTAGATCACCTTTCATGCGGAGTCGCAGCAGAAGAAAGTCACATTTCACGTATATTCGCAGAAAGCAGGTCACATTCCATGCAGGAGTCGCAGAGAGCAGGTCACATTTCACGTGTAGTCTGTAACAGAAGTAGGGTCACATTCCATGTTGAGTAGTAACAGAAGTAGTCACATTTCACGTGTAGTCGTTACAGAAGTAGGTCACATTACCATGTTCGCAGCGTGTAGCGCAGGTCACATTTCACGTGTAAGTAGCAGAAGTAGGTCGTATTATAGACGGAGACGAAGCAGAAGTAGGTCACCGTTCATGTCGAATATTATGAGAAGTAGGTCACCTTTGTATTCAAGTGGTTCACCAGCAGCGTTTTCGTGTCATAGTCTAAAACAGGTGTTGCAGTAGAAGTCGTTCACCCCAATTGTTGACATACAGAAGTCGTAACCGAAGCGGTAGGGTCGCCAGTTTATTAGTTGTACTTCAAGGAGTCGTAGCAGAAGTAGATCTCCTCTGAGGATACTAATCAGACGAGCACAGGCGCGTAGGAGAGATCGATATAGAATCAAACGGAAACACAAAATTGAAAAAAAAGATGCAAACGAAAGGCGCTTCGGTGGTTCCGCATGAACACCCATTAAAGCGCAAAAGCAAAATCGGAGTAGTTATATATGCAGGCATCACATTGTTTACAGATTACTGTATGATAATAATATAATGTGGAGAAGAGGAAGAAAGAATTGGACCAGAAATATCGTTTTACAGAGGCATTATAAATTTCCAAACAGAAGGTTTTGATCCAGATAATACTCGCCACGTTGTTACAATCTCTCTCCAGATCGTTAAAAATTTTTTTACCAGTTGGTTTAAATACGTTTTTTTGGGGGGGAGGGCGCGGGGGCAGCCAGTATCAGATCGCGCCATAGGATCGGATAGAAGAAGGAAGTCATCCTACAATCGAGGACTGATGTTTAAAGTGTCGATCACCTTTAATACGTCTGAATTACAGCTTGAGCTGACAGTGGAAGTCGTTCACCCAAAGTTTGACATAGAGAAGTCGCAGAGTCGAAGCGATCTCGCAGCAGAAGCTTGTCTCCTGTGTCACCTTGTTACTTGGAAGCTTGTTGTCGCGCAGGTTACAGCAATTGGCGCCAGTGTATAGTAGTTATCCCAGGAGTCGTAGCAGCAAGTAGATCGGTATAGACCCAGAAGAAACGAAAATAGAAAAAAAAACGCAAAGGAAAGACGTTCCGGTGGACGAACGCATCAAGGCGCAATATGAAAATCGCAGTAGGTATATTGCAGGCATCACATTGTTACAGAAAAAGGGAGTAGAGCTACATCACCGAGTCCGCGTACGTGCATTAGATGCCAGCTGGGTCAGAGAAGGACTTTAGGTTGTCTTCAAATTTAAAATAACGATTGAGACCAAGATGGAGTTGCGGAGATTCAAGCAGACGTATACGAAAAAAAAAGAGAAGATGCTATAACGAGCTTTAACTTAGCTAAAAATATCTCAATCACACAACGGAAAAACTGAAAGGAATAGAACCGAGATAGAACCGAGTTGCAAATTGATCTGTCTGTAAAAACATCAGTAAGTGGACAAAAAAAGTTCAATCAACTTCCCAAACCGAAGAAAATTTGAGTGTGGATGGCCATTTAAAACAAATGTAGATTAAGAATTAGGTCCTTATAGATATGATTCTAATGGGCTTTGAACGCAACTTCCAGTCAACCGTCAACCGTTTGTGCATATCAAATACTCCAGAATTTAATACATTATCCACAAACAAAGGACATTGTGCGCGTAAATATATTTTGTTTTTTGTCTATATAAATTTTAATAAATAATTATGAACACTTGATATTTTGTTGTTATTGTCATTTCAATATGTAAACATGTGCCATACCATTACTAAATATTCCAGAGGCTACTATCATTTGTTTATGTCCATCACCCCTTAACTATGTCAAAATAGCAAAACTGAAGGATCTGTGTGAAGTGATAGCTCTATGTTCGACAACAGATGAGACAGATTAGTTTGGTCCTAAGTTGGAATATTTAAGCATTAAAAACTATTTTCATGTGGCATCTTTGGCCTATATAGATGCAGAGCATTGCAGACAATCTTCATAATGCGCGCTAGCTCTGGCATCTATATAGACCATAGATGCCATAGGAAGATAGTTTAATGTGTTATATTTACATTATCAACTCTCATTTAAGTAAATGGCTTTCTTTTTTAACATCTGTCTACAAGCCTAGACCAGGAAATAACCGATTTATCACTGGACGACTTTAATTCACAGAGACATGCGAACAGCCATTTTGACGTGGTTTAACCCAACTTAATGTATCATTATTGATAGGCGGTCTTGGTGCCATCACGAGAAATATGTTTTACATGTCAAAGCGTGACATTATTAATATAAATGGACCCACTACCTTTCCGAACACTGGCCTTTTATAGTTTTTTTTAAAATGAGCAATGTTTAAAAACGAGTTCGCATATCTATTTTGTGGATAGCAGCTCAAAAAGGTTGATTTAACTTTGCCGTTAGTAACTCATACGTAAATATTATAGCACACTTCTGTATCCATTATTGCATTTACCTAATTCTAATAAAATGTTTATTTCTTCATAACGCGGGAATTCGTCTTTATGTCTTCCCGCACTTTCATCCTAAACTACCGTTCGCGATAGTTAGGAATTCTTCACTACGCCAGACGAAACAATGAAATGATTCCCATGTGTTAATCGACTCATAGCTATTACTGGGGAGGATTTCTGTTGCCGATATGCCTTGATGTTGATCAAGCTGGAATCTAGAGCAGTCGCGTTACTTTTATGGTTTACATGATGTATTATTAATGTTTTATAAGAAAACCTTTTCTTTTGGTATTTAATCCTGGCGAAGCGTAGGTGCTGTGTGAGCCATTTAGTGGCTCCATGTTATCTTATGATCCTGTGCGTCCCATTGAGACAATTGGGATAGCGTTCAGAACATGTAGTCCATAAATTAGATCTGCCGTTATAGTTCCTACTTTATGACATACAGATTAATGCTATACATAGTTTAATCTGATTGCAGTGAACAACTGTTACTAATTAGCCATGAAATGTATGGCATGAGTGCCAAGCTTCGCAAGCTACTCGTACAAAACCTCAGTGACCCTTACGCATTAGGTATGACATGTTAAGAGATACTCTGTATCCTGACACCACCTGTTAGGCCCTGACATCTCACTTAATGATTAGGTTGACATGGTTAAATAACAAGGAGATACTCTTGATCCTGACACCACAAAATCATGATTAGGTTGACATGGTTAAGTATAACAGAGGATACTATGATACTGGACACTCACTTCATGAATTAGGTTTGGACCAGGTTATGTATAACTGAGATACTCTGGCCCTGACACCTCACTTCATGATTAGGTTGACATGGGTTAAGTATAACCGAGAGTACTCTGGCCCTGACCACTTCATGATTAGGTTGACACAAGGCCCCTGACATCTCACTCATGATTAGGTTGATATATAAGTATAACCGAGATAACTCTGATTCCTGACACCACACATCATGATTTAGGACCTGGTAAATATAACTTAGATTACCTGATGGCCTGACACCTCACTTCATGATTAGGTTGACATGGTTATAGTATAACGAGATACTCTGGCCCTGACACCTCACTTCATGATTAGGTTGACCATGATTAAGTATAACCGAGATACTCTGCCCTGACACCTCACTTCCATGATTAGGTTGACATGGTTCAAGTATAACCGAGATACTCCTGGCATCCTGACACCCCCTCACCTCATGATTAGGGTTGACTCTGGTTAACGTATATAACGAGATACTCTGACACTCTGCGCCCTGACACCTCACTTCATGATAAGGTTGTCATGGTTAAGTTTAGACCGAGATACTCTGAGCCTGGACAACTCATTTATGATTAGGTTGAACTATGGTTAAGTATAACCGAAATACTCTGGCCCTGACACCTCACTTCATGTATTAGAGTTGACATGGTTAAGTATACCGAGATACTCTGGCCTGACCACCTCACTTCATAATAAGGTTGACATGGTAAAGTATTAACCGAGATACCTATGATCCCTGACACCTCACTTCATGATTAGGTTGACATGGTTACGTATAACAGAGATACTCTGATCCTGACACCTCACTTCATGATTAGGGTTGACTGGTTAAGTATAACAGGAAATACTCTGGCCCTGAAACTTCACTTCATGACTTAGGTTTGACATGGCTAAAGTATAACCGAGATACTCTGGCCCTGACACCTCACTTCATGATTAGGTTGACATGGTTAAGTATAACCGAGATACTCTGGCCCTGACACCTCACTTCATGATTAGGTTGACATGGTTAAGTATAACCGAGATACTCTGGCCCTGACACCTCACTTCATGATTAGGTTGACATGGTTAAGTATAACCGAGATACTCTGGCCCTGACACCTCACTTCATGATTAGGTTGACATGGTTAAGTATAACCGAGATACTCTGGCCCTGACACCTCACTCCTATGATTAGGTTGACATGGTTAATGTATAACCCGAGATACTCTGGCCCTGACACCTCCACTTCATGATTAGGTTGACATGGTTAAGTATAACCCCTGAGATACTCTGGCCCTGACACCTCACTTCATGATTAGGTTGACATGGTTAAGTATAACCGAGATACTCTGGCCCTGACACCTGACACTTCTGTCATGATAGGTTGACATGGTTAAGTATAACCGAGATACTCTGGCCCTGACACCTCACTTCATGATTAGGTGATACCCTAGCCTGAGATAGCTCTGGCCCTGACACCTAGAGTAATATCTACCTAGCCTGAGATACTCTGGCCCTGACACACCAGATAGCTTAAGTAATTGCTACCTAGCCTGAGATACTCTGGCCCTGACACCAGACTTAGTAATATCTTTACTAGCCTGAGATACTCTGGCCCTGACACCAGAAATAGCTACCTAAGCCTTGAGATACTCTGGCCCTGGTACACCATTACTTAGTAATAGCTACCTAGCCTGAGATTACTCTGGCCCTGACACCAGAATACTAACCTAACCTTGAGTAACCGACATTAACTCTGGCCCTGACACCAAACTTAGATACTCTGCCCCTGAGACACTGAAACTTCTCTGAATAGTACACCATACTTAGTAATATCTACCTAAACCTGATAACTCTGGCCCTGACACCAGACTTAGTAATATCTACCTAGCCTGAGATACTCTGGCCCTGACACCAGACTTAGTAATAAGCTACCTAGCCTGAGACTGACACTCTGGCCCCTGACACCAGACTTAGTAATATCTACCTAGCCTGAGATACTCTGGCCCTGACACCAGACTTAGTAATATCTACCTAGCCTGAGATACTCTGGCCCTGACACCAGAAGACTTAGTAATATCTACCTAGCCTGAGATACTCTGGCCCTGACACCAGACTTAGTAAGGTTGGATCTACCTAGCCTGAGATACTCTGGCCCTGACACCAGACTTAGTAATATACTACCTAGCCATTAGATACTCTGGCCCTGACACCAGACATATCTAAAAGCGTACCTACCTAGATATACTGGTGGCCCTGACACCAGACTTAGTAATTAGCTACCTAGCCTGAGATACTCTGGCCCTGACACCAGACTTATGTAATAGCTACCTAGCCTGAGATACTCTGGCCCTGACACCAGACTTAGCCTGAGAATATCTACCTAGCCTAGCCTGAGATTCTCTGGCCCTGACACCAGACTTAGAGACTCTGCCGAACAGACTACCTAGCCTGAGATACTCTGGCCCTGACACCAGACTTAGTAATATCTACCTAGCCTGAGATACTCTGGCCCCCTGACACCAGACTTAGTAATATCTACCTAGCCTGAGATACTCTGGCCCTGACAACAGAATATCTACCGTAATGAATACTACCCTAGCCAGACTTAGAAATATCTACCTAGACTGGAGATACTCTGGCCCTGACACCAGACTTAGTAAATACCTACCTAGCCTGAGATACTCTGGCCCTGACACCAGACTTAGTAATATCTACCTAGCCTGAGATACTCTGGCCCTGACACCAGACTTAGTAATATCTACCTAGCCTGAGATACTCTGGCCCTGACACCAGACTTAGTAATATCTACCTAGCCTGAGATACTCTGGCCCTGATACCAGACATAGTAATAGCTACCTAGCCTGAGATACTCTGGCCCTGACACCAGACTTAGTAATATCTACCTAGCCTGAGATACTCTGGCCCTGACACCAGACTTAGTAATAGCTACCTAGCCTGATATACTCCCTGGCCCTGACACCAGACTTAGTAATATCTACCTAGCCTGAGATACTCTGGCCCTGACACCAGACTTAGTAATATCTACCTAGCCTGAGATACTCTGGCCCTGACACCAGAGTAATATCTACCTAGTAATACTCTGGCTACCTAGCCTGGAGATACTCTGGCCCTGACACACCAGACTTAGTAATATCTACCTAGCCTGAGATACTCTGGCCCTGACACCACTTAGTAATATCTACCTAGCCTGAGATACTCTGGCCCTGACACCAGACTTAGTGAATATCTACCTAGCCTGAGATACTCTGGCCCTGACACCAGACTTAGTAATATCTACCTAGCCTGAGATACTCTGGCCCTGACACCAGACTTAACAATATCTACCTAGCCTGAGATACTCTGGCCCTGACACCAGACTTAGTAATATCTACCTAGCCTGAGATACTCTGGCCCTGACACCAGACTTAGTAACTATATCTACCTAGCCTGAGATACTCTGGGCCCTGACACCACCAGACTTAGTAATATCTAACCTAGCCTGAGATACTCTGGCCCTGACACCAGACTTAGTAATATCTACCTAGCCTGAGATACTCTGGCCCTGACACCAGACTTAGTAATATCTACCTAGCCTGAGATACTCTGGCCCTGACACCAGACTTAGTAATATCTACCTAGCCTGAGATACTCTGGCCCTGACACCAGACTTAGTAATATCTACCTAGCCTGAGATACTCTGGCCCTGACACCAGACTTAGTAATATCTACCTAGCCTGAGATACTCTGGCCCTGACACCAGACTTAGTAATATCTACCTAGCCTGAGATACTCTGGCCCTGACACCAGACTTAGTAATATCTACCTAGCCTGAGATACTCTGGCCCTGACACCAGACCAGTAATATCCTACCTAGCCTGAGATACTCTGGCCCTGACACCAGACTTAGTAATATCTACCTAGCCTGAGATACTCTGGCCCTGACACCAGACTTAGTAAATACTACCTAGCCTGAGATACTCTGGCCCTGACACCAGAATTAGTAATATCTACCTAGCCTGAGAATACTCTGGCCCTGACACCAGACTTAGTAATATCTACCTACCCTGACACCAGAGATACTCTAGCCTGAGGATACCTGACCTGACAGACTTAGTAATATCTACCTAGCCTGAGATACTCTGGCCCTGACACCAGACTTAGTAATATCTACCTAGCCTGAGAAACTACTACTGGCCCTGACACCAGACTTAGTAATATCTACCTAGCCTGAGATACTCTGGCCCTGACACCAGACAGAGTTAGTAGCCTGAGATACTACGGCCCTGACATCAGACTTGCCCCTTACACCAGACCTACCTGAGCCTGAGATACTCTGGCCCTGACACCAGACTTAGTAATATCTACCTAGCCTGAGATACTCTGGCCCTGAACCTTAGAAATAGCTACCTAGCCTGAGAAACTCTGCCTAGATATCCCTGCACTGACACTTAGTCAGACTTAGGCCCTGGACAATATCTACCTAGCCTGAGATACTCTGGCCCTGACACCCAGACTTAGTAATATCTACCTAGCCTGAGAAACTATCTGGCCCTGACACCAGACTTAGTAATATCTACCTAGCCTGAGAAACTCTGGCCCTGACACCAGACTTAGTATTATCTACCTAGCCTGAGATACTCTGGCCCTGACACCAGAATTAGTAATATATCTACCTAGCCTGAGATACTCTGGCCCTGACACCAGAATAAGTAATACATCTATCCTAGCCTGAGATACTCTGGCCCTGACACCAGAATAGTAATATCTACCTAGCCTGAGATACTCTGGCCCTGACACCAGACTTAGTAATATCTACCTAGCCTGAGATACTCTGGCCCTGACACCAGACAACTTAGTAATATCTACCTAGCCCTGAGATACTCTGGCCCTGACACCAGACTTATAGCTGAATACTACCTACCTGAGAGCCTGAGATACTCTGGCTGCCTGACACCAGAACTTAGTAATATCTACCTAGCCTGAGATACTCTGGCCCTGACACCAGACTTAGTAATATCTACCTAGCCTGAGATACTCTGGCCCTGACACCTTGAATACCTAGCCTGTGAGATACTCTGCCCTGACACCAGACTTAGTAATATCTACCTAGCCTGAGATACTCTGGCCCTGACACCAGACTTAGTAATATCTACCTAGCCTGAGATACTCTGGCCCTGACACCAGACTTAGTAATATCTACCTAGCCTGAGATAACTCTGGCCCTGACACCAGACTTAGTAAATCTATCTACCTAGCCTGAGATACTCTGGCCCTGACACCAGACTTAGTAATATCTACCTAGCCTGAGATACTCTGGCCCTGACACCAGAATTAGTAATATCTACCCTAGCCTGAGATACTCTGGCCCTGACACCAGACTTAGTAATATCTACCTAGCCTGAGATACTCTGGCCCTGACACCAGACTTAGTAATATCTACCTAGCCTGAGATACTCTGGCCCTGACACCAGACTTAGTAATATCTACCTAGCCTGAGATACTCTGGCCCTGACACCAGACTTAGTAATATCTACCTAGCCTGAGATACTCTGGCCCTGACACCAGACTTAGTAATATCTACCTAGCCTGAGATACTCTGGCCCTGACACCAGACTTAGTAATATCTACCTAGCCTGAGATACTCTGGCCCTGACACCAGACTTAGTAATATCTACTTAGCCTGAGATACTCTGGCCCTGACACCAGACTTAGTAATATCTACCTAGCCTGAGATACTCTGGCCCTGACACCAGAATTAGTAATATCTACCTAGCCTGAGATAAAGACTCTGGCCCTGACACACCAGACTTAGTAACATCTACCTAGCCTGAGAAATACTCTGGCCCTGACACCAGACTTAGTAATATCTACCTAGCCTGAGATACTCTGGCCCTGACACCAGACTTAGTAATATCTACCTAGCCTGAGATACTCTGGCCCTGACACCAGACTTAGTAATATCTACCTAGCCTGAGATACTCTGGCCCTGACACAGCCAGACTTAGTAATATCTACCTAGCCTGAGATACTCTGGCCCTGACACCAGACTTAGTAATATCTACCTAGCCTGAGATACTCTGGCCCTGACACCAGACTTAGTAGTATATCTACCTAGCCCTGAGAGATACTCTGGCCCTGACACCAGACTTAGTAATATCTACCTACCTAGCCTGAGATACTCTGGCCCTGACACCAGACTTAGTAATATTCTACCTAGCCTGAGATACTCTGGCCCTGACACCAGACTTAGTAATATCTACCTAGCCTGAGATACTCTGGCCCTGACACCAGACTTAGTAATATCTACCTAGCCTGAGATACTCTGGCCCTGACACCAGACTTAGTAATATCTACCTAGCCTGAGATACTCTGGCCCTGACACCAGAATAGCTACCTAGCCTGAGATACTCTGGCCCTGACACCAGACTTAGTAATATCTACCTAGCCTGAGATACTCTGGCCCTGACACCAGACTTAGTAATATCTACCTAGCCTGAGATACTCTGGCCCTGACACCAGACTTAGTAATATCTACCTAGCCTGAGAAACTCTGGCCCTGACACAGACTTAGTAATATCTACCTAACCTGAGAAACTGACATACTCTGGCCCTGACACCAGACTTAGTAATATCTACCTAGCCTGAGAAACTCTGGCCCTGACACCAGACTTAGTAATATCTACCTAGCCTGAGATACTCTGGCCCTGACACCAGACTTAGTAATATCTACCTAGCCTGAGATACTCTGGCCCTGACAACCAGAATATCTACCTAGCCTGAATAGCTACCCTACCTTAGAATATCGATATACTCGTGGCCCTGACACCAGACTTAGTAATATTCTACCTAGCCTGAGATACTCTGGCCCTGACACCAAGACTTAGTAATATCTACCTAGCCTGAGATACTCTGGCCCTGACACCAGACTTAGTAATATCTACCTAGCCTGAGATACTCTGGCCCTGACACCAGACTTAGTAATATCATTACCTAGACACTGAGAGTACCTAGCCTGAGATACTCTGGCCCTGACACCAGAATTAGTAATATCTACCTAGCCTGAGAAACTCTGGCCCTGACACCAGACTTAGTAATATCTACCTAGCCTGAGATACTCTGGCCCTGACACCAGACTTAGTAATATCTACCTAGCCTGAGATACTCTGGCCCTGACACCAGACTTAGTAATATCTACCTAGCCTGAGATACTCTGGCCCTGACACCAGACTTAGTAATATCTACCTAGCCTGAGATACTCTGGCCCTGACACCAGACTTAGTAATATCTACCTAGCCTGAGATACTCTGGCCCTGACACCAGACATTAGTAATATCTACCTAGCCTGAGATACTCTGGCCCTGACACCAGACTTAGTAATATCTACCTAGCCTGAGATACTCTGGCCCTGACACCAGACTTAGTAATATCTACCTAGCCTGAGAAACTCTGGCCCTGACACCAGACTTAGTAATATCTACCTAGCCTGAGATACTCTGGCCCTGACACCAGAATAGTAATATCTACCTAGCCTGAGATTACTCTGGCCCTGACACCAGACTTAGTAACCTAGCCTGAGATACTCTGGCCTGACACCAGAATAGTAATATCTACCTAGCCTGAGATACTCTGGCCCTGACACCAGACTTAGTAATAGCAATATATACCTAGCCTGAGATACTCTGGCCCTGACACCAGACTTAGCCTGGAACTCTGGGCCAATTGACACCATACTACCTAGAGATACTCTGGCCCTGACACCAGACTTGAGTAATATCTACCTAGCCTGACACCAGACTTACTCTGGCCCTGACATACAGGAACTTAGTGACACCAGACTTAGTAATATCTACCTAGCCTGAGATACTCTGGCCCTGACACCAGACTTAGTAATATCTACCTACTAGACCCTGAGATACTCTGGCCCTGACACCAGACTTAGTAATATCTACCTAGCCTGAGATACTCTGGCCCTGACACCAGACTTAGTAATATCTACCTAGCCTGAGAATACTCTGGCCCTGACACCAGACTTAGTAATACCCTAGCCTGAGATACTCTGGCCCTGACACCAGACTTAGTAACATCTACCTAGCCCTGAGATACTCTGGCCCTGACACCAGACTTAGTAATATCTACCTAGCCTGAGATACTCTGGCCCTGACACCAGACTTAGTAACGCTTATCTACCTAGCCTGAGATACTCTGGCCCCTGACACCAGACTTAGTAATATCTACCTAGCCTGAGATACTCTGGCCCTGACACCAGACTTAACATATCTACCTAGCCTGAGATACTCTGGCCCTGACACCAGACTTAGTAAACTCTACCTAGCCTGAGATACTCTCTGGCCCTGACACCAGACTTAGTAATAGCTACCTAGCCTGAGATACTCTGGCCCTGACACCAGACTAGTAATATATCTAGCCTAGCTCTGAGATAATAATATCTACCCTAGCTGACACTAGACACCAGATTAGTAATAGCTACCTAGCCTGAGATACTCTGGCCCTGACACCAGACTTAGTAATATAATACCTAGCCTGAGATTATACTCTGGCCCTGACACCAGACTTAGTAATATCTACCTAGCCTGAGATACTCTGGCCCTGACACCAGACTTAGTAATATCTACCTAGCCTGAGATACTCTGGCCCTGACACCAGACTTAGTAATATCTACCTAGCCTGAGATACTCTGGCCCTGACACCAGACCTATAGTAATATCTACCTAGCCTGAGATACTCTGGCCCTGACACCAGACTTAGTAATATCTACCTAGCCCTGAGATACTCTGGCCCTGACACCAGACTATTAACAGCTACCTAGCCTGAGATACTCTGGCCCTGACACCAGACTTAGTAATATCTACCTAGCCTGAGATACTCTGGCCCTGACACCAGAATAGCTACCTAGCCTGAGATACTCTGGCCCTGACACCAGACTTAGTAATATCTACCTAGCCTGAGATACTCTGGCCCTGACACCAGACTTAGTAATATCTACCTAGCCTGAGAAACTACTATGGCCCTGACACCCAGACTTAGTAATATCTACCTAGCCTGAGAGATACTCTGGCCCTGACACCAGACTTAGTAATATCTACCTAGCCCTGAATATACTCTGGCCCTGACACCAGACTTATAATCTACCTAGCTGAGAAACTCTGGCCCTGACACCAGACTTAGTAATATCTACCGAGCCTGAGATACTCTGGCCCTGACACCAAACTTAGTAATATCTACCTAGCCAGAGATACTCTGGCCCTGACACCAGACTTAGTAATATCTACCTAGCCTGAGAAACTATCTGACCCTGACACCAGACTTAGTAATATCTACCTAGCCTGAGATACTCTGGCCCTGACACCAGACTTAGTAATAGCTACCTAGCCTGAGATACTCTGGCCCTGACACCAGACTTAGTAATATCTACCTAGCCTGAGATACTCTGGCCCTGACACCCAGACTTAGTAATATCTACCTAGCCTGAGATACTCTGGCCCTAGCACCATACTGAGATACCTAGCTGGCCCTGGCCCTGACACACCAGACTTAGTAGTAATAACCTACCTAGCCTGAGATACTCTGGCCCTGACACCATACTTAGTAATATCTACCTAGCCTGAGATACTCTGGCCCTGACACCAGAATAGCTACCTAGCCTGAGATACTCTGGCCCTGACACCAGACTTAGTAATATCTACCTAGCCTGAGAAACTGACATACTCTGGCCCTGACACCAGACTTAGTAATATCTACCTAGCCTGAGAAACTCTGGCCCTGACACCAGACTTAGTAATATCTACCTAGCCTGAGATACTCTGGCCCTGACACACCAGACTTAGTAATATACCACTGATACCTAGCCTGAGATACTCTGGCCCTGACACCAGACTTAGTAATATCTACCTAGCCTGAGATACTCTGGCCCTGACACCAGACTTAGTATTATCTACCTAGCCTGAGAAACTCTGGCCCTGACACCAGACTTAGTAATTCTACCTAGCTGAGAAACTCTGGCCCTGACACCAGACTTAGTAATATCTACCGAGCCTGAGAAACTCTGGCCCTGACACCAGAATAGCTACCTAGGCCTGAGATACTCTGGCCCTGACACCAGACTTTAGTAATAACTACCTAGCCTGAGATACTACTGGCCCCTGACACCAGACTTAGTAATAATCTACCTAGCCTGAGATACTCTGGCCCTGACACCAGACTTAGTAATATCTACTACTAGCCTCTGGCCCTGATACTCTGGCCCTGGACACCAGACTTAGTAACTCTAGCCTAGCCTGAGATACTCCTAGCCCTGACCTAGCCTGAGAAACTCTGGCCCTGACACCAGACTTAGTAATATCTACCTAGCCTGAGATACTCTGGCCCTGACACCAGACTTAGTAATATCTACCTAGCCTGAGATAACTCTGGCCCTGACAACCAGACTTAGTGATAGCTACCTAGCCTGAGATACTCTGGCCCTGGACACCAGACTTAGTAATATCTACCTAGCCTGAGATAACCTACTCTGGCCCTGACACCAGACTTAGTAATATACCTAGCCTGAGATACTCTGGCCCTGACACCAGACTTAGTAATATCTACCTAGCCCTGAGATACTCTGGCCTGACACCAGACTTAGTAAATATCTACCCTAGCCTGAGATACTCTGGCCCTGACACCAGACTTAGTAATATCTACCTAGCCTGAGATACTCTGGCCCTGACCAGACTTAGTAATATCTACCTAGCCTGAGATACTCTGGGCCCTGACACCAGACTTAGTAATATCTACCTAGCCTGAGATACTCTGGCCCTGACACCAGACTTAGTAATATCTACCTAACCTGAGAAACTGACATACTCTGGCCCTGACACCAGACTTAGTAATATCTACCTAGCCTGAGATACTCTGGCCCTGACACCAGACTTAGTAAATATCTACCTAGCCTGAGAAACTCTGGCCCTGACACACCAGACTACCTCAGCCTGTAACTCTGGCTCCTTACCTAGCCTGAGAATACTCTGGCCCTGACACCAGACTTAGTAATATCTACCTAGCCTGAGATAACTCTGGCCCTGACACCAGACTTAGTAATATCTACCTAGCCTGAGATACTCTGGCCCTGACACCAGACTTAGTAATATCTACCTAGCCTGACAAAACTCTGGCCCTGAGACACCAGACTTAGTAATATCTACCTAGCCTGAGAAACTGAACTGAAACTCTGGCCCTGACACCAGAATATCTACCTAGCCTGAGATACTCTGGCCCTGACACCAGACTTAGTAATATCTACCTAGCCTGAGATACTCTGGCCCTGACACCAGAATAGCTACCTAATCTGACCTATGAGAAACTGGCCCTGACACCAGACTTAGTAAATATCTACTAGCCTGAGATACTCTGGCCCTGACACCCAGACTTAGTAATATCTACCTAGCCTGAGATACTCTGGCCCTGACACCAGACTTAGTAATATCTACCTAGCCTGAGATACCCTGGCCCTGACACCAGAATAGCTACCTAGCCTGAGATACTCTGGCCCTGACACCAGACTTAGTAATATCTACCTAGCCTGAGATACTCTGGCCCCTGACACCAGACTTAGTAATATCTAGCTACCTAGCTGAGATACTCTGGCCCTGACACCAGACTTAGTAATATCTACCTAGCCTGAGATACTCTGGCCTGACACCAGACTTAGTAATAGCTACCTAGCCTGAGATACTCTGGCCCTGACACCACCAGAATAGCTAGTAGCCTGAGCTACCTGGCCCTGACTGAGATACTACCTCTGGCTCTGGCCCTGACACCAGACTTAGTAATATCTACTATAGCCTGAGAAGACTCTCTGCCCTGACACCAGAATAGTAAATAGCTACCTAGCCTGAGAAACTCTGGCCCTGACACCAGACTTAGCTATCTACTAGCCCTGAGATACTCTGGCCCTGACACCAGACTTAGTAATATCTACCTAGCCTGAGATACTCTGGCCCTGACACCAGAACTTAGCCCAATTATCTACCTCTGCCTGAGATACCTAGCTGAGAATACTCTGGCCCTGACACCAGACTTAGTAATATCTACCTAGCCTGAGATACTCTGGCCCTGACACCAGACTTAGTAATATCTACCTAGCCTGAGATACTCTGGCCCTGACACCAGACTTAGTAATATCTACCTAGCCTGAGATACTCTGGCCCTGACACCAGAATAGCTACCTCTACCTGAGCCTGAGATTACTCTGGCCCTGACACCAGACTTAGTAATATCTACCTAGCCTGAGATACTCTGGCCCTGACACCAGACTTAGTAATATACCTACCTAGCCTGAGATACTCTGGCCCTGACACCAGACTTAGTAATATCTACCTAGCCTGAGAACTTAGTAATACTCTGGCCCTGACACCAGACTTAGTAATATCTACCTAGCCTGAGAAACTCTTGGCCCTGACACCAGACTTAGTAATATCTACCTAGCCTGAGATACTCTGGCCCTGACACCAGACACTTAGTAATATCTACCTAGCCTGAGATAACTCTGGCCCTGACACCAGACTTAGTAATATCTACCTAGCCTGAGATACTCTGGCCCTGACACCAGGACTTAGTAATAGCTACTGAGATACTCTGGCCCTGACACCAGACTTAGTAATATCTATCTACCCTAGCCTGAGTACTCTGGCCCTGACACCAGACTTAGTAATAGCTACCTAGCCTGAGAAACTCTGGCCCTGACACCAGACTTAGTAATATCTACCTAGCCTGAGAAACTCTGGCCCTGACACCACCAGACTTAGTAATATCTACCTAGCCTGAGATACTCTGGCCCTGACACCAGACTTAGTAATATCTACCTAGCCTGAGAGGAACTCTGCCCTGACACCTGACACCTACCTACCACACCAAGTAATATCTACCTAGCCTGAGATACTCTGGCCCTGACACCAGACTTAGTAATATCTACCTAGCCTGAGATACTCTGGCCCTGACACCAGACTTAGTAATATCTACTAGCCTGAGATAACTCTGGCCCCTGACACCAGACTTAGTAATATCTACCTAGCCTGAGATACTCTGGCCCTGACACCAGACTTAGTAATATCTACCTAGCCTGAGATACTCTGGCCCTGACACCAGACTTAGTAATATCTTACTAGCCTGAGATACTCTGGCCCTGACACCAGAATAGCTACCTAATTATCTACTTAGCCTGAGATACTGGCCCTGACACCAGACCTTAGTAATACCTACCTAGCCTGAGATACTCTGGCCCTGACACCAGACTTAGTAATATCTACCTAGCCTGAGAAACTCTGGCCCTGACACCAGACTTAGTAATATCTACCTAGCCTGAGATACTCTGGCCCTGACACCAGACTTAGTAATATCTACCTAGCCTGAGATACTCTGGCCCTGATACCAGACTTAGTAATAGCTACCTAGCCTGAGATACTCTGGCCCTGACACCAGACTTAGTAATATCTACCTAGCCTGAGAAACTCTGGCCCTGACACCAGAATAGCTACCTAGCCTGAGATACTCTGGCCCTGACACCAGACTTAGTAATATCTACCTAGCCTGAGATACTCTGGCCCTGACACCAGACTTAGTAATATCTACCTAGCCTGAGATACTCTGGCCCTGACACCAGACTTAGTAATATCTACCTAGCCTGAGATACTCTGGCCCTGACACCAGAATATCTACTGCAAGATGACTACTTGGCCCTGACACTTAGTAATATCTACTAGGCCTGAGATACTCTGGCCCTGACCAGACTTAGTAATATCTACCTAGCCTGAGATACTCTGGCCCTGACACCAGACTTAGTAATATCTACCTAGCCTGAGATACTCTGGCCCTGACACCAGACTTAGTAATATCTACCTAGCCTGAGATACTCTGGCCCTGACACCAGACTTAGTAATATCTACCTAGCCTGAGATACTCTGGCCCTGACACCAGACTTAGTAATATCTACCTAGCCTGAGATACTCTGGCCCTGACACCAGACTTAGTAATATCTACCTAGCCTGAGATACTCTGGCCCTGACACCAGACTTAGTAATATCTACCTAGCCTGAGATACTCTGGCCCTGACACCAGACTTAGTAATAGCTACCTAGCCTGAGATACTCTGGCCCTGACACCAGACTTAGTAATATCTACCTAGCCTGAGATACTCTGGCCCTGACACCAGACTTAGTAATATCTACCTAGCCTGAGATACTCTGGCCCTGATACCAGACTTAGTAATATCTACCTAGCCTGAGATACTCTGGCCCTGACACCAGACTTAGTAATATCTACCTAGCCTGAGATACTCTGGCCCTGACACCAGACTTAATAATATCTACCTAGCCTGAGATACTCTGGCCCTGACACCAGACTTAGTAATATCTACCTAGCCTGAGATACTCTGGCCCTGACACCAGACTTAGTAATAATCTATCTACCTGAGCCTGAGAACTACTTGTAGCCTCTGGACACCTGACTTAGTAATATCTACTTAGCCTGAGATACTCTGGCCCTTACCACCAGACTTCGTAAATATCTACCTAGCCTGAGAAACTCTGGCCCTGACACCAGACTTAATAACAGCTACCTAGCCTGAGAATACTCTGGCCATGACACAGAGACTTAGTAAATATCTACCCTATCCTGAGATACTCTGGCCCTGACACCAGACTATAATTACATAGTTACCTAGCCTGAGATAACTCTGGCCCTGACACCAGACTTAGTAATATCTAGATACCTGGCCCTGACTGAGACCTACTCTGGCCCTGACACCAGACTTAATCAATAGCTACCTAGCCTGGAAGGAAACTCTGGCCCTTGACACCAGACTATTAGTACATCTACCTTGCGCTGAGATACTCTGGCCCTGACACCAGACTTAGTAATATCTACCTAGCCTGAGATACTCTGGCCCTGACACCAGACTTAGTAATATCTACCTAGCCTGAGATACTCTGGCCCTGACACCAGACATACTTAGTAATATCTACCTAGCCTGAGATACTCTGGCCCTGACACCAGACTTTAAGTAACATCTACCTAGCCTGAGATACTCTGGCCCTGACACCAGACTTAGTAATATCTACCTAGCCTGAGATACTCTGGCCCTGACACCAAACCAGAATAATCTACCTAGCCTGAGATACTCTGGCCCTGACACCAGACTTAGTAATATTACTACCCCAAGCTGATACTCTGGCCCTGACACCAGACTTAGTAATATCTACCTAGCCTGAGATACTCTGGCCCTGACACCAGACTTAGTAATATCTACTACCTGAGCCCTGACACTAGAATACTCTGGCCCTGACCTGACCAGACTTAGTAATATCTACCTAGCCTGAGATACTCTGGCCCTGACACCAGACTTAGTAAATATCTACCTAGCCTGAGAAACTCTGGCCCTGACACCAGAGACCTAGTAATAGCTACCTAGCCTGAGATACTCTGGCCCTGACACCATGACTTAGTAATATCTACCTAGCCTGAGATAACTCTGGCCCTGACACCAGACTTAGTAATATCTACCTAGCCTGAGATACTCTGGCCCTGACACCAGACTTGTTCGGTAAACCCTAGCCTGAGACTCTGGCCCTGACACCAGACTTAGTACATATTCTACCTAGCCTGAGATACTCTGGCCCTGACACCAGACTTAGTATAATATCTACCTAGCCTGAGATACTCTGGCCCTGACACCAGACTTAGTAATATCTACCTAGCCTGAGATACTCTGGCCCTGACACCAGACTTTAGTATAATATCTAGCCTAGCCTGAGAAACTCTGGCCCTGACACCAGACTTAGTAATATCTACCTAGCCTGAGATACTCTGGCCCTGACACCAGACTTAGTAATATCTACCTAGCCTGAGATACTCTGGCCCTGACACCAGACTTAGTAATATCTACCTAGCCTGAGATACTCTGGCCCTGATACCAGACTTAGTAATATCTACCTAGCCTGAGATACTCTGGCCCTGACACCAGACTTAGTAATAATATCTACCTAGCCTGAGATACTCTGGCCCTGACACCAGACTTAGTAATATCTACCTAGCCTGAGATACTCTGGCCCTGACACCAGACTTAGTAATATCTACCTAGCCTGAGATACTCTGGCCCTGACACCAGACTTAGTAATATCTACCTAGCCTGAGATACTCTGGCCCTGACACCAGAATAGATACTATACTACCTGAGCCAGCCCGCCATACTCTGGCACCTCTGACACCAGTGACTTAGCTAGCTACCTAGCCTAAGAGACTCTGGCCCTGACACCAGACTTAGTAATATCTTCCTAGCCTGAGATACTCTGGCCCTGACACCAGAATATCTACCTAGCCTGAGATACCCTGGCCCTGACACCAGAATAGCTACCTAGCCTGAGATACTCTGGCCCTGACACCAGACTTAGTAATAGCTCTACCTAGCCTAGAGATACTCTGGCCCTGACACCAGATGAATAATATACTACCTAGCCTGAGATACCATCTGTCTGACACTAATAGCTACCTGAGATACTCTGGCCCTGACACCAGACTTTAGTAATATCTACCTAGCCTGAGATACTCTGGCCCTGACACCAGACTTAGTAATATCTACCTAGCCTGAGATACTCTGGCCCTGACACCAGAATAGTAATACTACCTAGCCTGAGATACTCTGGCCCTGACACCAGACTAGTAATAATCTACCTAGCCTGAGAAAACTCTGGCCCCTGACACCAGACACTAGAATATCGTACCTAGCCTGAGATACTCTGGCCCTGACACCAGACTTAGTACATATCATAGCCATTGAATACTCTAGCCCCTGACACCAGAATATTATAACAAACCTACCTAGCCTGAGATACTCTGGCCCTGACACCAGACTTAGTAATATATCTACCTAGCCTGAGATACTCTGGCCCTGACACCAGACTTAGTAATATCTACCTAGCCTGAGATACTCTGGCCCTGACACCAGACTTAGTAATATCTACCTAGCCTGAGATACTCTGGCCCTGACACCAGACTTAGTAATATCTACCTAGCCTGAGATACTCTGGCCCTGACACCAGACTTAGTAACAGCTACCTAGCCTGAGATACTCTGGCCCTGACACCAGACTTAGTAATATCTACCTAGCCTGAGATACTCTGGCCCTGACCAGACTTAGTATCTACCTAGCCCGGATACTATCTAACCTAGCCTGAGATTACTCTGGCCCTGACACCAGACTTAGTAATATATATACCTAGCCTGAGGATACTCTGCCTGCCCTGACACCAGACTCTGGCCCTAGCCTGAGTTTTTTTTTTTTGTTACTCTTTTGGCCCTGACACCAGGACTTAGTAATATACCTAGCCTGAGATATACTCTGGCCTGACACCAGACTTAGTAATATCTACCTAGCCTGAGATACTCTGGCCCTGACACCAGACTTAGTAATATCTACTTAGCCTGAGATACTCTGGCCCTGACACCAGACTTAGTAATATCTACTATAGCCTGAGAAACTCTGGCCCTGACACCAGAACTTAGTAATATCTACCATAGCCTGAGATACTCTGGCCCTGACACCAGACTTAGTAATATCTACCTAGCCTGAGATACTCTGGCCCCTGACACCAGAATTAGTAATAACCTACACTACTTTCAACCCTGAGATACTCTGGCCCTGACACCAGACTTAGTAATATCATTACCTAGCCTACTGGCCCTGACACCAGAATAGCGACCTAGCCTGAGAATACTCTGGCCCTGACACACCGACTTAGTAATAGCTACCTAGCCTGAGAGATACTCTGGCCCTGACACCAGACTTAGTAATATCTACCTAGCCTGAGATACTCTGGCCCTGACACCAGACTTAGTAAGATTCTAACCTAGCACTGAGATACTCTGGCCCTGAGACCAGACTTGACACCCTGAATATCTACCTAGCCTGATATACTCTGGCCCTGACACCAGACTTAGTAATATCTACCTAGCCTGAGAAACTCTGGCCCTGAACACCAGACTTAGTAATATCTACCTAGCCTGAGATACTCTGGGCCCTGACACCAGACTTAGTAACAGTCTACCTAGCCTGAGATACTCTGGCCCCCTGACACCAGACTTAGTAATATCTACCTAGCCTGAGATACTCTGGCCCCTGACACCAGACTTAACATAACTAGCCTGATAAACTACCTAGCCTGAGATAGCTCTGGCCCTGACACCAGACTTAGTAACAGCTACCTAGCCTGAGATACTCTGGCCCTGACACCAGAAACTTAGTAACGATCTACCTAGCCTGAAGAAACTCTGGCCCGTGACAACCGAGAATAGCTACCTAGCCGAGATACTCTGGCCCTGACACCAGAACTTAGTAATATCTACCTAGCCTGAGATACTCTGGCCCTGACACCAGAACTAAGTAATATCTACCCTACTGCCTGAGAAACTCCCAGGCCCAAATGACACCAGACTTAGCTCTCCGCTTCACCTAGGCCTGAGATAACTCTGGCCCTGACACCAGACTTAGTAATAGCTACCTAGCCTGAGATTACTATGGCCCCTGACACCAGACTGGCCACATGTGATCGTCACCTAAGCCTGAGAAACTGACTATTGACACCAGAAGTAAGCTACCTAGCCTGAGCAGACTCTGGCCCTGACACCAAGACGTTAGTAATCTAACCTCTGAGAAAACTGACATACCTCTGGCCCTGGACACCAAGAATTAGTATATCTACCATAGCCTGAGAAAACTCTGGCCCTGACACCAGACTTAGTAATAGCTACCTAGCTCTGAGAAACTCTGGCCCTGACACCAGATTAGTAATATCTACCTAGCCTGAGATACTCTGGCCCTGATACCAGACTTAGTAATATTCTACCTAGCCTGAGATACTTGGCACCTGATTACTCTGGCCCCCCTGACACCAGACTTAGTAATATCTACCTAGCCTGAGATACTCTGGCCTGACACCAGACTTTGTGAACCTATCTACCTAGCCTGAGATACTCCTGGCCCATGACACCAGACTTAGTAATATCTACCTAGCCTGAGAAACTCTGGCCCTGACACCAGACTTAGTAATATCTACCTAGCTGAGAGACTCTGGCCCTGACTACCAGACTTAGTAATATCTACTTAGCCTGAGATACTCTGGCCCTGACACCAAACTTAGTAACAGCTACCTAGCCTGAGATACTCTGGCCCTGACACCAGACTTAGTAATATCTACCTAGGCCTGAGATACTCTGGGCCCTGACACCAGACTTAGTAATATCTTTACTTAGCCTGAGATACTCTGGCCCTGACACCCAGACTTAGTAATATCTACCTAGCCTGAGAAACTTCTGGCCCTGACACCAGACTTAGTAATATTACCTAGCCTGAGATAGTAACTTACTAGCCTTGAGATACTGGCCCTGACACCAGATTAGTAATATCTAACTTAAGCTGAGTAACTCTGGCCCTGACACCAGACTCAGTAATATCTACTTAGCCTGAGATACTCTGGCCTGACACCTTCATGATTAGGTGACAAACATGGTTAAGTATAGCCTGAGATACTCTGGCCCTGACACCTCACTTCATGATAGTTGACACTGGTTAAGTATAAGAGATACTCTCCCTGACACCTCACTTCATGATTAGGTTGACATGGTTAAGTATAACCGAGATACTCTGGCCCTGACACCTCACTTCATGATTGGTTATGTTAAGGTTATAGCCGAGATAATACCCTGGTTAATGGTTAAGTATAACCGAGATACTCTCTGACACCTCACTTCATGATAAGGTTGACATGGTTAAGTATACGAGATACTCTGGCCCTGAGACCTCAGATGACAGATAGATGTCTGATGTAGATAACACAACACGTTAAATAAAATTTCGTTATTTCCAGAATTATCGACAATGCTTTAAAATTGATTAAAGAGAGTTCACACAGTATTGCAATAATACAAAATATAGATAATTAATATAAACATTGATTTTCCGTTTTAATTATATCATTTTAATGTTAAAAAAATCATGATTATTCTGGAAGCATTTTTGTCTCAGAATGAATTTACTTCCTAATACTCTCACTAGTGTAAAACTCCATACAGCTGTTAACTAACTAACTACAACCCTTATCTATTTCACAACCATTATGAAAACAGGTATTAGCTGATTCTACCAATCATCCCTAGTAGACTATATATAGTACATCGATCCTCATGATATTGCACAACCAAACGAAAAACTTACGTGTGTATTAAAATAGAATGCTTAACGCAGCACAATTTACGCCAAAGAGTAACGTATACCTAACGTAGGACAAAAAAAACAATAAGCATTGAGCTGTGAATGGACACGTTAGCATTTCCACGACCGTATATACGTTTTGTAGGCCTTGAATCTCCGCGTGTGTATACATATAAACATAGTGGTATACCCGGGCCCTTTAGTTTAGTTAAAATAGCCGTGGTGAACACAGCATACTAACGTAGTATTGGAGATCGTCTGTGTAGTGTGAGTGAACATGAAAACTGTAAAATGTACTGAAAAATTTTAGTCAATAGGACGTTTTATAAGCGATAGTTCTTCACCGACAGGACTTCGATTTATTTGTGACAGATGTTGTGATATATGTTCGACTTTGTTTGTCACTTTGTGACAGATGTTGTGATATGTTCGACATATGTTCACTAACCAAAACGTTGTTGGAAATATATATATATAGACTCGATTCAACGATTTTCTGTTTGTCGTCAAAGCTGTAATATGTACGGACGGAGCGAGTATGGATTAACACTAACAATGTACACTGTACAGTAAGAATACAGTGTGTGACTTTTACATTACATTGTATTAGTACTGTATGGAAATAAGGAGACTTGTAATTTACGTCACATTTTCTTCTTCTAACACCAATTTTGTAATAGAGTCGCAGTCTGCAAAATAATGACAATACAACTGTTACAGTGAAAGGAGTATGAAGATATAGGTTGTTTGGTGTGAACTAAACGGAATCAATGAATTAAACTCAAAATGAGTATTGGAACTCAACCGACTGAAGTTAACAAGCTATAACGTCAACAAAGTAAAAACTGATAAAACTGTATTTATTGGGGATAAAAAGCTGTTTTAAATTAGCAAGGCTAATCTTTCACAGGCTCTAAATATCTGATTTAATATTAAAGAAACAGTTTGTAATAATCGAGAATAGAAGAAATATTGAAACTTTCACATCACTGTCTGGGCACAATGGGAAGAAGAGGAGGTAGAAAGAAGAGAGCAGGATATCGTTCACAACGGCGTTATAGATTCCGAAAAAGAAGGTCTTACTCAGGATCATGCTCGCCAACACAGAAAAGGAGATCGTCATCGAGCTCATCTTCTTCAGGACAAAACATACCATATACAAGCCAACAATTACTCAGATCGCGTATTGAAAAACCAATTTTGAGGACCCGGAGTTGTCCGTCGCTACAATCACTGGAACATCCATGTACACCAGACCAAGCACCACATCAGCGCTGTTACAGTCTCTCCCCAGAGCGGTACCAGTTGGTGAAATACGTTCCTGGGAGGCACGGTAGAATCAAATCACATCATAAGAGGGATAGAAGATGGGAGTCACTTTGCAATCGCAACCGAGGCTTAAGGAGTCAGCCACCTTGCATATGGAATCGTACCAGAAGTCAATCGCCCTTCTTTTGGCGATGTAGATCACCTTACATGTGGAGTCGCAGCAGAAGTAGGTTATCGTTCATGCGGAGTCGTAGCAGAAGTAGGTCACCTTTCACGTGGAGTCGCAGCAGAAGTAGGTCACCTTTCATGTGGAGTCGCAGCAGAAGTAGGTCTCCTTTCAGCCGGAAACGCCGGAGAAGTAGGTCACGTATGCGGAGTGTCAGCAGAAGTAGGTCACCTTTCATGAGGAGTCGCAGCAGAAGTAGGTCACCTTTCATGCGGAGTCACAGCAGAAGTAGGTCTCCTTTCAGGCGGAGACGCCGGAGAAGTAGGTCACATATGCGGAGTCTCAGCAGAAGTAGGTCACCTTTCATGTGGAGTCGCAGCAGAAGTAGGTCACCTTTCATGTGGAGACAAAACATAAGATCTACACGCCAGCTTCAATTACTCAGATTGCGTTTCGAAAAACCAAGACCAATTTCGAGGACCCGAAGTTGTCCGTCGCTACAACCATCCAGACATTCGTGTACATCAGACCGAGCACCACGTCCACGGTGTTACAGTCTCTCTCCAGAGCGGTACCAGTTGACGAAATACGTCCCTGGGAGGCGCGGCAGGACCAAAACACGCCATCGGAGGGATAGACGGAAGACACTTTATAATCGCGACCGAGGCTTAAGGAGTCGATCACCTTTAATATGGAATCACTCCAGAAGTCAATGTCAGTCGCCCTTCATTTGGCGTAGAAACAGTATCACGACTTACAGAAGCCAACGCAGTAGATCACCATTCGATTTAAGTCGCAGCAGAAGTAGGTCACCTTTTAGGCGAAGACGCAGCAGAAGTAGGTCACCTTTCAGGCGGAGTCGCAGCAGAAGTATATCTCCTTTTAGGCGAAGACGTAGCAGAAGTATATCTCCTTGTAGGCGAAGACGTAGCAGAAGTATATCTCCTTTTAGGCGAAGACGTAGCAGAAGTATATCTCCTTTTAGGCGAAGACGTAGCAGAAGTATATCTCCTTTTAGGCGAAGACGTAGCAGAAGTATATCTCCTTTTAGGCGAAGACGAAGCAGAAGTATATCTCCTTTTAGGCAAAGACGTAGCAGGAGTATATCGTTCTGCCGGCAGAGTATCAGAAGAAGTAGGTCACTTTCCTATTCCAGTGGTTCACCAGCAGCGTTATCGTGTCGTAGTCTCAGCAGGAGTTGCAGTAGAAGTCGTTCACCCCAAATGTTTACATACAGAAGTCACAGTCGAAGCAGATCTCGAAGCAGAAACTGGTCTCGGCTATCTGGGTATCGTTCAAGGAGTCGTAGCAGAAGTAGATCTCCTATAAGGAGATTTGTCAGACGAAAACGGGTGCGCAGGAGAGATCGATGTAGACGAAAAAGCAAAGACACAAAAACGTGGAACATTGATGAAAATGTCTCAGATTTTTTCTTCAGTGACGTTTCTGTAGATGAACACATCAAGGCGCAAAATCAAAATCGGAGTAGGTATATTGCAGGCATCACGTTGTTACAGGAAAAGGGAGTAGAGCTGCACCACCGAGTCCGAGTACGTGCATTAGCTGCCAGCTGGGTCAGAAAAGACTTTAGGTTGTCTTCAGATTTCTTACGCGATCGAGATCACTATGGAGTTGCGGAAATACTGAAAGCGCTGGAAATTCTGGATTCAAGCAGGCGTATTAGACAAAAAGAGAAAACGCTAAAACGGCTTCAACTGAGCTCAAAAAAGGTCTCTCATCACACAACTGAACATTTAAAAGGAAAAATCCACAATCTGAGGAAAATACAACCAAGGCACGGAGCTGCCAATTTGTCTGTGTGTAAAAATATCCGTAAATGGACAAAAACTTTAACCAAGGAAGAGCTTGAACGATATGCTCTTCACCTTCCAAAGGAACCATGGAAGAAACTAGCCGATATATGCCATTTCAATCCAGTAGATGACTTTCCAAATTTACCATGGTTCCTCCCTTTCTGCTTCGGAAAACCGGCACCGGATGGGAACTGTAGTGCATTCATGCGGGGACTTGAATAAAACAAACATAAACGAAAAACTAAAAAAACATATGATATTCCATATTCACATTGCAAGAAATTAACCAGGTACATGAATGTCGAGTCAAAGATTAAAATTGCGACTTCGGAACCGCGGCTTGATACAGTGTTATGGTATTATGAGAATTTGGAGTGTCGCCAAGTGGACGAAGTAATAATGACACGACTGGATACCGGGGATACAACTGAATTGTCGATAGGAAAGTTAATGGACCGACTTCTCACTTTCAAGCAAATGGCTCGCGGGTTTCGTTGTGGCAGGCGAAAGGTGGCTAAATATAAAATACCGTTCTTGAACACGTTACTCAGCCTTGCTGAGGCGAAACTTCGTGACGTAAAAGAGAAGCTACATTTAGACGCACCCGTTGTAGTTGTGGGGGATAGGTCAGGGTCTATGGATATCGCAGTTAGAACTAGCTCGGTGATAGCGGGTATCCTATGTTCGGTATGTTCTGCAGACATGCTTGTTTTCAACCATCGTAGCAAGCGCCCAAAAGTTGTTCCAACAAATGTCGACGAAGCAATAAAACTTGCAATGAAAACAATGGCGCATGGCTCCACAAATCCATCCTCCGCTTTGAAGCCATTTTACAAACGGAAGAGAGTTGTAAAAACGTTTATCATAGTGACAGACGAAGATGAAACAGACGGGGATTTTGCAGAGCTCTTCGAGAAATACCATGCAGAAGTGTTTCCGGCTCAGTTAGTATTCGTCTCATTTTTGGATCAGCATCAAGAAGGGTTCATGTGCAAAAACTTAACGAGGAAAGGTTTCAAACCGCTGCAATTTGTTCTAAACAGAACTCGGCCAGACTTAACAAAACTAGAAAAAATATTAGGAATATTAGCGTCAGGGAGCAGTTCGTTCAATGAGGAACTTTCCGTTCTTCAACATCAAACCTGCGGAAACCATCTTACAGTTGATTCCTAAATTCTGGATTTGATACATTTGAAATTCACTGGACACTACAGAATTGAAAGGTCATACGGTGCATTGGCTAAATATTGATTAAATTCGTGTAAATGTGAGCAACGGAATTAAATATAGGATTGGGTCATACTGTTGTGCTAAAGATCGCGATTACAATCGTTCTAAATGTGACTAATGGCATTAAATGTTATATAGCGGATTCGGTAAACATTGTGACATTGATAAACAAACTCGTGTAATCAGGACCAATGTATCCAAAGAATAAGATATTACTCGTACTGCGATCTACAAAGTAAAAAACACTTCCTAATATTCCCATCTTCAAATGGCTTGTACTTTTACAATGGATATACCCGGTAATATAAATTTTATCATTTTGAATAGACATTTATATGAAAACACAATGTACTAATTAATAATACATATTTAAACGTTAATCTTTATATAATTGTTTATTAGATAAATAAAAATAAATAATTTCATGAATAACAACTAAGATTGTTCTTAAGATTATGTAGAAAATAACTTTTAATTAAAAGGTATGATTTTGAACGTCTTGATAATGGTTTGTTTTTGTCAATTGACTATGTAAGCAAGTTTCACGCCATCCTCAATATCCAATTGGTTATTACCACTTGTTATATCAATACTGAACATGCCCAAGCTCTTTGTGCGAAACAGATGAAAACAGTGTCGTTTGTTCCTTTGCTGCATATAAGAAAAGTGTTGAAATAACAATGCTCTGTAAGTCTGTGAGGTGTGGGTTGTTGGTCAACCTTAATAGTCTTCAAATAATTAAATACTAGTAAGGGAATAGCTTTGTGTGTATGCCAAAGTTTTTTACCATCTGCTAGAAAAGTTTTGCTCTGAGGGGGATTGATAAAATGATTGATAATAACCCCCTTGAATATCTGAGAATGATGTCATTTCATCACAACAGTAATCTAGATGTTTCACTCTCACATTTTATTAAAAAATTTGTGTTCATAAGATTGACGCCTATGACCCAGATTACTCATCTCGCTGATATCGTTTAAGGTACAGCAGTGGTTTTAAGAGGGTCAGTCAGCAATATTACCAACAAGACGCTCCAACTATGGGTAGCATGTTTGAGAATGACCCCCTTAATGGGCCGAGTACAGTTATAGAGTACTGGAGCACATTTCTATTGACCAAAACTCATGACTGACATAGCCTAAGTAGAAAATGATCATAGATCATGACAGCATATGCCCCCCATTGATCATCATCTGATATAATAGGTTCAATATTTGCGCTGTCATCAATCAACAAAACCCAAAATGAATGCTAGGAGCAAGTGCATCCCACTTGACAAAAAAGGTACAAAAAGAGACCAACGTTTATCAGTATTTCATAACATGGAGATTTCGTGACTCTGAGAGTTTTATCATTACAAATGAACTAAAAAACAGATAATTCCACTTATACAATCAATGACATGGTTCTAAAATAAAAATTGCATGAATCAGATTATTGTAATGTTCTCACAATCACATTTCATTTCAAAATTATTTTAAAAAAACCAAAACCCACATATTTTTGTTTTATTAATAAAAAAAAAGATCCAACAGATACCAACATATTGGTTGAAATAAATTACAATCAATAAAAACAACACATGAACAATTACCCTCATATACATGTAAGTCATGAATTACAATATTCACCTTATAAGTCTACTGAATATGTAAGCCTAAATTGCAACCGAAGATTGATATCAATATCCAAACCATACAACTTACTCTTTTCTTGTACTAGCAAATGTTGATATGAATATCAAGCTATTTTTGTAACAAAAATGGAACAGGATATAGAGATTTTTCACTTTTTTTTTTTTTACAACAGAATATCATATTTGGATATACACAACTGTTTGACTGGACCATCAAAACTCTAAAGTGAATCTGACCGCAATAAGTGCCCCTCCCACTCTATTGATCCTCACAGATTCGTTCAGTTTTCCTTCAGTTTAAAACAATCATACCTCGTATGAAAGCTATGATAACTGTTGAAAGTTCTTTATTCATTTTTTTTTTGTGCTTTTGCAAACTGATTTACAGCTTACTTTGTACAATATTATTTGTGTAAGAATAACTCAAAATTGTGCCCTAATTAAGACGCCCACTTAATGTTTTCAATTATGTAGGGTAATTGCCATGTGTGTTTATTATGATCACATAGAGATTACGTAGAAATGTAATCTACTGACTTGATTCTTGAAAAAAACCTTTGGATTCTGACACAATAGGATTTGTTTTAAATACACTTTAATGATGTGACTAGGTGTAATAAATGCATTGAGAGGTAAATGTTACATCTACATGTCTTTACATGTAAAGCAACACAAAAAAGACTTAAAAAAAATTTGAATGGATTTTCAAAATTGATATTGGGTCGTACTGAAAAAAAAAGTGAGATGACTCACATAGTATCAAAAGGGGATACGGGGGTGACAAGACATGTAGAACAAATCAGGTGTCAGCCCCAAACAGTGTCCAATAGTGTCTTGTAGTGTGAAACGGGTTATCCGACAGGGGGGGGGGCATATCCGTGGGGTGGGGTCGGAATGTAACATTGACTTGGGGCGCGCGCGTCTATAATGCGGTCCAGGTGGGGGGGGGGGGGGGGGGGGGGGGGGTTTACGCGCTGGAGAGTGGTGGTCTAGTGTGGGGGGCGTATGCTTTCTGTCACAGAAATGTAAACAGGAACTTATGTGCTAAAAGTCTTTGGACACATAAACACACAGAACAATCAGGATAGACATTATTATGTAAAAAACAAACTTAATTTCATGAGTGCTGACTGATGATTCAACGTTGGATGAATGTTTTATCAGTTTGTTTGCTCGAGAAATTTAGCATCCAGTGCCAGTTTTTAGACAATATGAGCAGGAGTTTCATATGGTGAACAGTTGTGTAGTCTCGCTCGATGGAATACCAGTAAATATTAAGAAGGTTCTCCTGCCAGACCAAGGCAGAAGTAATAATTGTTGCAGAGCTCATGGCTTTAAAACCACAGCAATAAAGAAAACAGACAGTACATGTCACAGCTTTGTTTCTCACATTTCCGCTAAAGCATCTTGTATAGTCCACCCCCCCCCCCCCCCCCCCCCCCCCCCTAAAAATTGGGTTGACAAGCACTGGTGCTTTCATTCCAATCATATCTCTAAGAATCTGGCTAAGATAAAGATTTGATAACATACTAGTTAGATAGTTGTCACTGTTGATAGGTGTGTACATAAATTTAACACATGTGAGATGGTTATGTTTAGCTCATGGAGTCCTCCTTGATCCGTTTTGGCTCTGGCTTTTGTTCTCAGATTCAGCTTTTTGATTGAACCTTTCCTGATTTTGTCTCTGAAGTTTTCTTATTTGATCTGTCTATTTAGATTCCAACAGCTCCTCAATGCTACCAAACATGTTCATCAGTCTGCGTCCCTACACAATTATTCAATCCATTTGTCCTAATTTGGTCCATGTTTCGTACAAGGTCTGCAAACTCTACACAAATACATTCACACGTGACATAAGGCAAAATACGAGAGTAAGTTATTACTTTTACCTGTGGTAGCTATAATATAACAATAATTTTAAGAATGAACAACTCTGCAAGTACTATAGACCTACAAAAATCTAATTATTATGCCTTATAGTAAGAGCAAGGTCAGTTATAGTGCTCTATTTTAATCATCTTGTTCCGGGGAATGTAGACTGGCGTGAGGATAGTAAAA
The DNA here is from genome assembly GCF_041381155.1 of Argopecten irradians. NCBI lineage: Eukaryota > Metazoa > Mollusca > Bivalvia > Pectinida > Pectinidae > Argopecten > Argopecten irradians. Next base: position 39,231,008 of record NC_091137.1, on the reverse strand, counting down.
CAGGTGAACTTATAAGGAGATAAATCTGTTCTGAATATAGATATGAGACGAACAAGCATATTTGTGGCAGTAAAACGGGTGGCTACTATTACTGTATACTTTTCCATATGTAAACATTATTACAAGTGTAGCCCTTAAACTTTTCATAAAAACATGGTTGTTTTCAATTTTTAGTATCAATCAGAGTAATACTTGCCAATAAATTATCCTTATGATTAACGCATGCAACTGATAAGCTAAAATCAGAAGCGGGTATAATATTACCAGTATTAATATAGGAGGATATATGTAGCATCAAGTGGACTTTTTGAATAGTGTTCGATAAAAACAAGTTTGAATTATGTTAAAGAAAATGCAGCTTGTTTCCTTTTAATGAGGGACTAGATATTCTGCAAACGATGAATATCATTTTTTTACACTTTTTTATAAAACAATTTTAAAATGCGTTTAGATCCATATTCAAGTTTCAGAGGAACATCCTGCCTTTTGGGTAACAAAGTCAGAGAAATGGTTACTCAAAATGAAGGAATGCGACAGGTTATCCCCTGTACCTGTGAGTTTACTACCATCAAAGTTAGAGGAAAAGACACCTTGTGATAGTTACGTTCGTGTCAAAATTACGTGTCATGTCGAGATATTTGGCCCATCAGAAGTTTCTAATAACACAATCTAAATTAATATTATTGGAATATTCCTGGAGTGTACAAGACATTACAGTACAGCGGGTCTATTCCAATGTTTCATAGGCATATGTACTGAACATTTGGGTCAACAGTTATGTAAAACAGAGTGTATCAGGATTGAGTTTTTATTACTTTTTTTTTTTTTTGAGAAATGAAATGGCTTCGGATAACATCGTAAAAACACTATAAAATCAAGCTGACTTATAGCGAACAAGAGAGCAAATAAAGAGGACATATGTCTAGATGAAACTCCACTGAGCTAAGTATTAAGTTACAGCCCCCCCCCACACACTCCTCATGCTACCTATCGTCTCGAGTATCGATACATGAAAAACACACCTTACTGCACTCTTAGGACTAGTGTCGATATTATTCAACTCGCATTATGTTCCGATATCGAGTCTTCATTGTGACGGACACCGTTTTGCAATTGCTGGTGTATTCTCATCCCCCTGCGAGTTCCTCGGCATTTGTTGTGTTTTCTTGCGTGTGTAGGCTCGGCCACTCATGTGATCCTCGTGTTGAGAACTGGCCTGATTTGCTACAGCTGTGGAATATCGACCAGAATCAAAACATCTGGCGTACGAGGCATCCTTATGAAGACGACGCCATTGAAGCAACAGAGAATACAACAAATGCGAGTCCAAAAAGATATCTGCAATCATCTGGTCAAATAAGTGGTTTGGATATCAAAGATAATTTGTCATTGAAAAATCATATCAAAAGGCTTAAGATGGAATTACAATTTTAGTTGTGAATGCTTATTAAATACGTGCAAACGCAATTCCAAACCGGCAAAATAACTGACGACCGGTTTTATTTCGTTTCACTCGAAAATTGTTTGTCACATTCGAAAGACTCGCCGGCAAAGCTCGCAAAATTACATGTCGTTGAAGATGGGAGTTTTGATGTTTTTTAAGTTATACTGTTATTTATGTCTTTTGATATTCTTACTCGATAACATTTTTGTGTTCGCTAGATCACAGCTTCAAATAACATCATGGGCTGACAACGAAAAATGAGGCAGAACTTTTTAGACTACGAGGAAGAAGAGAACGGAAGCTACTGCCGATGGAGGCCGGTGATGTGACAGCCAACAAATCAAGAAAGATGTGAAGGGAACATACGTGTCCATCCACAGCTCTGGATTCAGAGACTTTCTTCTCAATCCAGAGTTGCTCAGAGCCATTGTACACTGTGGTTTTTGAACATCTCCTTCAGAAGGTTAATACATTAATACATTGCCCAATACTGACGTAATTAAATCAAAGCATATATTGTATACCGATAAATTCTATATAAATACTTGATTAAAGTCAATTAGTGGTATTTGACTAAACTACATATGAAAAGCAGGTCTTTTGCTTGATGGAAGTGGTTATCTGTATTTTGGGTAGTGGCATTGAGCCCAATTGTCGTGAAACTGTTAAAGAGATGGGGTTTTGTCCATCAATAGACGGTACACGGTACTTTTTGGCCAAGTTGAACCTAGGACTGTATAAAAAACGCCTGATTTGGGCTAAAGTTACATTATATAGCATACAGATGTATAGAAAAGTACGCCCTGAAATTGCCAATTGTACCGCCTCTCCTGAAAGATAATTAAAACCCCTTGATAAGATAGTAATTTGTTTCCTCCGGGAACACCACTTACTTGCATATTTCAGTAATCCCTACAAAAAACTTAAAAGTAGTCTATGTATAATGGTCAGTGACCATTTCTCGCCTAACAGTACCAAATCTCGCCTGCACAGTGTGTATTTCAATGATTACACACAGTTTTTCCATGGAATATTTTTGTGAAAAACCTGCAATGTAAGCTTCATCTATCTGAATTTAACTTATTCATTTAATAAAATAAATTGAGCATAACCAAACAATTTACACGTGCGATGGGGAGTATTGGCTCGTATCGCCAGTTGCATCCAATTATTAAAAGTGTGTGGCTTTTGTTTTTGTGATAATATAAGAAATGGCTAGAAATATGTTTACAATCACTTTTTATTTAAGAATGTCTTCGTCAGTTGTGACAACCCAACAAAGCTATGACGATTTTCATTACATTGCATTGCCTCTACATTCAATAAATTCAAAATAATAACTTGTGCTCAATGCCAAAAAGTTATATAAATTAAAATAGCATTCCAACTGAAATGGAAATGCAATCTGTTAGTTTTTAAAATACCTTTGATTTTAATGAATGACACCATTTGGCTATCATTACAGGTTCACAGCACGGAATGTAGCCCCACAACCAACCTTAACCATGTGAATGTGCTATGTCAGGGCCAAGTCTGGTATTGGTGAAAGACTGCAGTGTTTGTTTTTTGGCAACTCTTCAGCAACAGGAGCCTTTTGATGGCCAGGTGAGTTTTGCTTTTTTGGAGTATATTCAGTATAAAAAGTTAGAATCTAGACTTGAGTAGAAATTTTAGTGGTGTTCTTATCCTGGCCTGTTTACTCGAAACAAAAGTGAAGACTTAAAGTCAAAAATGTTTTTCTTCCTCCTTAGGTTACTTATGATCTGAAATTTTCTGTCTTAAGTTAATTTTTTGACTCATGAATATATAAAAAAAATTAATTTGTGAAATCAGGGCCTGTAAGTGCGAGTACCCACCATTCCCTAATACTATTAAAATTTTTATGTGGATAAAAGACGCATAAATATTTCAAAACTATTTAGTTTGTTAGGTGTCTGTTTCTGGTTTTTTGGGGGGGCACATACCAGGGAACTGGGCTTTCCAAATCAGCTAGTAATATGAATGATTCAGCAAATACATGAACAGCCGACAAAGTGTAGCAGTCTTCTTTGGCGGAATGTCTATCAAGCAAGGGATGTAAAGGTCCTCAAAAAAAAAATGCCACACCATTGTGGTTGGAAACACCTGGAAGGATAATAGCCCTCGGTACGCCAAAAAACAACTCGTCCTAAAAACATGCAATAACAATTCAATCTTTGGATGTGTGTGACAAAATGATTAGTAGAACTAGGTAAGTGCAAATGGGGTTGTTTTGTTCTACGTTGTGTTTGAATATATAGGTAAAAAAAGTGCACTTATTTGAATAGAACCCAGAGTATAGGAAAAAAAAAGTGCACTTATTTGAATAGAAACCCAGAGGATCTATATATAAAATACAAAAAAGAGTTGTTTTGCTATTGAATTAAATAGTATAATTTAGTTGTAGGACTAATTTGATGATTATTACAATAATTTGAGTGGATTAATGCACATATCAAGAAGTGTCAATTATGAAAGTGTAGTTATTCAATTTTTAGTTGATTATTGGAAGAGTTAATGTTAAGCTTCTACTTGAAAATGTGTGTTGGATGCATAACATTTCCAATATACTGTAAATGAACTAAGTTATGAACAAATAACCTTTATCATACTGCTGGCCTTCTATCTGAAACCAGAAGGGAAAGAAAAACCTTTAAATGATCTTATAATTTGGGAAGATGTCTATTTTCTAGTGAAAATTTAATACTTGGCAAATTAAAAGTATTATGCTATGCAATTGAATATAAGTCATGTTTTTATCATCATTTACAGACAAAGGAGATGATACGTTCAGGAGATCTTCAGATCAACTCCCCATGAGAAGCAAGTCATGATGTTCAGTGCCACTCTCAGCAAAGATGTCCGTGCGATCTGCAGAAGAAAGTTTATGCAAGATGTAATTACCATACCAAATTCTTTACGTCGACAAATTTTCCTGAGGCTCTTTACACGTGTCTAAATTGCTGTTTTCCTTTTGGCAAGCAAAAAGAGTTTCTAGAGAGAAATCCATGATGTGCTGTTCGAATAGCATCCAGGAGCGGTTTAAAAGCATTATAGGCGTTCTATTGAATATCAATACAAAGTTAAATATTGAAAAAAATAATATATAAAAGTAGGCGAAGTATTTCTAACCTGTAGCACACACCATTCAAAAGTTATTGCAGGTTAAATTAATCTTTGTGGGCTAGAATAGAAAAAGGAACGAGGAAAAAAAAAACGCGACGAGTAGGAAGTTGCCAAAATGATCTCATACATTTAGTACGTTAATTAAAATTGTGGCTCATTATCTTAAATTTTGAAAAACATCCATTCTTTGAATTAGAAAATTTTTGAAAAGCCTAGAGTAAAATAAGTTTCTTGAGGAAGAGATAAATTTTGGATATACCATACTGACGTGATGTAACAACGGAAATTTGAACAGGGACGCGTTGAGTTAGGGATGCAGAGGAAGATCATCAGAGCACACAAAGTCCCTGCGCTCTCAAAGCAAAGGGCTAGCTGTGTCCTCGCTTAGTTTGTTAGTATCGCGGATGTAGTTTAAACCACGCGTGCACCTTATGATTTAGGATGCGTTGTCATGGATCGTTTCCCAATGCTAATGAGGAATGCAAGTAGTTGCAATGTAGAGAGGACTTCACAGTTGGAGATGAGTCTAGTTTAACCCCTTCACACCATGGTTGTGGCCTTGCACTGGGTTTACCTCGTCAAAAGACCAGCGCTCCCCAGGCCTGCATATTGAGATGTACGGGTACCCCCATGTTGGTTGGTGGGCATTAGCCAATTCCGGATTGTCCAGTATCGGCTTGTTTATGCTTCACATCAGGATGTTTGCTAATTTAGCACAATATCAGTTTTGATGCTATTAACAATTGAATTTTCAATTAATGGTATTCATTTTGAACTTAAATTTTGTAGAAAATATTCAAAGCAAATGTTTAATTGGAAGTAAAAAAACAAAAAGAAACAATGCAATTGATACAAAAAAAAAACATTTTTTGATAAAAGCTCGAGCCGAAGCACCCTCATAGAATTTTTTTTTGCAAAAACAAAAGTGAATTTTTTTAAAATAATAATAAGAAGCAATAAAAATGTGTAATTTCCAGATTTGTTGTAGCTAAAAATATGTCTATTGCAGGAGAAGTTTCTTAATCATTTTTATTAAGTTTTTTTATTTTCAGGAGTCCTATGGAATCCAGTATGTTTGTTGATGATGACTCCAACCACCGGACCCATAGCGTCACCCCACACTTCCCACGGTCTACAGCACATAGCACAATTAAATACAGTCAAACTGAAGGACAGATGAAAAGAACAGGAAGCTTTTTGAACTTTTAAAACTTCTTGATGTTCTTGAATTCCCACCCAGACCAGGTTATAATAATATAAGTGAACAAAATCATTATACATAATTTGTTGAATACACTATACTAAAACTTCTTCAGCATTTCTCAGTCAAAAACACAAGTTGTGTTATGTACGACATTGAGAACTTCTTTACCGCGTTGAGGGAAGAATACATATTTTGGATGATTGCTTTAGAAGAGCAGGATTTCATCTCCTCTTGGGATAAAAGTTCTGTATTTTTTTTATGATACAATACTCACACTAAAATTGTAGACTTCAAACTTCTCTTCATGCAGTACATAATATATTTGTCCACATACATAGATAGGGAGTTATTATTACATAGGATAAGAGTTGTATTGTCACTGTTATATTTTGTCCTTTGACCTCCATGTAAGAAAAAAAGTTGGGTGGGGATTTCTCTCTTTATATTATGAAAAGATTGGAAATTGCATACACTTGGGGTTACCTTTACTTCCTATTCAAGTTTGTTGTATTGAACTGATTTCATATTTTGTTGGTTAGGATCCGTCTGTACCGAGCGCTACTGTATCAGACCCTTAAATACATATATGTACTCTCCATATATTCCCTCACTATGTACAGTTTGATGATGATTTCCTTACAACATACAGGATACACTGGAGGGCATTCCCCTAGCAGCTAGCATATGACCCTCATCTTATAACATTACCCAACTAATCCTGGATATCCATTTCACATTATAGATTAACATACAAAAACTTATTTGCATCCTAGGATGTTAAAAATATAAAGTGCAAGTTTATTCCCAAGGCTGGAAAATTGACCTTTAAGTGGGGGAAAATGACATCTGCATTTCAACCAATGATGACAAAAGTCGTGCACCACTCTTACACCCATTAGTGGGGACAAACACGATTACCACCCTTTGTCTGAGAACTTTAATCAGATGTAATGTAAGGTGTCTTCAGTTTCAGAGAATAGACAGAACAAGCAAAAAGCTTTAGATACTGGGTTTGACATATTAACTTGTCTGTTAAGGGTGATTACCTGTGCTGGACCTCACTCTACCTATTCGCATTTTCGTTAAAAACGAATCAATCGTGGCTAATTGCTAAAAATTAATTCAATCCTAATTTGCAAAAAAAATGCTTATGTTTTTCTCATCACCACCCGATATCCAATCATGCACACACACAAGCTTCAAACATAGTTTTTTTTCAGTCACATTACTTTATCATAGCAAGTCTAAAATAGTATGATAAATTAATCAGTTTTTAAAAAAGTTGTTTTTGTAGAAAGGGGATTTAAAAAACTAGATCATGTAAAACTGGGTGTGCTGAAGATTTACGAGTTTTGTGTCTCAAAAACAGTTTTGATCCATGATGACAAAAGTCGTGCACGCACTCTTACACATAAGTGGGGATAAAACGATTATCACACCTTTGTCTGAGAACTTTTGTCTTATCTAAGGGTCTTTAAACTCTTTTAGTTTTAAAGAATAAACAGAACAAAAAAAATTATATAGGGGTAATATTAGATAGCCTGTTAGAAGTTGATTACCTGATGCGAGAGTGGTTAACTTTTTGACATTAATGACATAGTGTGTTTTTAGATCTAACAGACATGTGATAGAGATAATGAATTAAACCACTTTTGTAATAAGCCATTTAAATGATCACTGTCTGGTATACTAAGGTAATGAAAACAAAAACTACCATAATTCTAGAGCAAGAAAGTTAGGGTCCAGGGATTCTAATCAAGAATTTTTTCAATGCCATTTTGTTTAATTAAGGTAAGCAACTAAATAGTGTAAACCAGCGTTGCTGCTGAACTATTGTGTTCATGTATCTCTAAACAAATATTGATCTGTTAACATAATTTTACCCATATTGCATTATGCAATATCAGTTGGATCTATGATGACAAAAGTCGTGCACCACTCTTACACATTACAGTGGGGGGTCAAAACACGATTACCACCATTTGTCTGAGAAGATTTAATGGTCTTCAGGAACATTATTTTATGTTAGTTAAATTAAACTATGCTAATAAAAACCTGTTCTTAACAATAGCTAGTCTTTCATGGGGTCCTCGTTTAAAAAGAGCAAAAATTTCTCTTTACAAGGTCATTTAAAATTATCTTGTCTGGGTAAGTTAATGGGGAAAAAAGAACTTAAACAATTATAGAAGAGATGGGTTGTGCAAATACGTTTTTTGTTTTTGTTTTTTTTAAATCTTGTAAAAAAGGATATTTAACCAGAGTTCCTGCCAACCCTAATCCATTGGATCAGTTATATGGCCATTTCCTCTTGTTTGGATAAAATGATGCCTGTTGAATTGGCACTTTCAAGTTGCATATGATAGACAAACTGTAAAATATATACACAATCAAACTCGTTTGGTCCTATATCAGCCCCAAAATACATCACAGAATAGGCCTTGCATTACCTGAAGATTATTTTAATTGATTGTGTTAATGCAGGTTTCTGTTGAAACAATGATGACAATAAGTCGTGCACCACTCTTACACATACGTGGGGACAAACACGATTACCACCTTTGTCTGAGAACAGTAACCCATTTAACCACATAATGCAACATTTACAACAACATTTAGCATTTCCCTTGTAAAGTTGAACAGTTCACATGGCATGCCAACCCTAAATCGTTTTGAAACTAGGAGGTGAAAAGCTTCCACATGATTTTGAGATGCGGAAACAAAAAGTGTAGACGCACAATTGACTGGATTAGTCAAACTTTCTGGTAAATGTGAACTTCAAATTTTGATTTTTGTGGAGTCGCAATCAAAAAATGATACACACCAAACGTATCTCGAAAAATGGTAAACCCCCATATTGTTGTGAAATTATCTATTCCAAACTGTTTACAAAACAGTTTGGATCAATGATTGACACAAGTCGGTGCATCCACTCTTACACATAAGTGGGGATAAAAGATTACCACCTTTGTCTGAGAACTTTTTGTCAAGATTTAAGGGGTTCTTCAACTCTTATTTTTATTTGCAGTCGGTCTTGTTCATAAATCAGTTTATTAAAGTAATGAGACTCTTTGTAATAAGTGGATGTTGTTTTCTAGGTGATCATCTTTTGTCAAAGTCTGTCCAGAGATGTATGGCCCTGGCACAGTTGTTGGATGAACAGATACTTCCCTAGCTATTGCTAATCCATAGAGCAATGACACAGGAGGAAAGGTATTCTAACAAATACTACTGAATTACAGGTTGAACTTCCTAAATTTACTTGTATTAAACCACTAACACATTTCGTTCTTGAATAAAAAACTTTACCGGGTTATAGAACTGTCAACATATCTACAGAAAAAAAAAAATTCAATATGTCTATAAAATTGCAGGTTCATTTCAAAAAACCACACCTGGCAGATTAAAATTTTTGTTGTTTTAGAATAAAAATATTATCTGATGATGTTTCAGATTATCTCGTTATCTAACAGTTTCACAAGGATTTTCCAGAAAAGAATTCTGGTAGCCACCAACTTGTTTGGACGTGGAATGGATAATGAGAGAGTCAACATTGTGTTTAACTATGACATGCCGAGAAAATTCGGACACATATTTACACAGAGTAAGTAGCACTTATTTACACCATGTTGTGTGCATGACTTAAAGGGACACAATTCATTCTAAAGAGAGACATTAAAATTTGTACATATATCGGAAAAACCCCAGTTCTAAATGCGAATTTAGATCAGTCGGTTTTACTGTGATGTGCCTGAAAAGCCCATGGTGGTGACATGTGTGTGAAATTTTCAAAACTCGCTCGCTGTCCGTCATTACACATTGGAGTCGAAATTCTTGTATGCCGAACCCTGTCCCTTGCTCGTAAGAGTAATGCAACTTTTGTCTATATACTGCTCAAATCGCTCTGAAAATAGTTTGTTTATACCTTATTAGGTGAATCATCTTGCCTCAAAATCATTTTATCAATTTCGCAGTGGTTATGTAGTTCATTTGTTTAATGTGCGTGACTTTGGCTCGGGTATAGGTACAGCGCCCATATTCTAACCTGCTTAATCGTATTGATCAACGATTCGATATTTCATCGATATTAATTAAAATACTTAACAATGACACGTGGAATTTGTCAATGTTTAACGTTATTTGTTTCTAAGATATATAGTAACAATACATTTATGCATATTTCACTTCTTGGTTATGTAAAAGAATTAGCCTGAGTGAATTGTCTCTTTAATTGTAAATTTTCAAGCTATATATACACAAAGGTCATTTTTCTTAGGACTACAATAACAATAAAATGCAATGATAATTTTATTTTCAAAGGATATAGATGCAAACAATTTGCAAAGATTTTGGGATCAAAATTATACAGCAATGCTAATATGCATATCCATTGTGATAATAGGTAGGCTCGAGCCCGGAAGATTTGGTACCAAAGGTCTTGCCATCACATTTGTCTCTGAATGAGACTGATGCCAAGGTGTTAAATGAAGTCCTGGAACGAATTTGAGGTCAACATAACAGAACTACCAGACGAGATTAGTGACATCTCCTCATACAGTAAGTAATTCTAGCTTATTCATATAAAGGATATCAAAGGATATATTTTGATGATTATTGTAGATAAATCAATAACAATATTCTTTGCAAGAAATGTTGTAACATTTCTACAAAACTGATTTTAGGGATATTTTTCAACAAAACTAATCTCTAAAAAAATTAAGAACATTTCTAACTGTTGGAATCTACAAATAAATTATGTAATCCTAGATAGATAATCCCTATGGCTTGAATTCATAAAATATAAATTACTTAAAGTGATTAATTTATTTTCTTCTCTTTTCAGTTGAGGGTCGATAATTGTGATGATTGTGACGCTTGTACACAGATCAGAGGTGACTTATCAAAGACTCTTAAAAGTGTAAAATAACATTGTGCATCACCTTTCATTGTAATCATCGTGACTTTATGTTCATCTCCTTCATTCATGACTGTGATATCAAAAAATAAAAAATGAGTTAATATGAGGAAAATCATGGAAAAAATGACCAATACCCAGGTTTTCAACAACTACACTACAAGAGAAAAAATTGAAAACTTCATAAGATAATGTACTTTTCTTGAACAAATTTCATTTTGTGTTGTTCGGGGATTGTGATAGTAAAAAGAACTAATGATTGAAAAAAATTAGTAAGTGATACATGTACAATGTACCCGGCCTAAAACAAAATTGGACAAAAGAAATATACCTTGTTGTATTCAAAAGTTGTGGTTGAATGCAGAGTTTACATATTATTTTTGTCACAAACATTTAAAATATCCGCCTAATTCATGACCTATGAAAAAAATTAGTAAAGTGATACATGTACATTAATGTTATATGAGAAAATCATGGAAAAATGACCAATTTCCAGGTTTTCAAAAAACTAAAATTTACAAGAGTACTTATCGGAATACCTTCATAAGATATGTTATTTTTGGAACAAATTCATTTTGTGTTGTTCAGGAGGATCCTCTGTTAGTAAAAAGAACTAATGTGAAAACAAAATTAAAGACAAATACTTGGTATTCAAAAGTTGTGCGTCTGAATTCTGTTTCATTCTCTTTTAAAAATACTTGTATGAAAAATTAGTACAGTGATACAATGTACAGTAACTGTCACAACATACAACATGTGTTGGGCGGGGTTTACTGATGTAATCGCTTGCTCGGGCAGTCGCAAGCAGCAGGTGTTCATGATGTTGTGAGGTACCCAGCACCATAAGTAATTGGGGGCCTCTCTTACTGTTACCTTGCTCATTTTTACTCAGTCCGATAGTGTTGCAAGCCCCGATTGATCCACATATCAGGCGACATGGCACATGTATAGTCTCTATATGAAAAAATAGCCAGAATACTTTATATGTATTTTCTGGCATATTTTTTCATTATAAGAGCTGAAAAAGCTTGCTTTTCCAGTATTGCATACGGCCCGGATGACCCACTAATTTAAATGCGATTGACCTCTCATTTGCATGCGATTTTTTCTCTTTTCCTCTTTCTAGAACAAATATACTGCCATAGTGCAGTTAAACAACTTCTATGGTATTTCATTAAATAGAATAGTTTCAAACATGTCTACAAAAACTATAACATGAACGTCTATAATTGAAAAATAGTGAGGATAATTTGCATCAGTGGTAGCGATCGGTGGCCTAATTCTCGCCCGCATTTGCATATATTTATGTAAACATCCGGTTTGGGTAACACTAAATAAAGGAATTGTCAGGATTTTGGTATGTAAGTAACTAATTGTAGTTTGATGTATACATTCATAATCTATTATATAATGACAATTTTTTAATTCATCCCGACGTAAGAAAGATACAAAAGTTGTTTGTTTTTACATGTATTATATTGATAGTCATTTTGGAGAACAGGTACGTTCGTATTGTGATCATGTCATTACGATGGCCCACTGAATTTAACCAAGTCTCACTCAAACAGACGCTTGTTAACTACGTACGCATCAAGCGTCTGGGTATCAAGCGTCGAAGGGAATATTTAATACACGGATACAGATACAATGAAATATCGTGACACTCAGCAATAGTGTAAACGGCCGAATGTAAACAAAGACGTCATCACGCAAAGCGGACCTGTGATGTAAACTTGCAAGTCAAGAGATATTTTCCATTTAATTATCGAGCGTAATAAATGCATTCTCATATCTGAAAAACACCGAAGAATATTTGAACACTGCATGTTGCAAGCCACCTTGCTAGTAAAGTACGGAATTCTTTTTGTATTTGGAGACAGAAGCAGTGAAAATCGTAAGTTTCATTTCGTTTTGCTTCTTTGCCTATCATGCCTATGGGTCGGTATATTATTATATGAACTATTTGACAGACATCTGCACATGAAGTGAACTTACAACATCATGAGTATGTGTGAATTCCTGCTAACATCCATATAATCGACGTTTTATTTTATTACAACGCAACAAAATTGAATATCACTTTAAATTTGAAGTAGTTTGTTGTTATATAATTAGCAGTTGACAAGATTCATTTTTGGTATTATTTTCTAATGCGATGACATCAAATTTAATATTAATGCATAGAGTCAATTTACCAGAATTTAGCATGTATGTGTAATACCAGAAACATATATACATACAGATTGGCAACTCCGCCATTTTTACGATCGGCAGATGTACCTCTGTATGTGCTTAGGGGTTTTTAGATAAACTTTTAAATAGTAAAATACAGCAGAATAACTTTGAAATATTATAAAAGTTCAGTAATTTTCAGATGGTTTGAGGACGATTTTGGAAAGAAAAATAATATTTTAACTTATATATTAATAAAACAAAATGCACTTCCGGTTTTGAATGTCTGATTTTCGAAAAACCAGGTAAAATTGCCGATTTTCATGCTTTCAAAAAACATATTAAATAACATCAATTGGACAAACTGGTCACATCAAACCATGCTATAATGTTTAAACTTTGTATTGATGCAAAAATATCATGTTTAAAAGAATACACTAGAAAGTAGTTAGCCAAGGGAAAATATCTATAAACCGGAGGTCCCGCTGCCTGTCAACAAAGACAAAGAAGGAGTTTCCAATCTCTATGTATATATGTTTCTGGTAATACACATGTGAATACAGAATTTCTTTAGATAAATAGAAGAATTGTAATGCTAGATTTATTTAAGACCATTAATATCTGGGATTTCGAAATTGGCGGTATGAACTTAAAACATCGATTAAACAGTCACTACATATATAACTTCATGGATTCAGAGAATTTATAATAACACTTACCAAAATAAACAATAACCTGTGCACTGTAATATATCATACATGGTAAATTTACACTTGCTCAATATTACAGTATTTGGTTTAAAGTAAGTTTTGCTAACAGTAAAAAACATTGTATTTTATCAATGTGTATCAGGTATAGGAGACAAATTAATTATGATGCTAATATATTAAAGATGCTTCACCGCTGACAAATGGTATTTTTTCACAATCAAAAACGGGAGCAGACAATTAAGTATTTTTCTTCAGTTACAAAAGTTAAAAATATAAATAATAAAATAATTAATTGCATGCATCCCAAAAAAATTCTGTAGTACTATATCCTATATGGAATGAAGTACTGATTGCGCTTGACCCAAAGGCAAAATTAATTATTTTATATTATTTTTTGTGTTAATTAGACTTATGCATACACGATTAAACAACTAATTATTGTTCAAATGATGAATATCATTTATACTCTGTCGGCGGTGGAGCATCTTTAACTCAATGTACTTGTGTACATGAGTCCAATTTCTTCCTTTTGTCATTGTTAGATGATTTCTGTAACTTTTTTATAACAAATTAAGAATATTGATATATATGTTAAATTTTATAATTACAGGACTCATTGGCTAGTCATCTGAAGCAGATTCATAATTGTTGAAGACTGGAGATTATCAGGATTACATTGGAAGCTGTGAAATGATTCTAAGGATGACTACCAGGCATATATTAAACTAGCTGCGACAACATACATGTAGCTCTGGACAACAAGCATATGGATTGGTGCTTCTCATTCGCATTGTTTCGTAATGCCAATTAAAACACAAATTTGCAACTTTTGCAAAGAGTTGTCACCATTTGACATGCTGCCGATTGTTATCAATCTGTGGAGAGATAGAAGGTGTTTAAACTTTTAACTTCACAGACTGACTCACATGTTAGTCTTTCTGTTTTGTTGTAAAATTCATACAAACAAAAAGAGTTTTCTTGGCTTGAATGAAACACACTATATATGTTCTGACAGACGGTCATTATCAGAACTACAATTCTGTCCCATTGACTGTAATGTTGCAAAACATCAAGTGATGACAATTAGTGAGTGTCGAGTAACTTTGCATTTAGATATATATAGAAATATCCTACATTTATAATATAAACTGATAATTTATTTACCCATCATCACGCCTGAATTATCATTGCTACAATGTATATTTCAATGATTCACATCTGTGACACGGCCATATAAGTACATTGTATATGGAATGACATTCATTTATTTGCTACAACAGAAACATATTAAACAGTTTTACTTGTTGACTTTGTGCAGTGTGTTCACCAAAATGACACAAATTTTAACGCTTCTGGTGACATAGCCCATTGGTTGTTCCCATTAGTTGATGCCTCTATCAAATGTTTTTACAACTGTTTCTGATCTTGTTACCAATATATGTATAAACATTTGTAAGTAATGTGACATTAACAACAAGTTGCCAATAATGTGTGATTACATGTACGTTAATTTCATATTCTTAACATAATTAAATGGGAAAAAACCTTTAAAACATAACAAAAAAGTATTTATTTTAGTACATAAACATAAAAACCGATCATTGATTTACAAGGTCAAGGGGAGTAACTTGTACATGACAATTTCAAAATTGACTAGGGTACACGAAATTCGGCAGTCCGGAAAATTTGTAATCTGGGCGGTTTAGGCTGGGAACGAAGGTGTCCAGATTATCGAGGGTCCAATGTACATGTCAGTGTATACAAATAACACACTGATTTTGAGAATGGTTGTTTTAATATGCTGTTAAGAATTCTCAGTGTCCATTTTATGCATTATATAGAGACAGTATCATACTGAATCTGACTTTGATATGACTTTTCTTCAATATTGCAGCAAAGTATCAAGAACTGCTCTTTACTTACTAATATACCTGAATACATTGTGTGTATCACAGAAGAGAACTAGAAAAAATAATGTATTGTGATGTTATTTCATGTTTGTATTAAAGTATTTTTGAATAAACATAATTCAAAACAATTCAGTTTTGATTTTGATGCAGTAACCAATTCTTTAAATGAACATTTGACCCTTAGTTTTTGTCATTTCATTTCTTCTCTTGAAAATTATCTAATTAATTGCCTTTTGCCCTTTCCTCCTGTAATAGATCTGTACCACATAGTTCATCGGAAAAAAATACTTGTATATTATATGCATTGCACATAGTTCCTTATAAATGAGGTCTGTAAACAACATTTGCAGCATAAGCCATGAACTTTGTAAAAATGCCATCAAGGGACATCCATGTGTCAGATTATACTTTCTTCTTAATGGAGTCTTAATGTTTCCCTTGTTGTCATTTTACTGCAGATTGTTATTAGCTGTAGGTCTCCATGGCCTTGTCCTCAAGATCAATTACCATCAAATAATCATAACTACAAAAAATTTTCTTTATTTTGTTATTCAGACAATTATATTCAAACATTAGAGAAAAGGTCACATGACACTGATTGTAAATATTTGTTGAAACTGTTGAATTCAAGATAGTTTCAAAGTTCAAATCTAAAAGAAATTTTCTAGCATTTTCTTAAAATCTTCTCATAATTTTTAGATTCATCTTTTGATATGAGGAGGGATGGTTGTCTGCAATCTCTATAATTTATCCAAAATTAATTAAATGAATACTTGGAAGATAAATAACCCAACTTGATAATGTCATGGGACTTGCAAGAAAATACACACCCTAAAATGTTACTAATGACATATTTGCCTTCTTTGAACTAAAATTTTGTTACATCAATGCTTTTTCAGTTTAGTACTTACAGTACTTTGATTATAGAATATTATATCTCTGTCAACTTAGTCTTGTGAGCTTATGCTGTGTGATTATCTTAATATTTTAATGTCTGCTCATCTGTCTTATCTATATCCAATACTCATAGACATCAATTTCAGTTCAGTGTTGATCATTGTATAGCTGGGTTGATTAGCAGTGAGAATCGCATGTAACAAAACATAGGTGTTCATATCCACTACATATACCTGTATTGCATAGACACTTGAATGAAGGAATTATGAAAGTTAGATTTTTTATTTGCAAAAATCAAGCAAAGTGTCCATTGTCTATAATATGATTATATTTAAAAAAAAATAAAACCATATATGTTGTTTATATTTAAAATAAGCAGATATAACACGTATCTATACACATTTTGACAACAAAATTGTTGTTTCAAATTCAAAATATTTTTGAAGCAGTTTTGTCTTTTTACAAGTTCATCAATGTTCATAGTCTAATGGATATTGATAATGACAAACCAAATGATATACATAATGTACATCATCATCAATACATAAAAGTTTCTGAAAGGGCTTCCATATCATTCTGTATTGTACTTTGTGTGTACGTTTCCATTGTAAACTGTGGTAAGCTTACATTGTAACTCATTGTATGTCAAGTTGTTTTGTGAAGTAGGACTGATTTAAACGAGAAATATAACTTTACTGTTTCATTTTTTTTTTAGATTTATTTATCGTTACACATCATCAAGGATAGGGGGTCATACACTTAGATATTTTGTTTCATCGTAGATAACCAATAAGCAGAGTATCAGATGCTGTTTTCTCATATGACTGAAAGGGAATACATGTGTAGTGTACAAAATAAATAGTTAAAACTTTAATTATCACCAAATCTGGACCACTTGGTGCAATGATCTGTGTGTCGTTAGTTTTTGTAATGAAGATAATGTATAAAATGTTGGCCAGTCATAATCTCTGAAGTTTTAAGCTGGAAAAATGAAACAGATTTCAGCTAAAATAGGAATCCTTGAAGTAATTAAGCAGCATTATTGTTGCTTGCTTTATATGAAGTATATTTCTAAATACATGGAGTGAGATGTCATCAGTTTTATTGTCGTCATCTTGTGTGATTGGATTAACTCCCTTTAATGGGTAGAGATAGTTTTTTGTACAATTTCTACTTTTAGTATCATCATTTAAACTCAACCGCAAACAGACTTTGACGGTTTATTTTGCATGTGCTTTACCATTTAATACAGCAATGAACAATGGTGTATGGACAATTAGTACAACAATAATTTAGCAAAAAGCTACATCAGAAAATCATGAAATGTTGCAGAATATTTAAATATGTGTACAAGAATACATTGTTATGATGTTAGAGGTAGGGAATGATTAATTAAGTGCAATACTTAATCACTATTGTTATTGTAGTGTGGACAGAGCTGAGTGGATGTCGTACTCAGAACATCAGGCTCCGATTTCTCAAAACAAAAATTCCTCATTTTTTCTCCTTATGTAACTTATATGAAAACTTTAGATTTAAGTCAGTTTTGGACTTTGTTTTGAGAAAATCGGAGCCTGATCATGTGCTATGGTAGTTGTACAGGTAAAACCCAGTACAAGGAATATTATTCAACTTTGAGTATGTTGGTTGTTGTGTTAGTTATTGTAATGCTGTTTTTTAAGGAGGGAAATCACTTACCATGTTATGTTGTAGAGTTGTCTCCCCCTGTGAAGAGTTACTCATTGTTATGTCATCAGTTCAGTTTTCTTGTTTCTCAAAAATTATTGATGTAACTGTCAAAGTATGATAACTCCGCAACATGATAAGACACATCCTCGATATTCTAGGGGTTATTATCACTGTCGCTACATCCACCCCTGAAATATGTAATGACAAAACTGAAGGTTCTTTTTGCGCCAGTAGATGAGAGGAATATTAGCATCGCTGGCTGTAATCTTCAAATATAATCTCTCAAGGCCTGTGATTAGTCAGTTTTTTTCTCCTGAACTAGTGCCTTCAGTGTGGCTATGACGTTTTCCAGGGATGGATATGATGACAGTGATAGTAACCCCTGGAGTATTGAGGATGAATAAGACATATCTCATATTACACAATCCTTGATTACTTAGATATATTATAGAAAAATTTAACCAGAAAACTTACACATTCTTTTTCACAGATTATCTATTTATTAATATACTTATAGTTCCCAGATAAAAATGGTTTACCGGTAATGGCAAAGTTAACTCTGTTGTCTAGTATTGTTTGTTCTTTATTATAGGTAATTAGAATGTAGATTGTTCAAGTGCTATGTTTTGTAGAATTTTGAGTGCAACAGAAAAAAAAGTCACCATGTTAACTTAATCCTGAGTACACCTTACATTACTTGGGTGGGAAAAAGATCAAATTATGTTACGAATCTCTTCATTTTGTATTAATGCTACCGACGCTTATAAGATATTTTACAGTGTTCATAAATATCCTTTTCATTCTAAATAAACTGTTTCATTAAACTTAGATCAGTCACATATGACTGACAGTCATAGAATACAGGAAGTCCCAAGGAAGGTTTGAATTTATAAATATTTTTGTGTTATTTAGCCTGAAAGATAACTATGTTTGTATTTACATGATGGAGACCACAGGTATCTTTGATGAATATACACAGATATTTAGTGCTGACATCTGTTGTTTGGAATCACTGGTCTTGTAAATGAATAAAACAATATATATCTTTGATGAGTAGACAGATATTTAGTGCTGACATCAGTTGTTTGGATATTTTTGGTCTTGCAAATGATTTTGAAAAATATTCCTCAATTATACTGGAAGAAAAAAAAACCTCTTGGCCCGCCAATAGATGCTGCACACAAAGAGGCAGAACTATTAATGGTGTCAAGAATGTATCTGTTATTATAGATAAGTCTTGTGAATAATTTCATATACTAACACGGTATATGAATATCAGTATACCAGGGCCATTAGATGTACATTAAATATACTGTGCTTTACAGCTTTATTTTTAATCAAAACAGCATTATGAATCCAAGGAAATATTAGAAGCGTTGCTATTATATGGTGTCTCAATATATATGACTGGGGCATGTACAGTTTTCTTACATGTGATGTTCATTATCTAAGACTTGTACAGTTCTCTTACATGTAATGTTCATTACCATTGTGTTTTGTTGTAATGCTGATGTATGAAGATGTCAGCTTTTGTAAGTTATATACCAAGCTTCTCTTGTTATTTGGCATAATATAACTTTATTAACCAATAAAATCTCTTGCCATAGGTAAACTTGTGTCTGGTTTTCATTGTAAGTTCACTTTCTGATCAAGCCACAAGAAACTTCTTTGAGAGCCTCGTAAATGGCACTCTACAAATCACAGGGTATCAGTCAGGTTCCTAAGTATCATTTTCCATTATCACTAGACTGAGATACTCTGGCCCTCACACCAGACTTAGACTTTATCACAGATACTTGTCTGGTGTAGGGCCAGCGCGCATTGCTATATGAAAATGTGAATTTCGCCCACCGTTTGGTATCGGGCCAGGTGACATCTCCTATTCAGACTGCTTACAAAACATGACTGAGAATTACGTCACTTACCTTAAAACTTGGTCTGTTCAACAAATGAATAATTCATCTACCCATAGCAATTCGTCGAGATTTGAGGCGGTCTGTATGTAATGAGAAAATTGTGGCACTTCTCGGTGGTAATATTTTTTAAGCAGTCTGAATAGGAGATAACCTGGTCCGACATCTGGCATATTGATAACCAAGTCTTGTGTCAGGGCAAGAAAATATCTCTTCACATGTGCACGATGCTGGAAATTTAAACAGATTGAATATATATGGTATGGTTTATGAATGGTTCTTTTATAGTTTATTTATATTACCTTTGTAATTATGATAACAACAAGGTTGTCATTTTCAAACCGTACTGTAAAAGTTTCCTCATGTTTTTAAATACATAATTGCTGAAAAGCTTTAAAATATAATGTATTTTTTCATTATTTAAAAAAAAAATGGGAAAATGTAAATGTATTTTATAATTCCACTGTTAATATAATGAAATGATTTAATAACTGATGTACTTTATCAGAAAAAAATAGCAATCATGGATGAAAATATAACATTACAAGCAGGCCTACAAAATGGAAAAGACAAACAGAAAGTAGAATTACCTCCCCTACTTCGTCGTCATTCTTGCCACGTCAAGCGGTGTCAGCACTGTTTCAAGATGGCTGCCTCCCTGCGAGAAAAGCAAATCCAGGCATTAAAACGTATGATTAACTTTAACCAGCCTCCAACTAAAGCCACATCGTCGGAACCACAATGGAAAGTTCTCGTATACGATCGTTTTGGTCAAGATATCATTTCTCCCCTGATGTCGGTGAAGGAACTGCGAGATATGGGGGTAACACTTCATCTCAATTTACACTCGGACAGGGATCCGATCCCTGATGTACCGGCGATTTATTTCGTGTTACCAACCGATGATAACATACAGAGAATCTGTAGAGACTTTGGAAATCAGTTGTACGAGTCATATTTCCTAAATTTTATCTCAGCAGTTCCTCGTCAAAAACTTGAGGATATCGCTAGTGCTGCAATACAGCAAAACTGTGTCCACCAAGTTTCCAAGGTGTTTGACCAATATTTAAACTTTATCTCCCTTGAAGATGACATGTTTGTGTTGAGAAACCAGGAAAGGGATAGTATATCGTACTTTGCCATAAACAAAGGAGATGTGAAAGACACGGACATGGAATTCATTATGGACACTGTTGTTGACAGTTTGTTTTGTGTGTTTGTGACACTTGGTGTGGTTCCGGTCATAAGATGCCCGCGAGGAAATGCCGCAGAGATGGTTGCAGAGAAACTTGACAAAAAACTCAGAGAAAATCTACGGGATGCACGTATAATAGTTTTTTCACTTCAGACAGCATTCAGACTGGTCAGTTCAGCTTCCAACGTCCACTTCTGGTGTTGCTTGACCGTAATCTTGATTTGGCAACAATGTTGCACCACACATGGACATATCAAGCCCTAACACATGACGTGTTTAACCTTCAACTTAACAGGGTTGAGGTGGAAGAAACAGTGGAGGCCAAATCTCCAGGTGGAGCTCCGATGAAAAAGAAGAAAAGTTATGATTTAAACCCTACCGACCGATTTTGGCAAGCCCAGAAGGGAAGCCCTTTTCCTATGGTAGCTGAAGCTGTTCAAGAGGAACTTGATTCCTACAGAGCACAAGAGGATGAGGTCAAGAAACTGAAAACTGCCATGGGACTTGAAGGCGAGGATTGGTATATTGATCTACAATCATGACTATATACCGATTTCCCGCCTTAGCTTGCTAGGGGTGAAAGGCCCTAGGATGTCTATGTGAACTCTCTCTAAGGGAAAGCCAGCTTGATAGGACACCAGTCCTGTTTGGCCACATGGCCCTTCTTGTTTTTAGCACAGGAGACACAATGATCGTACGTGTAGTTTGGCGTCCTGCCTCATACCGTGCCACCATACATGCTGCTTTAACTTCTTATGAGATTTACTCTCTCCCCACAAGTGTCCACCGACCGTTTTTGTCATGCACGTTCCTTAGTGCTTTTCCTCTTAAATCCTGGGGGGCAATAAGTCGTGGACGTTTGTGGCCCTCGGGGACGTGATGGAGAATGCCACGTACGAGTTGTTAACATGGACATTTCTTTGATGTGAGGTGATTTTACCTCCGATATGATGCTGATGACATAAGATCTAAGCCAGTCATGTGCCCAACATGCTGCTGCGTGTAGTCTTGTTGTAATTGTAGTGTATCTTGCCGGCTGTGTATTTGTTTGTACATTGTATAATTACAATGAATGATGCCAGCGTGCATAGGATGGAACCCTGTGGTATCCGGCTTTTATAGTTACCCAGTTCGAGAAACAGTTGTTTAAAATCACACGTTGCTTTCTACTATATAGGCTGCCTTCGGCTGGCAACTCTCGTGTATCGGTCAAAAATACATTCAAAGAATTTCAAAAATTAAAAAAAAAAAGGAAAGGGAAAGAGACATCTAAATTTTTAAATCCTCCAATACTGAAAGTTAAAATAGGCCTTTCCGAGATACCAGAATTGCTCGAGTCCCCTCGACGGAAAATTGTTTTTAAAAACAATTACCAGACTCTTCACTAAAAAATGTCTTTTAACTACATTTTATATTTAACCAAGTTTATTCTTCTGGCAAAGTTCCCGAGTCTTTAATGGAATCTACTATTATACCCCTTCCGAAGCCCGGAAGGATGCTACTGGTGCTAAATGAACCTATCGTCCTATTTCATTGACAAGATGAATTTGTAGAAGAACGTATGATAAATACTAGATTAGTTTGATTCCTGGAATCAAACAATATGTTAAGTCATTTACAAAGCGGCTTTAGAAACCGCAGGGGAACGGTAGACCACTTAGTTAGACTAGAAAACATTTTATACGAGAAGTCTTTGCCAAGAAAGAACATCTTCGATGCCGTAACTTCTTTGACCTTTTAAAAAGGCATACGACCACAACTTGGCAATACGGAATCATGAACGATCCTCCAGGATATCGGAATACATGGTAATTTGCCAAAGTTTATTTCAAAAGACCTTTTTTCACGAACAATGGAATTTTGCCCTACGAACCAATTTTTTTGAAATTAAATGTAATATGTAGCAATATAAAATGCAAACCCTTGAAATACGTCAAGATGGTATAAAAAATAATGTTTTATGTCATATAAACTGTATTATTTTTCTGAAGAGTATAAAATAATATTACATATAATGATCACAAATATGTAGGCAAAATGGGACAAATAAAAGTTTGGCTAAAATTTTTAAAGACAGAAAATATCGAAATTTTGGGTGTTATTTTCGCGCCATTTCAATTATTAACAATGGTGATTCACCCACTTCCAGTTTGAGTGCACCAAAAATATTTTCTAAAAAGTTTTGCTCATTACCTGAAATGAATATATTATGAAAATTTCAGGGAAAATTGTGGACCGGTAAATTTGTCGTTTAAAGGTTATAATATAGCATGGTCTATTTTTAGTAACGTTACATTATGTTAAGAATATGCTTATTTTGGGTCATTTATCACGAATCTAACTGTGTCAACATTAATGTATAATCCAATACTCATCTGTAACGCTTGATATGATTTCAAATTGATTTATTTAGTGATACTTTGTAGAAAAATTAAGTTTTACATAATCAAAATTACAAAACATTTGGCGTGTTTTATGACCCACGATAAGCTGTTTAGCATTTGAAGTAGCTTCACTAATATGTCCTGTTCTAATGATTTATTTTGTAATTATAGAGCATATTTGCAGTGAAGAGAGTGATTAAAATGGGGATTCTGTAACTGTGTGGTTTGAGAGGGAAGAGTTACCAGGTTACAACGGGTCATGTTACAAACCTACAATAAGTTCAATATTTTGCTGCAGGGCTAACACTTCTGATTAACATTTATGTTGATTCATGTTAAAAATGTAAATCTCATCACTTTACATATTTATGTCGTTTTAGATTTTAAGTTTATTTTTTTCGGGGAAACTCATTGATGTATTCATTTCAGATTAATACATTAATGGCAAATACTTCTTTAATCTTGACAATAACTAACTGAATGTAGCAGTTTCAATAATGAAAATAGACATTATCTGTAAGTAGATCATCAAAACTTGATTTATCTTTACAGTCAATAATCATATTTGAATTCCATGTTAGAATTATTATATAATTAGAAAATTAAACAGCTTTTACTGAGTAATAGACAAAAAGAAAAGCTTCGATTACAGTACATGAACATGGTGTATATCCCCGTGGTAAAGAGTGTGTGGCGATGAAACCGTTTTATTCAATACTGTAATAAACTGACTTTGAGTTTAGAATTATATGAGTTTTTTTATACGTAATTGTAAAGTAATCCGTATGGATTAAAACCATCTCTAAAAATCTTAATTGGCGGATATGGTATTAATCGTACAGAGATTAAAGGGAGAAACAGTCGAACAGGAAATGAGAGAGTGTCTGATCAAACTGGAAATCATTTAAATGCAGTGTATTGCATATACTTTATGTTACTTAGCTTTGTGTTCACGTATAAAATTGATTTATTTGGATCCCCTGGACATGTATAACTTCATGTTGTGATAACCAAATTTCTCTATAAAATCTTTTTTTTTACATTTTACCTGAAATGATAAACCTTAT
Source organism: Argopecten irradians (assembly GCF_041381155.1). Taxonomy (NCBI): domain Eukaryota; kingdom Metazoa; phylum Mollusca; class Bivalvia; order Pectinida; family Pectinidae; genus Argopecten; species Argopecten irradians. The sequence goes on along the minus strand of NC_091137.1, from coordinate 39,206,367 downwards.
GCCATTTTGATTGATAGTATGATGTGTTTTACGATACACAAAGCTAATTATGAAAAATAAAACTGTGGACCTCAAAAAACGTTTTACTGTTTCATTAACCATAAAAGATGCTGTTATTTTTTTTAAACTGAAAAAAAAATTCTTGGTTAACTTTTATGGAATTCATGAAAATTCCAAAGAAAATTAAAAAAAAAAAACTCGAAATCAAACTTCAGTTGATTGATCACAAAATGTTCCGAACAATCTAAATATTAAACTGCAAAGAAATACTTATATAGTAAAATTAATACATTTTTGAACGAAAAAAATCGTATATCAATTTGTCTATGTTTTTTTAAACAAAAACTTGTAATGGTGTGTGATTTGATGCCATTGCCACACTTTTTGAAAGCACAATATTTGAAAAAATACAACAATATTATTATACATATATTGCACTAATATACGGGATGTGTGAAAAATTGGTTAAAAACTTGTTTCTCTTAACATTATAATCTACTCCCACCCATTTTTTTCTAGATTTTGTTATTATTTTACTTTTATGCATTTCAGCTGTAAAATAAAAAATAATATTTCTGAGAATGCAGTTGCAATCATCATCCAGCTTGAAAAGTGAATGATAATGCCCTAAAAATTCCGAAATACTTTGTTATTGTGATTCAATATTTGATTATTCTACAAGGTTAATAAAATCATATATTACTTTTAAATTTATGTAACTAATGAGTATTAAATAAGATTAAGAAATTTTTTTTTTCTTTTTTCTCAATTTTATGATTGAAAAACGGCCGTGGTGCAACCACGTTGTAATACTGCTAAAAATAGCACCTTGCCTTATTTCAGATCTTTAAACGGCAAATTTACCGGTCCACAATTTTTCTGAAATTTTCACAATTTTTATTTCAGGTAATGAGCCAACTTTTTAGGTCACCTGAGACGAAGACCCTGGGGTCTCTAGTTTCCCCCTTGGGAGGGGGTTAATTTTTATATAGTTTATATTGGGAAAACACATTTTTGTGCGCATTATTTGGTCATTTGTAATAGGATAATGAGTCAAATCTTGTCAGAATTATCAGTATGAGATGGCCATTTAATCCTATTAACAAATTTTCTATGACTGACCCCCAGGGGCCTTAGGGGCGGGGTCAAAAGGGGTCACAAATAGGCTAAAACTTCAAAAATCTTCTTCTGAAATTCTAGAAATGGTAGAATCAAATACTTTTCATAAATAGAAAGGTCTTAAGGTCCTTTACAAAAAATTGTGAATTATATGACCCTGGGTCTCACGTTTCCCCCTGGGAAGAGGGTCAAGTTTACTATAGTTTATAAAGGGAAAACACATTTATGAGCATGTTTTGCTCAATTTTCATTGGAAACGAGTCAAACTTGGTTAGAATTATTAGCCTGAGATAGCATTTTAATATCATATCCACATTGGTTCTGGCCGACCCCCTGGGGGCAGAGGGGTGGGGCTAAAAAAATGGTCAAATAGGCTAAAACTTCAAAAATATTCTTTTAAAATTCTGGAAATGGTATAATCAAATACACTTTATAGATGAAAAGGTTTTAAAGTTTGTTTATCAAAATTGTAAATTATATGACCCTGGGGTGTCCTGTTTCCCCTTGGGGAGGGGGTCAAGTTTACTATAGTTTATATAGGAAAACACATTAAAGAGCATTTTTTTGCTCAATTTTCATAGGAAATGAGTCAAACTTAGTTAGAAAATATTATGCCTGAGATAGCATTTAATACCATATCCACATTGGTCCTGGCCGACCCCCTGGGGGCAGAGGGGCGGGGCAAAAAAAGGTCAAATAGGCTTAAACTTCAAAATCTTCTAAAATTCTGGATATAGTAGAATCAAATAATTATAGATGGAAAGGTCTTAAGGTGTTTTTAATAAAAATTGTGAATTATATGACCTTGGGGTCTCACGTTACCCCTTGGGGAAGGGTCAAATGCAAGTTTACTTTAGTTTATAAAGGAAAAACATATTTGTGAACATTATTTGCCCAATTTTCGTAGGAAATTAGTCGAACTTGATTAGAATTATAAGCCTAAGATATAGCATTTTAACATCCATATCCGTCCTCGATGACCCCCTGGGGGATCAGAGGGGCAGGACCAAACAGGGTCAAAATGATTAAAATTTCAAAAAATACCTCTATGTTCACAGGTTTGATGGAAGCAAATACTCTTCATAGTCTTAAAAGTCAAATTTATAAATCACTGGACCAACTTCAAGGCCCAGCATATAGTGTTTATATGTCTTTAATTTGTTTCATTTATATAATCTAACTCAGGTGACCGTTAAGGCCCATGGGCCTCTTGTTAGAAAATATTTTTGGTGCACTCAAACTGGAAATTGGTGAATCACCATTGTTAATAATTGACATGGCCGAAAATAATACCCAAAATTTCGATATTTTCTGTCTTTAAGATTTAGCCAAAATTTTAATTGTCCCATTTTGCTACATATTTGTGATCATTATATGTAATTTTTATTTACTCTTCAGAAAATAATACAGTTTTATGACATAAAACATTATTTTGATAAATTTTTGGATCAAAAAGGGAACCCTGTCATACACCTATACTGGACAACATTAATTTGGCCACAGCACAGGCCCCTGGGACCTTTTGAATTTTTTAAACGTATTTCAAGGGTTTGCATTAATGTTGCTACATGTAACATTCAGTTTTTAATAAAATTGGTTCGTGGGCAAATTTCCATTGTTCGTGAAAGAGTTCCTTTTATATTTGACAGACATTTCAAAATTCGAACGGGTTCAACTTATTCAGAAACAGAAACACATGAGATGGGTGTCCATCGGGGTGGTATCCTGTCTGTCACACTTTTTGGCTTAAAATATTAACAGCATAATCAAATGTCTTGGTCAATCTACAGAAGGGTCTCTATTTGTGGATGATTTCTTGATCTGCTACAGATCAAGGAATAATGCACACTATAGAACGACAACTACAACAATGTTTAGGCAAATTACAAAATTGGGCTGACGAAAATGGCTTTAGATTTTCAAGATCAAAAACTGTCCTGCATGCATTTCTGTCAAAAACGAAAACCACACAACGATCCAGACCTCACACTCAATGGAATTAAAATTCCAGTAGTTGAACAAACTAAATTTCTTGGATTAATATTTGATTCGAAACTGTCCTTTGTGCCACACATAAAACATCTGAAGGATAAGTGCTCGAAGGCGCTGAAACATTCTATGTGTTCTGTCCCATTCTGATTGGGGTGCAGACCGTGAAGTGCTTCTGCGTATCTATCGGGCACTTATTAGATCAAAACTTGACTACGGCTCAATTGTCAATGGATCGGCTCGCATCTCCTATCTACAGATGTTTGACCCTATCCAGAATAAGGGACTGCGTCTGGCACTCGGAGCTTTTCGAACAACACCTGTGAGGAGTCTCCATGTGGAAGCTAATGAGCCATCTCTAGACGATCGACGAAAGAAATTATCCTTACAGTATGCTGCTCAACTGAAATCCAATCCCAAAAACCCCGCATTCGATCTTGTATTTAATCCGCAACACCAGGACATATTCAGACAAAATCAAAAAGCTCATACCAACATTTGGCATCAGAATTTTTGCAGGAACTAAATATAAATTTCGACACCATTGACGAGTACACCATATCGGATGTACCACCATGACTCATTCAAACACCTGATATCAATTTATCTTTGCATGAGAGGGCAAAGTCCAGTGCATTACCCGAAGAACATACTCCTTTCGGGAGTGCATCAGGACTTTCCCTGATCATGCTAAGATCTACACTGACGGCTCAAGAAACTATGGAACCAAAGAACTATACAACTTCATAAAACAAGCGTCAAAAAATCCATTTTATTATACTGGTGCTGTGAACAGGATAGCTCCCTCTCTCTGTATAGCTGTCTCCGTGATATATCACTGGTCAGCTCTATTTATGATAGTTAGTACATGTAACAAGATCTAGAGAGTAGCTGGTTTACACATCAGTATTTGGCCATGATATCTACTACCGTAACAGCCCACACAATGTATCCATTCCGTGTTATACAAGACTAATAAGGTATGATATGACCAACATGTGTGCAGATAACTGACCGTATACATGTACAATACACGAGTAGCTTTAGTCTGACAAGTGCCGAATAGCTAATTTTATGAATTCAAATAAAACTTATATTATCGTAAAACACACACCTCGCACAACATACACGCATCACACCGCATAAATAGGAGGCCGTCCTTACATGACCATAGATGTTAATAGGACGTAAATCAATCAAACAAACAAACAAATTTAGTAACATTATCTTTTTGATCTATTCATACAATGTAATATATTGGAGAACTGATACAAGTGGCGGGGCAATCCCCAAACATCTTGTACCTACTTAATGGTGAATGTGTATATAAGTCTAAATAAGGCTAGTGTTTAGAATGGTCTATAGACTGCATAGGTGTATTATAAAGTCTCTTTCGCAGTTTCCTTGGACCAAATCTATCTTAAATAGTTATACTACAGGCCTCACTATGGATGTTCACTTAGGACAAACTTGTTGTTGTTCTTCCAATATTTATTTAGCTGGGTCTTAAAAACTGTTGATTGGCCTGTCTCTTGTACAGTTAGTGGGTATTTCCACGAGTCCTGGATATTGTATTGGGATGTTTTCTCGTTGTTTCCAATCTCCGTATGTTTACATTTGGTAAGATTGAGAGTCATCAGCCAGTTCTCTGCTCACTTTACCATTTTATTTATGCTATTCTGTAGTTCTTGTCTGCAACGTGGAGTAGAAATTTATTTGTATAGTTTGGTGTCGTCAGCAAACATTAACAAGGCTTGGTACAGCTTCTGGAATATCATTTACGTATATCAGAAACAGTACTGGTCCCAGAACACTTCCTTGGGGAACTCTACTTGTTACTGGAAGACTCTGGGAACATGTTCCGGTGACTATTACTCGCTGTTCCATCGGAGTACTCTCCCTTTAATGCCATATTGTTCCAGTTTGTACCTTGTCAAAGGCCTTACTGAACTTCAGGTATATCACATCGGTATTGTGGCCTTCATCCATTGATATTGTCCCGTCTTCCAGGCATTCCAGTAGTTGGGTGGTGCATGAACGTCCCTGTGTAAAACTGTGTTGCTTTTTTGCGAATAGGTTGTTGTTATCCATATGTTTGACGATTTCGTCTCTCACTATTCTTTATAAAATCTTGCTAGGTACTAAGGTAAGGCTGATTGGTCTGTAGGATTGATTTATTGAATATAATAGTTAGAACTCTTTTTATTTCATTAACTGTTTTCGCCAGCAGCTAGCATTGGATGGATATCATCAGGACCTGATGACTTGTTAGGGTTGATTTTATTGATGGAAATATGATTGAATATCTTCACATTCAATGGTAACATATCAAATGTATATTTAATATACTCATTACATACAAAGTCGTCTCCACATGACTTATTATTTTTTAAACCGTTTTATACATATCATAATTTCTTGTGGTGATATAAGTTCATTAATGACCGAGTTACTATCCAAGAGAGATAACTCTGAAATGTACATGAAAGGAATAAAGTATAAAAGTGACCAATCCAATTCACTCATCATGCAATTTATTTGTAATTATTAATGCTTTCTAATTGAATTATTTTGATCAAAACACATTCTGTTCTCTTGAATCATGCTTGGTTTATCTTTACCTACATGGAAGCCCGTCCTCATATGATCTGGGCTGTTAATTATCCCCCGCTTTCTCCGAAACGGGGATATTAATTTGGGTTTGTCGTCTGTCTGTCTGCCCGTCTGTCTGTAACACTTCGTTTCCGTGCAATAACTAACAAATGTAAACCGATTTTCTTCAAACTTGGTGACAAGGTTAAATGCCTTTAGGGCTCGGCCAAGTTCGATCGCGACTGTCGATGGACCTTATTTAGCGGAGTTATGACCCTTTGAATTACTAAAAACGTCATTTTCTGACATTTCCGTACAATAAGTATAACAAATGAAAACCGAATTTCTTCAAACTTAGTAATAAGGTTAAATGCCTTAAGGACTCGAGCAAGTTCGATCGCAACTTTCAACTGATCTTATTTAGCGGAGTTATGGCCCTTTGCTTACATAAAAAAGTCAGTTTCTGCCACTTCGGTACAATAACTGTAATAAATATTAACCTAGTTTCTTCAAACTTCGTAACAAAGTTAAATATCTTACTTCCGAATAAGACTTCAGTTTATTCTATCCATGTTTCAATCAAGGTTAAACCTAACCTCAATGATGTTTACCTACAATATGTCCTGAAAGCGGGGGATGGAAATTCCACGATTTTGCTTGTTTGATCAATGTACCTGCTGCCCCTATTGCATGATCGTAAAAGGTGATTAAATTTAGTATCTTATCTTTTCTCTTCTTCCTAACTGACTTTATCTTTCATAATGCATCCCTTGTCACCGCCTCACTTTTGGCTTTGAGTTGAGCGTTCGTCCCTGTGAGGAAGGCTCTTGGTTCTGTCCCCTGGCCGAGACACACCAAAGCCTATAAAAGTGGTAGTTTTCTGTTCCTGCTTAGCGCTCAGCATACAGGGAGTGGGGCAACTGGTTCGCCCGTTGTCAGTATGTGACCGGATGGGGTGCGTCGCTTTGTGTCTTCGGCGGCATGCTTCTGTTATATAGCATTATAGAAAGGGAAACAGTTCCACTATACAAGAAGACGCAACATGAATACACCGCAATCTCCCAAAACACGCACCTCACACAACATACACGCCACACACCGCATAAATGGGAGGCCGTCCTTACATGCGCATAGCTGTTAATAGGACGTTAATTTATCAAACAAAACAAACACTGGGGACTTTTCTTAAGATAACCGGGCCTATATACAAAACTCTTATGAACTACATTTTGATTGTGTTTGGATGAAATGTCCAATCCTTTTAAGAACTACTAACTGTTGGGAGGCTTCATAAATCTGAAACATGTTTGTCAGATTTTAAAAGTTTATCTATCCACGCGTAATAGATTTAACACCATCTTCACAAATAATGTCAGTCCCTGCAAAAGTAGATTTACCTAGAGATTTCTTCCCTAGGTTTGCTTTCATTCCATCGTCTTTAAACCATTTAATTAAAATGCTAGCCCTTGAGTTGAGCGTTCGCCCCTGTGAGGAAGGCTCTGGGTTCTGTCCCCTGGCCGAGACACACCAAAGTCTATAAAAGTGGTAGTTTCTGCTCCTGCTTAGCGTTCAGCACACAGGGAGTGGGACGACTGGTTCGCCCGTTGTCAGTATAATGTGACCGGGTGGGGTGTGTTGCTTGGTGTCTTCGGCGGCATGCTTCAGTGATATAGCACTATAAAAAGGGCAACAGTTCCACTATACAAGAAGACACAACACGAACATACCGCAGTCTCCCAGTACACTCACCTCGCACAACATACACGCAACACACCGCATACATTGGAGGCCGTCCTTACATGACCATAGCTGTTAATAGGACGTTAATAAATCAAACAAACAAACAAACAATAAAATGCTAGCCACAATTTCTAAAACATCTGTTTCGGTTTTAATGTCCTTACTAAAATAATTGGAGTATTATCATCTGCATGATTATATAGAGTGAGCTGCCTCCTTGATGAAGTAAAAAAGTATCATCAATAAAAATGTTTATCAATAAAAACCTTCCTTGAGAAACACCCATTTACTGGCGATGCCTCCCAATGCTAATCACCCCCTCAAATTTTATCATCATGTAAGTTATCAAACATTGGATACAATAATTATATTATTATTATTTCCTTTATTTCCTCCAATATTGAAGCGTTTACAGAAAACAATAAATTGATAGATAAAGAAACCTTCTAACATACACACCTTACACTCATCTATACATATCAATACAGAAAATACTTACATTTTGCCACACGATAATCGTGATCTGCATTAGGGTAAAGTGATGATAAGTCGGACACCCTCAGCAAAGTTAGGTCAATGATTAATAAGAATGAATCTTGAAAGTTTCCGAGAGCGTTCTTATATGTAGTTCGGAACCTCTTTTTAGGTCACCTGAGACGAAGTCTCAAGTGACCTATTCTAATCGCCTTTTGTCCGTCGTCGTGCGTCGTCCGTCCGTCGTCCGTCGTATGTCCGTAAACAATTTACATTTTCGACTTCTTCTCCAAAACTGCTGAAGCAATTTCAATGAAATTTTGCACAAACCTTCTAAGGCATAAGGCCAATCAAAATTGTGAATTATATGGTCCCAACCCCCCAGGGGGCTGTGGGAGGGGCCAAAAGGGGTAAAATTGAGTAAAATTTCAAAAATCTTCTTCTCTACTCACAGATGTGTTAGAATCAAATACTCTTCATAGATAGAAAGGTCTTAAGGTCCTTTACAAAAATTGTGAATTATATGACCCTGGGGTCTCTAGTTTCCCCCTGGGGAGGGGGTTAAGTTTACTATACTTTATAATGAGAAAACACATTTTTGCGCATTATTTGGTCATTTGTAATAGGAAATGAGTCAAATGTTGTCAGAATTATCAGTATGAGATGGCCATTTAATCCTGTTAACAAATTTTCTATGACTGACCCCCAGGGGCCTTAGGGGCAGGGTCAAAAGGGGTCAAATAGGTTAAAACTTCAAAAATCTTCTTCTGAAATTCTGGAAATGTTAGAATCAAATACTTTTCATAAATAGAAAGGTCTTAAGTTCCTTTACAAAAATTGTGAATTATATGACCCTGGGGTCTCACGTTTCCCTCTGGGGAGGGGGTCAAGTTTGCTATAGTTTATATAGGGAAAACACATTTATGAGCATTTTTTGCTCAATTTTCATTGGAAACTAGTCAAACTTGGTTAGAATTATTAGCCTGAGATAGCATTTTAATATCATATCCACATTGGTTCTGGCCGACCCCCTGGGGGCAGAGGGGCGGGGCTAAAAAAGGGTCAAATAGGCTAAAACTTCAAAAATCTTCTTCTGAAATTCTGGAAATGGTAGAAACAAATACTTTTCATAAATAGAAAGGTCTTAAGGTCCTTTACAAAAATTGTGAATTATATGACCCTGGGGTCTCACATTTCCCCCTGGGGAGGGAGTCAAATTTACTATAGTTTATATAGGGAAAACACATTTTATGAGCATTTTTTGCTCAATTTTCATTGGAAACGAGTCAAACTTGGTTAGAATTATTAGCCTGAGATAGCATTTTAATATCATATCCATATTGGTCAAGGCCGACCCCTGGGGGCAGAGGGGCGGGGCCAAAAAAGGTCAAATAGGCTAAAACTTCAAAGATATTCTTTTAAAATTCTGGAAATGGAATAATCAAATACACTTTATAGATGAAAAGGTCTTAAAGTTTGTTTATAAAAATTGTAAATTAAATGACCCTGGGATCTCCTGTTTCCCCTTGGGGAGGGAGTCAAGTTTACTATAGTTTATATAGGAAAAACACATTAATGAACATTTTTTGCTCAATTTTCATAGGAAATGAGGCAAACTTGGTTAGAATTATTAGCCTGAGATAGCATTTTAATATCATATCCATATTGGTCAAGGCCGACCCCTGGGGGCAGAGGGGCGGGGCCAAAAAAGGTCAAATAGGCTAAAACTTCAAAGATATTCTTTTAAAATTCTGGAAATGGAATAATCAAATACACATTATAGATGAAAAGGTCTTAAAGTTTGTTTATAAAAATTGTAAATTAAATGACCCTGGGATCTCCTGTTTCCCCTTGGGGAGGGAGTCAAGTTTACTATAGTTTATATAGGAAAAACACATTAATGAACATTTTTTGCTCAATTTTCATAGGAAATGAGGCAAACTTGGTTAGAATTATTAGCCTGAGATAGCATTTTAATATCATATCCACATTGGTTCTGGCCGACCCCCTGGGGGCAGAGGGGCGGGGCTAAAAAAGAGTCAAATAGGCTAAAACTTTAAAAATCTTTTAAAATTCTGGATGTAGTAGAATCAAATAATTATAGATGGATAGGTCTTCAGGTGTTTTATAAAAACTGTGAATTATATGACCTTGGGGTCTCATGTTACCCCCTGGGGAGGGGTCAAGTTTACTTTAGTTTATATAGGAAAAACATATTTGTGAACATTATTTGCCCAATTTTCGTAGGAAATTAGTCAAACTTGATTAGAATTATTAGCCTAAGATATAGCATTTTAACATCCATATCCGTCCTCGATGACCCCCTGGGGGACCAGAGAGGCAGGACCAAACAGGGTCAAATTGATTAAAATTTCAAAAAATACCTCTAAGTTCACAGGTTTGATGGAAGCAAATACTCTTCATAGTCTAAAAAGGTCAAATTTATAAATCACTGACCAACTTCAAGGCCCAGCATATAGTGTTTATATGTCTTTAATTTGTTTCATTATTTGTTTTATTATATATTCTAACTCAGGTGACCGTTAAGGCCCATGGGCCTCTTGTTCACTTTTCTATACCGTTAGAGGTGTTTTATCCCGATATTTTCAAGAAATAGCAAGAAATGTAGTGTAACCATAATTTGATGGTAAGTCGGACACATTTGATGATAGGTCGGACATGCTGATTTGAAGTCGGACAGTGGTTTTGATAGACAGGACACTAGGCCTATCCAAGGACGTACATGTATATACATCCTTGGCCTATCTGACAAAGTTAGCCTTGCTAAATCTATACAGGTTATTTACAGTGAAGTGTATATGAATATTATATTTCCATGACTGATATCATTTAGCACTCACTGTATAGCACTTTAATATTTCGCGGGTCTATAATGGAACATATTGCGAGTGTTCAATTTCGTGGAGATGATACGAGTCGACACTATTAGGGCTTGTCAATGATTAAGCTCTCCTTGATTTCAGTGATACTGTATATATTTAACAATTAAAGGAATGTTATATATAGCATTTATTGGAGATATAAATGCAATCTGGGTGGCAGATAAATAGAATAGCGTCCGTTAATTTTCCCGCGCGGACTAACATGATATTAGTAAACAAGACTCACATCCATTTATGTAGATATTACTACACCAAGTCTAGGCTGCATTTATTGGCTCATAATGCAGATCACGATTATCATTACTAATTTAGAGTAATGGGAGTCACTGTGACAAAATGTAAATATAGCAAAATATAATCCTTCGTTAAATACAAACCGTACAGTATATGATTTCCGGTTTCACTGAGAGTTTTTGCATAGCCCTAGCGCTTTCGCTGCTCTTGCCGTTCTTCAGAGGATTTGAATTCTAATTTAATTTGAATATGAAGTAGCCTTTTATTTTCGCGTTAAATTCAAATCCCCTGAAGAACAGTAACCTGAAGTAAAGAGTCGGGCAATGCAAACCAGTCTAAAAGCGTTCGTTTTTCTTTAAAAAATCCTTGTATATAAAAATGACGGTTAAGTTCTACTTACGTTGTCCAGTTTTGACCATTGAATGTATGGAAAAGCCCCGTGTAAATTTATCACAGTTCTAAAATAAATTCTGAAAGCGAGGCTGCGTGGGATGTCAACACGGACATAGCCAACCGGTAGGACGTTTTAGGATTCCTATAATATAAATTAATTTCTTAGCAGCATGCAGAGCAATTTTGATGGGAAGTTTTATTTGTCTATTTCATTAGAAATTATACTTGATATATCAATACCATTTTTACCGACTTCCTTTTACTAAGCCTTCCGTTGCCCGACTATTCACATAGGTATTTAACATTAATTGATTTTTTTATCTAAATGTAACTAACAAAAACAAAAACAAGAAATTGTCTGCAACAAATTACAGATTATTGAGTTCTTAATCCTTCATTGATTTGAGAAACATAATGCACATGACAAGTAAAATGATCTTCTGATATTCTACCATGATGTGTTTTTACAGTGATACTGCTAATCAATTTCTGTGGGTTTTTTTTTCTCATATGTAAATCAAGGATTTCGAGAATGTTATAGTTTTAAACTCATGATAAACATAGACTGATTCTGTTAAGTCTGTGTATACACCGATGAATATGATTATGAAAAAGATTGTTTTTGAAGTCGTATCTAAAGTAACTTTATCACTGTTTTCTTTTCCTTCTGTTGATTTTGTTTTCTTTTTCCTTCTCTCGAAGTAGCCTTTTATTTTCGCGTTCAACTTTTCGCTGTTCTTTTTCCAATTCTTTTCGGTTCTTTTCATCACGAGCATGTTTCTTTTGCATGTAGATCTCGTCAGATGTCAAGACGAAGTGGGAGGTGACGTTTATTGGTTTCATCTTCGGAACGGGAAACAATTCTTTAGCGACTGTTTCTGGATTGACAGCAGGAGGATTCATTTGTGTAACTTTAGACTGATACATCTTCCAAGTTTCAAACATTGGATCTCTTAATACTTTGCCTGCCAAATGTGCAGCTTGAAATTTTAGAAGAGTTTCATCGCTGATAGCAGACTCTACAACTTCTAATGCCGTCTTAGGCGATACTACGTTCAACTTGGGTACAGGTACTTCACAAGAGGGAGATGACAAAGGGAGACAGTCGTCTGACGGCTCAATCTGAAGATTACCCTCCTGATCAATATTAAGTCCAGGAAGATCACTGATACCATTATTGAGAGGTAAAGAAAAATTTATCAAAGATACCACATTTTCTTCGGGGTCAACCTGCAAATCCGTTGGATTAATGGGCAAAGACATCCCAGATGTATTTTGGGAAAGTAATACATCAGAACTACCAGGAAGCGAAACCTCCGAAGGATTTGAGGACACCGTGTGGTCTGATCCGCGTGATGGTGACAAAAAGCTGTTAGGAAGTGTTTCTCTGGATTGAATCTGAGAAGGCGTAGTTTGGCTGGCAAGCTCAGTTGAGTTGGTAGTGTAAGATGGGATATGCTCTTCACTGTCGTTGCAGCTCTCAGACGGTTTGTATGCTTCAGTTGGTATTTTCTCAGGATTGAATGGGCATATGCCCGTTGCGGCAAATCCGCTTTTGATGTTGTTTGGCGTTAGCGCCGACTTCCAAGCTTTTCCGAATATGCGCAGAAACTGTTTGTGACCAACCGACACACCTGTTGTCCTGATGAAATTGGTAACCTCAGTGTTCCAGTGGCTTTTCAGACTTTTGAAAACAGTTCTGTCTAGTGGCTGTGTCCAATTACTTGTGTGGCTTGGGAGTTCAACCAAGATGATGTCTTCATTTCGTGCTTGATCTAAAAACTCCACATTGTTGTGTGAGGTATGCCCGTCACATATTAGTAGCTGAGGTCTTGCTGTCCCGATATTTTTAAGAAAAGTCTCTTGAAACCAAAGACGAGCAATGCCGTCTTTGGTCCAGCCACTATCGGACACTGAGTAATTGGCGCCTTTTATGGATGACCCTGTCTCGAGGGCTACTTCTGTGTCATACCCATATAAGGTTCTTTTTGATTTCCCCGGCATCACAAAATGAGGTGGTAGGCAGCCTCCAGCTGCGTTTGCGCAAGCTATGATGGTTATCATCTCCCTCGTACCGGACGCTTTGGCATGTACAGTCTTTGCACCCTTTTTTGCTACAACGCGTCCCGGCTTGTGGCACATATTCATGCCGGTTTCGTCCATATTCCATATCCTTTCAGGGTATAGGGAAAGATTGTGAGTCGTGATTACAGTTCCAAGCGATTCAAAGTACATTGACATTCTTTGGCGCGTCATGGCATCATGGCGGATTGTGGCCGTGGCTTCCGGTGCCCTCAAAGAAAATGTTTTATTTCTTACTTTTAAACCTCTCCACCACATGTCAGATGGTCTGCTGGCACCACCGTTGATTTTTATAGCTTTTTTCGAAGCATAGGCACCGGCAAATCTTAGGAAGTTTTCTTTAGAAAAACCAATGCCCATGTCAGCCCTGTCTTTAGCGCATGCAATAAGCTCTCTCTCTTCAATATCTGAGAAAATTTTCTTTTTCCCCATTCTTGCACCTTCCAACACTTTACCCGTTACTCTGTCACTAAGTGTAGATTTTGGAACAGAATACGTTTTGGCAGCTTTTCTTGTTGACTTTCCGCCTTTGACAGCAGCTATAGCCGCAGACATAGCTCTTTCGTCCCAGTCCCGCATGACTGTAAATAATTACAAACAATGATTTTTTTCTGTGTCTTTTAATATCATACAAACAAAAGCAGAAAGAAAGAAAAATAAGAATAAAATTAAAAGAACAAAAATATATTTTTAAAGACAGTTTAGTGATCGATATCTGTAATAATGTTTGTTTCAGATGGCCTTTTCAATTGCATATGTTAACATTGCAACCTTGCATAATGGAGCGGACACTTTCTAGTTCTCGATCGTCACATTGAAATTCGATGGTACACAACTGCATCGGTCCCTTGAACTTATTGAATTTGTTCGGTGGCTGGTGTGAGCCTTTAAAACACAAAAGTCACTTTTGATGATGTTGTATTTAAATAGCAAAGCTATCTTTGCGCTGTCTTCTCGTCGTAGATAGCCCATACGCCTACGACACGATCTGTCTTCAAAAATGGCAACTGCATTGATATCCTTGCAATTGTCTGGTTCCCATTTACAGAATAAATTTGTGCCTAGAGGAAGAACTCGATTGCCCCAGTGATGCATTCCAACAGCGTAGGTTTTTACAAAGATCTTCTTCATGACTGCAAATTTCAGAAAAGAAACCTCGTGTAATCTTTGCATTTTTTTATAGAATTTTAATGACATGTATTTCATATTAAATTTGGGCGTTTTCTTTAATTTGTCCCTAACCATCGTGTTTTTAATCATTCATACTGTATTTTAAATGTCATGTTTTCAGATTTAAAATAATTTTGTAGAATATTGTCTTCAGTGAAAATAATTGGCAGCTATGATAATGTCATTTTGTATACTAGTAAAAGGTTTTACTTAACAGAACCAAGAGTATATAGGGCGTATTTTGTGTGATAGGGATATATATATTCTATAACACAGTTTAATGTATATTTTCTGTTGGCTGGAAAATCATGTCAAATCCATGGGACGTGTATAAAATATATAGGCCTATTGTTTTATTCAGCAAAATTTTGGTCTGTTTATGAATAACAAATTAAAGGAAGAAGGTAAAAAGTAAATTGAAAAGACAGTGTGAAAAACATTTAATATTTATACTTAAAACTTAAATTTTATAAATAAAATAAATAAAAAAAATAAAAATAAATATAATTAAATTATTAAAACAAAATAAAATCAACAAATGAGCAAAACAGCATGGCAAAAGTTTAATTTTAAAAACTGGTAATTGAATTCATAATGTAAATTAGCAGGGTGATATGAAGTCGGACAATGTCCGACTTAAGATCGAATTACACTTTTTAAGTGTCCGACTTAAGATTGAATTCCATATTATCAAATAAATCGACATTTCTAAAATCTATGAAGAAGTACATATTTTATCAGCTATTTACGTATTAATTCAGTGATTCTTTAACATCTTCATAGAGAATTTATTTACATTACGTTTTCAGGAATGTCTATATAAGTATTTGATTGCGAATAAACTTTCTATATTTCCTTACCGCTTGTTCGAAATCTGCCGCCTTTACGTACTTCAGTCACTCGACCTTCAGCAAAACCGGATAGGACGGACCGGGCAAAGAAAGATAACTCTAACATGTTTAAGATCAGTTTTATGCAATATGCAAATCGTAGTTAATCCATTTCCGGAAATTACCGTTGGAAATGAAGCTCAAAAGTGTCCGACTTCACATCGTGTCCGACTTATCATCACTTTACCCGGGTAAAGTGATGATAAGTCGGACACCCTCAGCAAAGTTAGGTCAATGATTAATAAGAATGAATCTTGAAAGTTTCCGAGAGCGTTCTTATATGTAGTTCGGAACCTCTTTTTCACTTTTCTATACCGTTAGAGGTGTTTTATCCCGATATTTTCAAAAAATAGCAAGAAATGTAGTGTAACCATAATTTGATGGTAAGTCGGACACATTTGATGATAGGTCGGACATGCTGATTTGAAGTCGGACAATGGTTTTGATAGACAGGACACTAGGCCTATCCAAGGACGTACATGTACATGTATATAAATCCTTGGCCTATCTGACAAAGTTAGCCTTGCTAAATCTATACAGGTTATTTACAGTGAAGTGTATATGAATATTATATTTCCATGACTGATATCATTTAGCACTCACTGTATAGCACTTTAATATTTCGCGGGTCTATAATGGAACATATTGCGAGTGTTCAATTTCGTGGAGATGATACGAGTCGACACTATTAGGGCTTGTCAATGATTAAGCTCTCCTTGATTTCAGTGATACTGTATATATTTAACAATTAAAGGAATGTTATATAGCATTTATTGGAGATATAAATGCAATCTGGGTGGCAGATAAAATAGAATAGCGTCCGTTAATTTTCCCGCGCGGACTAACATGATATTAGTAAACAAGACTCACATCCATTTATGTAGATATTACTACACCAAGTCTAGGCTGCATTTATTGGCTCATAATGCAGATCACGATTATCATTACTAATTTAGAGTAATGGGAGTCACTGTGACAAAATGTAAAATATAGCAAAATATAATCCTTCGTTAAATACAAACCGTACAGTATATGATTTCCGGTTTCACTGAGAGTTTTTGCATAGCCCTAGCGCTTTCGCTGCTCTTGCCGTTCTTCAGAGGATTTGAATTCTAATTTAATTTGAATATGAAGTAGCCTTTTATTTTCGCGTGTAAATTCAAATCCCCTGAAGAACAGCAAGAGCCGCGAAAGCGCTGTGGGTTTTAAGTAAATAGTCGGGCAATGCAAACCAGTCTAAAAGCGTTCGTTTTTCTTTAAAAAATCCTTGTATAATAAAAATGACGGTTAAGTTCTACGTACGTTGTCCAGTTTTGACCATTGAATGTATGGAAAAGCCCCGTGTAAATTTATCACAGTTCTAAAATAAATTCTGAAAGCGAGGCTGCGTGGGATGTCAACACGGACATAGCCAACCGGTAGGACGTTTTAGGATTCCTATAATATAAATTAATTTCTTAGCAGCATGCAGAGCAATTTTGATGGGAAGTTTTATTTGTCTATTTCATTAGAAATTATACTTGATATATCAATACCATTTTTACCGACTTCCTTTTACTAAGCCTTCCGTTGCCTGACTATTCACATAGGTATTTAACATTAATTGATTTTTTTTATCTAAATGTAACTAACAAAAACAAAAACAAGAAATTGTCTGCAACAAATTACAGATTATTGAGTTCTTAATCCTTCATTGATTTGAGAAACATAATGCACATGACAAGTAAAATGATCTTCTGATATTCTACCATGATGTGTTTTTTACAGTGATACTGCTGATCAATTTCTGTGGGTTTTTTTTTTTTCATATGTAAATCAAGGATTTCGAGAATGTTATAGTTTTAAAACTCATGATAAACATAGACTGATTCTGTTAAGTCTGTGTATACACCGATGAATATGATTATGAAAAAGATTGTTTTTGAAGTCGTATCTAAAGTAACTTTATCACTGTTTTCTTTTCTTTCTGTTGATTTTGTTTTCTTTTTCCTTCTCTCGAAGTAGCCTTTTATTTTCGCGTTCAACTTTTCGCTGTTCTTTTTCCAATTCTTTTCGGTTCTTTTCATCACGAGCATGTTTCTTTTGCATGTAGATCTCGTCAGATGTCAAGACGAAGTGGGAGGTGACGTTTATTGGTTTCTTTATCATCTTCGGAACGGGAAACAATTCTTTAGCGACTGTTTCTGGATTGACAGCAGGAGGATTCATTTGTGTAACTTTAGACTGATACATCTTCCAAGTTTCAAACATTGGATCTCTTAATACTTTGCCTGCCAAATGTGCAGCTTGAAATTTTAGAAGAGTTTCATCGCTGATAGCAGACTCTACAAACTTCTAATGCCGTCTTAGGCGATACTACGTTCAACTTGGGTACAGGTACTTCACAAGAGGGAGATGACAAAGGGAGACAGTCGTCTGACGGCTCAATCTGAAGATTACCCTCCTGATCAATATTAAGTCCAGGAAGATCACTGATACCACCTTCAATATTGAGGGTAAAGAAAAATTTATCAAAGATACCACATTTTCTTCGGGGTCAACCTGCAAATCCGTTGGATTAATGGGCAAAGACATCCCAGATGTATTTTGGGAAAGTAATACATCAGAACTACCAGGAAGCGAAACCTCCGAAGGATTTGAGGACACCGTGTGGTCTGATCCGCGTGATGGTGACAAAAAGCTGTTAGGAAGTGTTTCTCTGGATAGAATCTGAGAAGGCGTAGTTTGGGCTGGCAAGCTCAGTTGAGTTGGTAGTGTAAGATGGGATATGCTCTTCACTGTCGTTGCAGCTCTCAGACGGTTTGTATGCTTCAGTTGGTATTTTTCTCAGGATTGAATGGGCATATGCCCGTTGCGGCAAATCCACTTTTGATGTTGTTTGGCGTTAGCGCCGACTCCCAAGCTTTTCCGAATATGCGCAGAAACTGTTTGTGACCAACCGACACACCTGTTGTCCTGATGAAATTGGTAACCTCAGTGTTCCAGTGGCTTTTCAGACTTTTTGAAAACAGTTCTGTCTAGTGGCTGTGTCCAATTACTTGTGTGGCTTGGGAGCTCAACCAAGATGATGTCTTCATTTCGTGCTTGATCTAAAAACTCCACATTGTTGTGTGAGGTATGCCCGTTACATATTAGTAGCTGAGGTCTTGCTGTCCCGATATTTTTAAGAAAAGTCTCTTGAAACCAAAGACGAGCAATGCCGTCTTTGGTCCAGCCACTATCGGACACTGAGTAATTGGCGCCTTTTATGGATGACCCTGTCTCGAGGGCTACTTCTGTGTCATACCCATATAAGGTTCTTTTTGATTTCCCCGGCATCACAAAATGAGGTGGTAGGCAGCCTCCAGCTGCGTTTGCGCAAGCTATGACGGTTATCATCTCCCTCGTACCGGACGCTTTGGCATGTACAGTCTTTGCACCCTTTTTTGCTACAACGCGTCCCGGCTTGTGGCACATATTCATGCCGGTTTCGTCCATATTCCATATCCTTTCAGGGTATAGGGAAAGATTGTGAGTCGTGATTACAGGTTCCAAGCGATTCAAAGTACATTGACATTCTTTGGCGCGTCATGGCATCATGGCGGATTGTGGCCGTGGCTTCCGGTGCCCTCAAAGAAAATGTTTTATTTCTTACTTTTAAACCTCTCCACCACATGTCAGATGGTCTGCTGGCACCACCGTTGATTTTTATAGCTTTTTTCGAAGCATAGGCACCGGCAAATCTTAGGAAGTTTTCTTTAGAAAAACCAATGCCCATGTCAGCCCTGTCTTTAGCGCATGCAATAAGCTCTCTCTCTTCAATATCTGAGAAAATTTTCTTTTTCCCCATTCTTGCACCTTCCAACACTTTACCCGTTACTCTGTCACTAAGTGTAGATTTTGGAACAGAATACGTTTTGGCAGCTTTTCTTGTTGACATTCCGCCTTTGACAGCAGCTATAGCCGCAGACATGGCTCTTTCGTCCCAGTCCCGCATGACTGTAAATAATTACAAACAATGATTTTTTTCTGTGTCTTTTAATATCATACAAACAAAAGCAGAAAGAAAGAAAAATAAGAATAAAATTAAAAGAACAAAAATATATTTTTAAAGACAGTTTAGTGATCGATATCTGTAATAATGTTTGTTTCAGATGGCCTTTTCAATTGCAACATTGCAACCTTGCATAATGGAGCGGACACTTTCTAGTTCTCGATCGTCACATTGAAATTCGATGGTACACAACTGCATCGGTCCCTTGAACTTATTGAATTTGTTCGGTGGCTGGTGTGCCTTTAAAACACAAAAGTCACTTTTGATGATGTTGTTTTTAAATAGCAAAGCTATCTTTGCGCTGTCTTCTCGTCGTAGATAGCCCATACGCCTACGACACGATCTGTCTTCAAAAATGGCAACTGCATTGATATCCTTGCAATTGTCTGGTTCCCATTTACAGAATAAATTTGTGCCTAGAGGAAGAACTCGATTGCCCCAGTGATGCATTCCAACAGCGTAGGTTTTTACAAAGATCTTCTTCATGACTGCAAATTTCAGAAAAGAAATCTCGTGTAATCTTTGCATTTTTTTATAGAATTTTAATGACATGTATTTCATATTTAAATTTGGCGTTTTCTTTAATTTGTCCCTAACCATCGTGTTTTTAATCATTCATACTGTATTTTAAATGTCATGTTTTCAGATTTAAAATAATTTTGTAGAATATTGTCTTCAGTGAAAATAATTGGCAGCTATGATAATGTCATTTTGTATACTAGTAAAAGGTTTTACTTAACAGAACCAAGAGTATATAGGGCGTATTTTGTGTGATAGGGATATATATATTCTATAACACATTTAATGTATATTTTCTGTTGGCTGGAAAATCATGTCAAATCCATGGGACGTGTATAAAATATATAGGCCTATTGTTTTATTCAGCAAAATTTTGGTCTGTTTATGAATAACAAATTAAAGGAAGAAGGTAAAAAGTAAATACAAAAGACAGTGTAAAAAACATTTAATATTTATACTTAAAACTTAAATTTTATAAATAAAATAAATAAAAAAAATAAAAATAAATATAATTAAATTATTAAAACAAAATAAAATCAACAAATGAGCAAAACAGCATGGCAAAAGTTTAATTTTAAAAACTGGTAATTGAATTCATAATGTAAATTAGCAGGGTGATATGAAGTCGGACAATGTCCGACTTAAGATCGAATTACACTTTTTAAGTGTCCGACTTAAGATTGAATTCCATATTATCAAATAAATCGACATTTCTAAAATCTATGAAGAAGTACATATTTTATCAGCTATTTACGTATTAATTCAGTGATTCTTTAACATCTTCATAGAGAATTTATTTACATTACGTTTTCAGGAATGTCTATATAAGTATTTGATTGCGAATAAACTTTCTATATTTCCTTACCGCTTGTTCGAAATCTGCCGCCTTTACGTACTTCAGTCACTCGACCTTCAGCAAAACCGGATAGGACGGACCGGGCAAAGAAAGATAACTCTAACATGTTTAAGATCAGTTTTATGCAATATGCAAATCGTAGTTAATCCATTTCCGGAAATTACCGTTGGAAATGAAGCTCAAAAGTGTCCGACTTCACATCGTGTCCGACTTATCATCACTTTACCCGGGTAAAGTGATGATAAGTCGGACACCCTCAGCAAAGTTAGGTCAATGATTAATAAGAATGAATCTTGAAAGTTTCCGAGAGCGTTCTTATATGTAGTTCGGAACCTCTTTTTCACTTTTCTATACCGTTAGAGGTGTTTTATCCCGATATTTTCAAAAAATAGCAAGAAATGTAGTGTAACCATAATTTGATGGTAAGTCGGACACATTTGATGATAGGTCGGACATGCTGATTTGAAGTCGGACAATGGTTTTGATAGACAGGACACTAGGCCTATCCAAGGACGTACATGTATATAAATCCTTGGCCTATATGACAAAGTTAGCCTTGCTAAATCTATACAGGTTATTTACAGTGAAGTGTATATGAATATTATATTTCCATGACTGATATCATTTAGCACTCACTGTATAGCACTTTAATATTTCGCGGGTCTATAATGGAACATATTGCGAGTGTTCAATTTCGTGGAGATGATACGAGTCGACACTATTAGGGCTTGTCAATGATTAAGCTCTCCTTGATTTCAGTGATACTGTATATATTTAACAATTAAAGGAATGTTATATAGCATTTATTGGAGATATAAATGCAATCTGGGTGGCAGATAAATAGAATAGCGTCCGTTAATTTTCCCGCGCGGACTAACATGATATTAGTAAACAAGACTCACATCCATTTATGTAGATATTACTACACCAAGTCTAGGCTGCATTTATTGGCTCATAATGCAGATCACGATTATCATTACTAATTTAGAGTAATGGGAGTCACTGTGACAAAATGTAAATATAGCAAAATATAATCCTTCGTTAAATACAAACCGTACAGTATATGATTTCCGGTTTCACTGAGAGTTTTTGCATAGCCCTAGCGCTTTCGCTGCTCTTGCCGTTCTTCAGAGGATTTGAATTCTAATTTAATTTGAATATGAAGTAGCCTTTTATTTTCGCGTTAAATTCAAATCCCCTGAAGAACAGCAAGAGCCGCGAAAGCGCTGTGGGTTTTAAGTAAATAGTCGGGCAATGCAAACCAGTCTAAAAGCGTTCGTTTTTCTTTAAAAAATCCTTGTATATAAAAATGACGGTTAAGTTCTACGTACGTTGTCCAGTTTTGACCATTGAATGTATGGAAAAGCCCCGTGTAAATTTATCACAGTTCTAAAATAAATTCTGAAAGCGAGGCTGCGTGGGATGTCAACACGGACATAGCCAACCGGTAGGACGTTTTAGGATTCCTATAATATAAATTAATTTCTTAGCAGCATGCAGAGCAATTTTGATGGGAAGTTTTATTTGTCTATTTCATTAGAAATTATACTTGATATATCAATACCATTTTTACCGACTTCCTTTTACTAAGCCTTCCGTTGCCTGACTATTCACATAGGTATTTAACATTAATTGATTTTTTTTATCTAAATGTAACTAACAAAAACAAAAACAAGAAATTGTCTGCAACAAATTACAGATTATTGAGTTCTTAATCCTTCATTGATTTGAGAAACATAATGCACATGACAAGTAAAATGATCTTCTGATATTCTACCATGATGTGTTTTACAGTGATACTGCTAATCAATTTCTGTGGGTTTTTTTTTCTCATATGTAAATCAAGGATTTCGAGAATGTTATAGTTTTAAACTCATGATAAACATAGACTGATTCTGTTAAGTCTGTGTATACACCGATGAATATGATTATGAAAAAGATTGTTTTTGAAGTCGTATCTAAAGTAACTTTATCACTGTTTTCTTTTCTTTCTGTTGATTTTGTTTTCTTTTTCCTTCTCTCGAAGTAGCCTTTTATTTTCGCGTTCAACTTTTCGCTGTTCTTTTTCCAATTCTTTTCGGTTCTTTTCATCACGAGCATGTTTCTTTTGCATGTAGATCTCGTCAGATGTCAAGACGAAGTGGGAGGTGACGTTTATTGGTTTCTTTATCATCTTCGGAACGGGAAACAATTCTTTAGCGACTGTTTCTGGATTGACAGCAGGAGGATTCATTTGTGTAACTTTAGACTGATACATCTTCCAAGTTTCAAACATTGGATCTCTTAATACTTTGCCTGCCAAATGTGCAGCTTGAAATTTTAGAAGAGTTTCATCGCTGATAGCAGACTCTACAACTTCTAATGCCGTCTTAGGCGATACTACGTTCAACTTGGGTACAGGTACTTCACAAGAGGGAGATGACAAAGGGAGACAGTCGTCTGACGGCTCAATCTGAAGATTACCCTCCTGATCAATATTAAGTCCAGGAAGATCACTGATACCACCTTCAATATTGAGAGGTAAAGAAAAATTTATCAAAGATACCACATTTTCTTCGGGGTCAACCTGCAAATCCGTTGGATTAATGGGCAAAGACATCCCAGATGTATTTTGGGAAAGTAATACATCAGAACTACCAGGAAGCGAAACCTCCGAAGGATTTGAGGACACCGTGTGGTCTGATCCGCGTGATGGTGACAAAAAGCTGTTAGGAAGTGTTTCTCTGGATAGAATCTGAGAAGGCGTAGTTTGGCTGGCAAGCTCAGTTGAGTTGGTAGTGTAAGATGGGATATGCTCTTCACTGTCGTTGCAGCTCTCAGACGGTTTGTATGCTTCAGTTGGTATTTTCTCAGGATTGAATGGGCATATGCCCGTTGCGGCAAATCCACTTTTGATGTTGTTTGGCGTTAGCGCCGACTCCCAAGCTTTTCCGAATATGCGCAGAAACTGTTTGTGACCAACCGACACACCTGTTGTCCTGATGAAATTGGTAACCTCAGTGTTCCAGTGGCTTTTCAGACTTTTGAAAACAGTTCTGTCTAGTGGCTGTGTCCAATTACTTGTGTGGCTTGGGAGTTCAACCAAGATGATGTCTTCATTTCGTGCTTGATCTAAAAACTCCACATTGTTGTGTGAGGTATGCCCGTCACATATTAGTAGCTGAGGTCTTGCTGTCCCGATATTTTTAAGAAAAGTCTCTTGAAACCAAAGACGAGCAATGCCGTCTTTGGTCCAGCCACTATCGGACACTGAGTAATTGGCGCCTTTTATGGATGACCCTGTCTCGAGGGCTACTTCTGTGTCATACCCATATAAGGTTCTTTTTGATTTCCCCGGCATCACAAAATGAGGTGGTAGGCAGCCTCCAGCTGCGTTTGCGCAAGCTATGACGGTTATCATCTCCCTCGTACCGGACGCTTTGGCATGTACAGTCTTTGCACCCTTTTTTGCTACAACGCGTCCCGGCTTGTGGCACATATTCATGCCGGTTTCGTCCATATTCCATATCCTTTCAGGGTATAGGGAAAGATTGTGAGTCGTGATTACAGTTCCAAGCGATTCAAAGTACATTGACATTCTTTGGCGCGTCATGGCATCATGGCGGATTGTGGCCGTGGCTTCCGGTGCCCTCAAAGAAAATGTTTTATTTCTTACTTTTAAACCTCTCCACCACATGTCAGATGGTCTGCTGGCACCACCGTTGATTTTTATAGCTTTTTTCGAAGCATAGGCACCGGCAAATCTTAGGAAGTTTTCTTTAGAAAAACCAATGCCCATGTCAGCCCTGTCTTTAGCGCATGCAATAAGCTCTCTCTCTTCAATATCTGAGAAAATTTTCTTTTTCCCCATTCTTGCACCTTCCAACACTTTACCCGTTACTCTGTCACTAAGTGTAGATTTTGGAACAGAATACGTTTTGGCAGCTTTTCTTGTTGACATTCCGCCTTTGACAGCAGCTATAGCCGCAGACATGGCTCTTTCGTCCCAGTCCCGCATGACTGTAAATAATTACAAACAATGATTTTTTTCTGTGTCTTTTAATATCATACAAACAAAAGCAGAAAGAAAGAAAAATAAGAATAAAATTAAAAGAACAAAAATATATTTTTAAAGACAGTTTAGTGATCGATATCTGTAATAATGTTTGTTTCAGATGGCCTTTTCAATTGCAACATTGCAACCTTGCATAATGGAGCGGACACTTTCTAGTTCTCGATCGTCACATTGAAATTCGATGGTACACAACTGCATCGGTCCCTTGAACTTATTGAATTTGTTCGGTGGCTGGTGTGCCTTTAAAACACAAAAGTCACTTTTGATGATGTTGTTTTTAAATAGCAAAGCTATCTTTGCGCTGTCTTCTCGTCGTAGATAGCCCATACGCCTACGACACGATCTGTCTTCAAAAATGGCAACTGCATTGATATCCTTGCAATTGTCTGGTTCCCATTTACAGAATAAATTTGTGCCTAGAGGAAGAACTCGATTGCCCCAGTGATGCATTCCAACAGCGTAGGTTTTTACAAAGATCTTCTTCATGACTGCAAATTTCAGAAAAGAAATCTCGTGTAATCTTTGCATTTTTTTATAGAATTTTAATGACATGTATTTCATATTAAATTTGGCGTTTTCTTTAATTTGTCCCTAACCATCGTGTTTTTAATCATTCATACTGTATTTTAAATGTCATGTTTTCAGATTTAAAATAATTTTGTAGAATATTGTCTTCAGTGAAAATAATTGGCAGCTATGATAATGTCATTTTGTATACTAGTAAAAGGTTTTACTTAACAGAACCAAGAGTATATAGGGCGTATTTTGTGTGATAGGGATATATATATTCTATAACACATTTAATGTATATTTTCTGTTGGCTGGAAAATCATGTCAAATCCATGGGACGTGTATAAAATATATAGGCCTATTGTTTTATTCAGCAAAATTTTGGTCTGTTTATGAATAACAAATTAAAGGAAGAAGGTAAAAAGTAAATACAAAAGACAGTGTAAAAAACATTTAATATTTATACTTAAAACTTAAATTTTATAAATAAAATAAATAAAAAAAATAAAAATAAATATAATTAAATTATTAAAACAAAATAAAATCAACAAATGAGCAAAACAGCATGGCAAAAGTTTAATTTTAAAAACTGGTAATTGAATTCATAATGTAAATTAGCAGGGTGATATGAAGTCGGACAATGTCCGACTTAAGATCGAATTACACTTTTTAAGTGTCCGACTTAAGATTGAATTCCATATTATCAAATAAATCGACATTTCTAAAATCTATGAAGAAGTACATATTTTATCAGCTATTTACGTATTAATTCAGTGATTCTTTAACATCTTCATAGAGAATTTATTTACATTACGTTTTCAGGAATGTCTATATAAGTATTTGATTGCGAATAAACTTTCTATATTTCCTTACCGCTTGTTCGAAATCTGCCGCCTTTACGTACTTCAGTCACTCGACCTTCAGCAAAACCGGATAGGACGGACCGGGCAAAGAAAGATAACTCTAACATGTTTAAGATCAGTTTTATGCAATATGCAAATCGTAAGTTAATCCATTTCCGGAAATTACCGTTGGAAATGAAGCTCAAAAGTGTCCGACTTCACATCGTGTCCGACTTATCATCACTTTACTCACTGTGCCACAATAGACTGGCCACCAGACCCTAAATTGTTGATAAGACTTTCTCAGCAGAGTTCTTTACTTGATTATCTACCCCTGGTTTAAAACTTAGGATCTGGTCAAATCTGGAAATCACTCCTCGGAATAATGGTGGTTACAGAAAGGTCAAACCCCTATTACATTACCATGACTGTGATGAGTTGATCTGGTGATAAGGACGGTGGTCAATGTGTAGCCCTGGGGCAGATTTTATGACACTTTAACACACAGCTGGGGTGGGAGGAGGTCATGACAAGGGGTTTCTCAACTGTTTCAGGCATGCAGTAGAGACAAAAATAATCAAGCCAAATTTTAGTGATTTTTTTAATATTCTAGAGACTGGTGGCAGTCTACTGCCACAACTATATAATCGATTTACAATCTGCTAAAAGGAAATTTCAGCAGAATTTGAAATATTTGAAAATTATTTGAAATACATGCGTTCAATCAATTAAATTTATATGGGTTTATTATATTTGGGAAAAAAATCAACATATTTAATATCAAAAAGATTTCAGTAGAATGTTAATAATTTAACCTTAAATAACCAAGGCCTCTGCTGCAATCAATGGATTGGCTTTAACTTGATGGAAGGCATTACTTTTGAAACACTCTTCATTTTTATTATCTTGTTTAATTTAGAACTCAACGAACGCATCAAACATATCACACCCCTCTTTACATTTCATTCCTAAGTTTACCCCAACATGCGAGTCATTTTTCCAGGAAACAAATATTGTTGTTTTACATTGCATGTACATATATTTCGGGCACTGGCCAAAAAGATCTACTTGGAATGCTTATGGATACATGGCCGTTTCATTGTTCTGAGTCACCGAAACACATCCTGTATTTGACAACTTCTCGGCCATCCTCATCCCCTCATATTTTATTTTTAGATTAATACACAACAAGGGATTATCTGACAAAAAAACCCCACATAAAATCAAACCCTTATCAGATCGATAAATAACACTGCTAAAATATCGACATACTAGTAATCTGTCTTTATTTTGAAAACAAACTAGACGCTTACATCTACACGTTATTCTTAAATTAATCCATAATAATAGAATATTGAAGTACATAGTGTACTTCGAGTTTCATCAAAATCGCTTTTGGCAGGCAATGAAAACTCCAATTTGGGACGGCCATGAAAAGGATATGACAATAAAAATATATTTGTAGCATTCTGAAACTGTCAACAGTCATTTTAATATCCTATCAGAGGTTATTTTGGATATTCTTTCAAAACAATGTTTCGTTCAACAAACAGTCGTAAATCTTCGTCAGGATGAGTGGGGATGATGCACCGTTAACAAATTCTTAAAATGTTTTACTGAATATGTTGGTTTATTTTCATCGTATAGTTCAATGTAGTCGTTCAAATCTTCAGTATCCATATTAGTTTTAAAATCGTGTCCTTCGCTCAATTCACGCACAAAAAAAAAAAAAAAAAACATACATCTGTTTTTCCAGAGG
Organism: Argopecten irradians; assembly: GCF_041381155.1. Lineage (NCBI taxonomy): Eukaryota > Metazoa > Mollusca > Bivalvia > Pectinida > Pectinidae > Argopecten > Argopecten irradians. Next base: position 39,178,208 of record NC_091137.1, on the reverse strand, counting down.
GCAGTTCAGTATGTACTTTTTTTTAGGTCACCTGAGACAAAGTCTCAAGTGACCTATTCTAATCGCCTTTTGTCCGTCGTCGTCCGTCGTCCGTCGTGCGTCGTGCGTCGTCCGTCGTGCGTCGTCCGTCGTGCGTCGTATGTCCGTAAACAATTTACGTTTTCGACTTCTTCTCCAAAACTACAGAAGCAATTTCAATGAAATTTTGCACAAACCTTCTAAGGCATGAGGCCAATCAAAATTGTGAATTACATGGTCCCCACCCCCCCAGGGGGCTGTGGGAGGGGCCAAAAGGGGTAAAATTGAGTAAAATTTCAAAAATCTTCTTCTCTACTCACAGATGTGGTAGAATCAAATACTCTTCATAGATAGAAAGGTCTAAATGTCCTTTACAAAAATTGTGAATTATATGACCCTGGGGTCTCTAGTTTCCCCTTGGGGAGGAGTTAAGTTTACTATAGTTTATATTGGGAAAACACATTTTTGAGCATTATTTGGTCATTTGTAATAGGAAATGAGTCAAATGTTGTCAGAATTATCAGTATGAGATGGCCATTTAATCCTATTAACAAATTTTCTATAACTGACCCCCAGGGGCCTTAGGGGCAGGGTCAAAAGGGGTCAAATAGGCTAAAAATTCAAAAATCTTCTTCTGAAATTCTGGAAATGGTAGAATCAAATACTTTTCATAAATAGAAAGGTCTTAAGGTCCTTTACAAAAATTGTGAATTATATGACCCTGGGGTCTCACGTTTCCCCCTGGGGAGGGGGTCAAATTTACTATAGGTTATATAGGGAAAACACATTTATGAGCATTTTTTGCTCAATTTTCATTGGAAACGAGTCAAACTTGGTTAGAATTATTAGCCTGAGATAGCATTTTAACATCATATCCATATTGGTCCAGGCTGACCCCCTGGGGCAGAGGGGCGGGGCCAAAAAAGGTCAAACAGGCTAAAACTTCAAAAATATTCTTCTAAAATTCTGGATATGGTAGAATCAATTACACTTAACAAATGAAAAGGTCTTAAAGTTTGTTTTATAAAAATTGTTAATTATATGACCCTGGGGTCTCATGTTTTCCCTTGGGGAGGGGGTCAAGTTTACTATAGTTTATATAGAAAAAACACATTAATGAGCATTTTTTGCTCAATTTTCATAGGAAATGAGTCAAACTTGGTTAGAATTATTAGCCTGAGATAGCATTTTAATATCACATCCACATTGGTCCTGGCCAACCCCCTGGGGGCAGAGGGGCGGGGCTAAGAAAGGGTCAAATAGGCTAAAACTTCAAAAATCTTCTAAAATTCTGGAAATAGTAGAAACAAAAACAAATAATTATAGATGGAAAGGTCTTCAGGTGTTTTATAAAAATTGTGAATTATATGACCTTGGGGTCTCACGTTACCCCCTGGGGAGGGGGTCAAGTTTACTATAGTTTATATAGGAAAAACACATTAATGAGCATTTTTTGCTCAATTTTCATAGGAAATGAGTCAAACTTGGTTAGAATTATTAGCCTGAGATAGCATTTTAATATCACATCCACATTGGTCCTGGCCAACCCCCTGGGGGCAGAGGGGCGGGGCTAAGAAAGGGTCAAATAGGCTAAAACTTCAAAAATCTTCTAAAATTCTGGAAATAGTAGAAACAAAAACAAATAATTATAGATGGAAAGGTCTTCAGGTGTTTTATAAAAATTGTGAATTATATGACCTTGGGGTCTCACGTTACCCCCTGGGGAGGGGGTCAAGTTTACTTTAGTTTATATAGGAAAAACATATTTGTGAACATTATTTGCCCAATTTTCAAAGGAAATTAGTCAAACTTGATTAGAATTATTAGCCTAAGATATAGCATCTTAACATCCATATCCGTCCTCGATGACCCCTTAGGGGACCAGAGGGGCAGGACCAAACAGGGTCAAAATGATTAAAATTTCAAAAAATACCTCTAAGTTCACAGGTTTGATGGAAGCAAATACTCTTTATAGTCTAAAAGTCAAATTTATAAATCACTGACCAACCTCAAGGCCCAGCATATAGTGTTTATATGTCTTTAATTTGTTTCATTATTTGTTTCATTATATATTCTATCTCAGGTGACCGTTAAGGCCCATGGGCCTCTTGTTTTTTTTCTGTTGACGCATATCGTGCGAATTTCAGGGTGATCGATATCAAATAATCTACATAACTTGATATCTTTAAAAAGATTTATTCACTAATGCACGACCAGTTTCCGAAGGGTCCCCCAAAATGCTTGAGTCTTGTGTCCTTCGATGAAATGTTCTTAAATCAACTCTGCTAATGATGTTTCAAGACACTGATATACTTGTTTTTGTAAAGGAACAACAGTCAACACGACAGTTATGCTACGCAAAAACAAACTTAAAAACATGCATATAGAATACTTCGTGATACATCCATCTTCTTCATCTGGTCATTCAAAATGGCAGCACAACACCTTGTTCAAGCACGTCGTTTCATTTTTATAACGAATAAGAAATAAGTAATAAGTATTAACGAATAAGTAATTAGTACTAACGAATAAGTATTAAGTATTAGGAATTAAGTCATAATTAACAACTAAAAAGTCCCTTCAGGGCTTCCGTAGGGAACA